>NC_060140.1:616005804-616312757 GCF_021461385.2 Schistocerca piceifrons
TCATATCAGATTGACTGATACATAATACAGTCGCTTTCTATGTATTCCAGAAAAAACTGCTAGAAATCATAAAGCAAACCTTGCCTTTTGCACTTAAAAAGAATACTTACTTTTCAGATGGCAGCGCTGCACAATATAAAAATAAGAAAAACTTCCTTAATTCATGTTTGCATAAAACTGATTTTGAAGTTGAGGCAGAGTGGGAGTTCTTTGCAACATCCCATGGCAAGAGTGCATGCGATGGCCTTGGCAGAACTGTTAAGCAGCTAGCTGCTGAAGCCAGCTTACAAAGGCCATATGACCAACACATCTTAACACCCCGATCACTTTATGTATTTGCCATGGAACACATGAAAAACATTGACTTTGAATATTGCACAACAGAGGATTATGAACTGACCAACGAATACTTACTTCCTCAGTTTAGTGAATCAAAAGCGATTATGGGAACACAAAAGTTTCACTCATATAAACCCTGCACAGAGAGTCAAATTACTGTCAAACCTTATCATTTTAGTCTGGATGAGTCTCTTGAATATGTGACAACACTGAACCAAATAACATGGTCACATATGGAAAATATTGCTGCTAGTTTTGTGACAGTAGCATATGATGACGCTTGGTGGTTAGGATGTATTGAAGAAAAATACAATAACATGTACCTTATAAATTTTTTACACCCAAAGGGTCCAGCCCAGTCTTTTACTCTCCACAAACAAGAGATATATTAGATGTCCCAGGAAATACTCTTTTACAAACAGCGAATCCAAAAACAGCTACGGGAAGAACCTACACTTTAAGTGCTAAAGAAAAGAAGTTGTCTTCTCTTGCTTTGGAAAAATATCTTAAAAGATCATAAAAGAAGCACGTTTAAATTATGTTACACCTACTGCCACTAAACACTAAGTTGTATAAATACCGTGTGTATTAAATCTGTAAATACCAATTAGTATTATAAATACAGTTATATCCATGCAAATATCAACAAGTTAATCTTTTTCCCAAGTGAAATTACTTATATGCCAATTTCTAATATAAGGAACTTGTGTAAATGATTACAAAAAACACTGGAAAACCAAGAAAAAGATAATCTCTGCCATTTACAACTAAGGATGAAGGTGAGTGGCTTTATTCAAAATTTTAACTTGTAACACTTATATTACGTATTAAAATGTGTTCACTTCCTTCTGAAGCATAGTTAAAAGAATCATGAAAATTAAATTAAAACAGCACTACATCATTAAATGAATTAACAAACAATAAGAGGGTAATGTTGCATAAAAAGGCTAACATAATAATTTAAGTTTGTTAGAATTACATAGGTCTACCTTGGTATTCATAGCCTCGAAATAGTCTGCTTTTCACCTCACTAGTGTGTATTGCGGTAGTAAAATATTATTTTATACAAGAACCCATTGAGATCCCATTTTGAAATTTTGCATGCATGTAGTCAGTTGGACTGGACAACATATATAATTTTTATAAAAAAATCTGAGGATACATATTTTGAAAATTTCAAAAAATATTTTTTGGAATAGTTTAAAATTTTCAGATTTAGGTAGCATAGTCATGTTACATATCAAATTGAAGGGAATTCTTAGAGGAAAACAATGGTGCAAGTTTGAGCTCTCATTGTTTGGTCAAAAACAGAGGTTTTTTTGATTTTTAAACCCTTGAAACTCAAAAACCAAAGGTCAGAAAAATTTGAAATTTCAAATTTAAACTAGTGTTAGTGGGTACATTACCTGAGAAAAAATTCATCCAAATCTGGGAGGTCATGGTTCAAATCATATAGTACAATTGGTTGATTTGACATGGAATGACCCTAACACCAATCTCTACTTCTGGTGCTAAAAGGATAGTTGCTTGTCTGAAACTGCATTTTATGAGTCTTTGTGAGATTAAGACAAACTATTAGCGGTGAACTACTTGAAGGCTTGTTCAGCAATTATCTGAGTTGTATATGTTACTGTTGTGTCATCAGCAAACATTACCATTTTTGGACTGCTTTTTAAAGTCAATAGAAGATCATTTATATACGTCACAAACAAGAGTGAGCCCTGTACCAACTGCTGTGACACTATATGTTCAGTTCCCCCATACTGAGGTTATTTTTGCACCCAAGATACAGTTTCTTAATGAGGTCATCTCCTTTCTCTTAAACAGATAAGATTCCACCCATGCAACAGGGATACTAGTAATGTCACAGCACTTCATCTGCTAAGTAGAATTTTTTGGTCCATACAATCCAAAGCTTTGGCGAGGTCACAGAACATGCCAACAGGATAATTTTTCTTGTCTAGTTCTGCTATCAATTCATTTGTGAATTCTGTTATTGCCAAGTGTCTGGAGAATCCTCTGCAAAAGCCAAATTATATGCTTAACAAGTCCTAGTCATTTAAATGAGTCAGTTTTCTTTTGTAGACCACTTTCTGAACCACTTTTGAAGAGACTGGAAGAACTGAAATAAGTTTGTAATTACAGTTGGTTTACTTATCTCCAGCTTTGCAGATGGAGGATTTTACCTGACAGACCTAAATGTGAATGTTTTCTAGTAACACCTAAGTCACCGACTGATAACAAAGTTAGCTTAATATTATCAGTACTGCACAAGGTTTTAATGTTCTGCTAGAAACACCATCATAAAAAGCAGGACTACTACTTTATGATCTGAGTATTCCGTAATCTTCTTCGAGGCTTGAGACTCTTCAGTTTCTTTGGGTGTACTAGTTAACTGGACAGTCCATCGGAGTCCTGCTGGTTCATAGAGTCCAGCAGGCCGACACCAAACCCCTTAATCTGGCAAAAAGTTGCACTACGCAATTCCACACTAATATAAATGACTTTCAGAAACCACAAGCTGAGATCAATGGTCATACACTGTGTAAAGTTCCTTATTATGGTATCAAGAAGGGTAATAACCTGAGCTTGTGAAACTGTATGTATAAAAAAGCTCAGTTCTCCTTATTTTGCATTCTGAAATCTCTCACTCTGTTTCCCTGTACAAAAGATTGCTATCATACTTTGTACACTTCCACTCAGTTCTTCTGCAGCATATTTTGTTGGTTCATGGCAGCTAAGGTGAAAATAGTGTTTAGTTTAGAGAAATGCACAATAAGAACGTAGTGTACAGTTGTTAACCAAACAACTTGCAGAATTCTCTCCACGGAACTAGTGATTCATACCGTTACATGCCCATACATATACCTCATAATGGCATTTGTGGTTAAAAATGATGGTGAATTAAGGATGAATTATTCAGTTCACATTCACAGTTCTAAAAAATAGATATAATTAACATCTAGACATACATCTCTCTATGGATCACAATGGGATTTTATATTCTAGTGCAAAAGTCTGCCGGCTGGGGTGGCCGAGCGGTTCTAGGTGATACCGTCTGGAACCACGCGACCGCTATGGTGACAGGTTCAAATCCTGCCTTAGGCATGGATGTGTGTGATGTCCTTAGGTTATTTAGGTTTAAGTAGTTCTAAGTTCTAGGGGACTGATTACCCCAGAAGTTAAGTCCCTTAGTGCTTAGAGCCATTTGAACCATTTTTTGCAAAAGTCTATAACAGGTTGCCATTGGACCAGTTGACATCAAACAGGAAATTGAAAACTTTAGCCACTCCTACAACATACCTGGATACTTGCACTCATGGATGTAAAACTCTAATATTTGAAACAATGGAAACTCCAGGTTGGAATATCAACAATGTAGGAAAAGCCAGACTGATACTTACTGTAGAGAAAACACTTTAAGTTGCAGACAGGTGCATTTAAAAGACAGTTACATAAAGCTTCCAGCCACAGCCTTCATCAGGAAAAGAGAAGCACACATCATTCATACACACAAGCAAGCACACCTCAGACACACATGACCATCAACAGCAGCACCTCCGGCCCGAGACTGAGGGGACCCAACAGCGAGGTCATCGGTCCCATGACTGAGGATGGCAGGGATGTATGAAGGTACTCTGCAAGCCACAGTATGGTGCATGCAGGGGGTACCTTGTACCATTACTAGTCATTTACTTTCCTGTTCCACTCACAAATGGAGCAAGAAAAAAATGACTGTCTACGTACCTCAATATGAACCCTAATTTTTCGTATCATATCTTCGTGGTCCTTCCATGCAATATATGTTGGCAGCATAGAATCATTTGGCAGTCAGATTCAAATGCCGGTTCTCCCAATTTTCTCAATAGTGTTTCTCAAAAAGAATGTCTCCTTCCCTCCAGGGATTCCCATTTTAATTCTTGAAGCATCTCTGTAACAATTACATATTGTTCTGACCTACTGTCAACAAATCTAGCAGCCCACCTCTGAATTGCTTTGATGTCTTCCTTCAATCTGGGTGCGGATCCCTGATATTCAAGAAGAAGTCAAGAATAGGTTGCACCAGGATCCTATATGTGATGTCCTTCACAGGTGAACCACTCTTTCCTAAAATTCTCCAAAAAAAGTGATGTTGACCACTCGCCTCCCCTACCGCAGTTCTCACATGGTCATTCCATTTTGTATCACTTTTTATCATTACTCCCAGATATTTAAGCAGCTTGACTGTGTCAAGAAGGACAATAGTAATGCTGTATCTGAACATTACAGGTTTGTTCTTCCTACTCATCCAAATTAACTTACAATTTTCCACATTTAGAGCTAGCTGCCATTTGTCATACCAACTGGAAGTTTTGTCTAAGTCGTCTTGTATCTTTCTACAATCACTCAACTTTGAAGAGTTACTGTACACCACAGAATCAGCAGCAAATAACTGCACATTGTTGCCCATCCTGCATGCCAAATAATTTAAACCTTTATTATGTTCTTTTCACAACTCAGGTTGTGGTTTCCAAGTTGCTTTATTTAACTGATAACGTAGCTTTACAGCTGATTCCTGACTCATAAATTAATACTGAGTAAACGTCTTTTTCCCCCAGATGTCTGACGATGCTGATGTGCGAGTGAAACATGTTGCAAATTAAATAAATAAAAAACTATTTTTCAACCGAGACTGCCTATTCTTCCTTGAACATCTCAGGAGCCAACAGATGGAGTGGTGTGATTTTCATCGTTCTCTGCCTAGTCGGGCAGTAAAAGAAGAAGCTTATTTATTTTGTAATCTGAAGTTCAAATTTATGAAAGCGAGTTTCCACACTGTCTTTATAAGTGTTGTATAAGCGATAAACTTATACCTGTCAATGTGCTTAGATACTTGAGGGTTGATAGTTTTGGTAGTTCTTCCCATACCATGTTTAGGTGCACTATGACAATCATTAATAATAATAGTAATAATTTTATTGTCGTTCAGCTGATTACAGCAACGGACAAAGTCAAGAGCATATATTTCTACATAAACTACTATGTTGAAGTGAATTGGTTTACATAAAATAGGTACACGTTAGAATACAGTATTTTCATCTTCAAAGAATTCATCAATGGAGTAAAACGGATTGTTCACTAGTAGCTTGTATAATTTAGCTTTAAAGATACTTACAGGCAGTTCTTTAAAGTCAGCACTTAGTCTATTAAACATCCTTAGTCCAAGAACTAGGTAAGAGTTATGCAATTTTGATAATCTATGATATGGTACGTCTACAGATGTTCTGTTTCTAGTATTATGGCTATGAATATCACTTCTCAACACAAAATTAGACACATTGTTTCTAGTGTACATTAAAACATTGTAGATGAATCTGTTTACTACTGTAAGACACTGCAATTTAATAAACAGAGGTTTACAATGTTCTGTTTTATCAGAATCCGTTATTATTCTTATTACTTTCTTCTGTAAAAGTAAAATGTCATTTACATGACAGTTACTACCCCGCAGTAAAATTCCATAAGAGATGATGCTTTGGAAGAAGGCAAAATATGCTGATCTCACATAGTCATTGGAAACATGTCTTTTTAAATTTCTAATTAGATAAATCACTCTTGAAAGCCTAGCCAATATACTTTTAATGTGTGGTTCCCACGTCAATTTATTGTCAATAGTAACACCTAAAAATTTAACAGTTTCTAATTGCTGGTAGTTAGGAATCTCTCTGAAGCTAAAGTAAAGTGTCTGGGTTTTGTTTTCATTTAGCAAGAAGCCATTAGCTTTGAACCATAATGAGGACTGAGCAAGGGCATTTTCGGTCAGTGTTTTCAGTGTACCTAGATCAGAGATTTTATATAGAAAAGTTGTGTCATCAGCATACAATACTGTATGAGATTTTATGAATAAGGGCAGGCCATTAATCATTAGTATAAACAGTAAAGGTCCAAGCACCGACTCTTGAGGCACTCCGTACCTAACATTAACCAAATTTGATTTCTCCCTACCAATGCACACAACTTGTTGATGGTTCTCTAGAAAAGACCTGAACATATTTATACTGTTGTCATCAAAACCATAGTAAACTAGCTTATTCAGCACAGTGTCATGCTCTACACAGTCAAAGGCTCTGCTCAGGTCACAAAATGTAGCTTGGGCATAGTCCCTAGCCTCGAACACATCTAGGACTAATTTTATGAGGGAGTCCATTGCATCTGTTGTGGATTTACCTTTCCTAAATCCAAACTGTTTATCACTAATTATATCTAGTTTACCCAAGTAGGCACTAACTAGCTCATACATAATCGTTTCTAAAATTTTTGAAAAAACTGGGGTCATGGATATAGGTCTGTAGCTAGCGGGACAGTTCTTTTCCCCTTTCTTGTATATGGGCACAACTCTAGAAATTTTTAGTATGTTGGGGAACTTACTTTCAACTAGGCATTTGTTAACACAAAAGGTTAAAGAATAAATCACACAATCAATAACATCTTTCAACAAATTACATGACATATCATAGTAATCAACACTAACTGAAGGTTTGAAATTTTTCACTATTTTTAGGATATTATTTGGGCTCACTTCTGTGAAAGTGAAGGTGCTTGGGGGAAGCTTTTCAAAGCAGCTGTCCATAATACTAAGTGCATTTTCAGGTGGTTTGATTATTGAACTACTAATTTCTTCAATGGACTGAATGCAATATTTATTAAATTCTTCTGGGGTAATGGCAATTTCCTCTTTGTGTTTAGTGTGTGCAATGGAGTTTATTACACTCCAGGCCTTCTTGCATTTATTGTTAGATTTTTCAATGTTTACTATGTTATGCAGTTTCTTTGCTTCATTTATTGCCTTCCTGTACTTGCATTTAGCTTTAGCATACAGGTCTTTATACAGTTCTGATTTACTGGTTTTGTACAGACTAGAATAGAGCATAACAGTATTTTTCAATTGCCCTAACTGTGGAGTATACCATTCCTTCGTTTTCCTTTTCTTGTAATTACTACTAATATTCACTGTACATTTTTCAGAGGGATGCCATTTTCAAATACATTTAAAAAGACGGAGAAAAACTTTGTGAATACAATATCAGCTGAACAGTGTTGAAGTCTAATAAAACATATGTCCCAACGGAAATAAGTGAGGGTGTGTCTAAACCTATCCATCCTCTCTCTGCTCACTGGTCTAGTAATCACAGTTTTAGATTCTGGTTTGGTGCAGTCTGGAGTTACATTATTAAGACTAAGATATACTGCATCATGGTCTGAGAAAGGGAAACTAATTACATCAGTGGACATACAAGTTCTCTTAATATTTGTAAATATATTGTCTAGACAGGATGAGCCTCTGGTAGGTTTGCAGTTAACATAGTACATGTTAAATTGTCAAAGCACATTTTTGAGCTCTTTCACAGTTTTTCTGTCCTTCAGGACATCAAAACTTGATATCCCCTCCAATGACAACATTGTATTTTTTCCATTTCGGTATACATATGTACATTAAGAGTTCCTCAAGTTTCTCCAGAAAGATATGGGGGTCACCACTAGGTGGCCTGTACACTACTACTACCATTAGCTTAAGGCTATCAATTACTAGACCTGACATTTCAAAATGCATTTCATCACAAAGGGTATTGAGATCTATCCTGCCACAGTTTGGTGCAAGAGGTGTTTTTGCTTATATTGCTACCCCACCACATAAGTGCTGTTTTCTGCAATAGCAACTAAGTAGTGTGTAATCATCCAATACTTTGTACCCAAGCTCATCCTCTTTACACCAATGTTCACTTAAACATAGAATATCTATCACGTTTTCATTTGAAAATTCGTTGACAATTAAGTTTTTATCTGCCATGCCCTGAATATTGAGGTAGCATATTTTAAACTCTACTTTGGGTATTTCTTTTTTTGCGTATTCTCTTAGTTGACGTGACCTACTGTTACTGCATGAAAGTTGACCAGGTTGTGTCCTTATGTTACTAGAACACCCAACCTGGCCTATGCATACAAGTTTTTTGTCATCTCAGTTGAAACATAATCCAAACACATTACTGGTCTTTTCCTTCTCTAGCTTATCCAATACTATTCCGATAATTGTATCACTTAAAACACGTTTACCTAGATAACTGAAATGTTGACCATGCTTGGTATGCCATTCTCTGCTACAACTACTGGTGTTAATTAGGGAAACATTCTTAAAGTGCCTACAGATCGCTTTGTTCTCCTTGTTTGTCTGCTCCACTTCCTTATTCACACATGACCACTGGGGCAAATCATGTCGATGTGGCACATTAACAACAATCACGTTGGTATGGGTTAACATTCCGAGAGTCTTCTTCAGTGTCGAAGTAGCAATCTTCCTTTCATTTCTGCTGACGTCGTTTGCTCCGGCCATTACCACTACAAAGTCTCTGTCCGCGAGGACTGAGCTTTCTTTGTTGATTGATGTTGAAACATCTCGTAAACCAGCTCCTGATTTAACAGTACCTTCTATTTCAAACTCGTTAATCACACGAGGTCCGCTTTCCGTTAACATAGCTGCTATCCTCTGGCGTAACTGTCTGAATAAATCTTGATTTCACATTTTTTCTTATACCTTCCTTGGCTGTTCGCTAAATTTTGAGAGTCCTGCACCACCTTATCAGATGAGTGTGCTGATACAGTTTCTATGTCATCTGTGTTTTGAAGTGAATTATATTTGTTATTTAATGGTAACACAAAGTCCTGCCTATGTTTATTGTTAATATGTTTGTAAGCGCCCACCTTTGATTTTACAGTTACCCATCTACTGCTAGGCCTGTTGTGAGCCGTTTTAGTCGTAGCTTCACTTTCTGGCAATCCTTCCATAGGTTTGGGGATATTAAGACATACCTGATGACCAATCTCTTCCAATTTAAGCTTGAGTCTTCTGTTTTCATCACTCAGAATTTTTGTGTCCTCTCGTAGCTCAGCAATAATTAACAACAGATCATTTTCGGAGGATGAAGCACCGATTTTCACATCTTTGGTTTTTGTTTTACCACGCCATTGCTCCGACTTGTGTGGATTTAATTCATATTTCTAGTACAGGTTTTTTAATTCGTCCTGTAAGAGTCCAATAATTGTAATATATGATAGGTTTTCCTTTTTGATACTGTCGGTCTTCCTTGCTGCATCACACGTACACGTTTCTTGACCTAGGGATGCAGCCCTTTGTTTACAATCCGCACAGTTCCACATAGTCGCACAATTATCGTCGCTTCTCAGTGAAGGATCAACCTTTCCGCAACGAAAATGAAATTTATGGTTACACTGGACACAGACGAAGCCACTTTTAACAGGTTTCGTGCACTTTTTGCAAGATAGACACTGTAAACCACTATCTTCGCGAACTTCTATATTCAATACTTCCGCAACTGATGCCATCTTGAATCGAATTGCCAATGAAATCAAACAATGGTACATTAGGAAGAGTGTTTTAAAGCCTTGGCTCTTCCAACCTATTTCAAGTTAACAGGCTTTTTATCAAATGACATTTTGATAATATGATTTGCATTGTTAATAACATGATATGGGAGACAGGCCAGCACATAAGCAGAGCTCAGGACAACTAATTAATGTGTCTTAGATAAGTGTATAAAAAAGATGAGAGAGTAGGTTCTAAGCCGCGAGTCACCCAGCTTTCATTTTGCTGAACCATTTCTGAACCTTAGTGACAAGTTTGACAGTCATCAAACTAGGGTTCTGCATAAGAGGCCAAAGCATCAAGTTCAACCAGAGTTGAATGATAAAATAGAGACCTCCCTCTCGGTTGATTTGCAAGCTTGTTGATAAAGCCCTCACCGAAAAAGATGAGAAATTTCAACTTAGTGCAAAAGCTAGTAGTATTATACATAAAGCAATGAATAAATTTGTCCTCTCTTTTGAACAATATGTCCTTAGATTGATCATCATAAAGCTTAATTGGGAAGAAGCTATTATAGTTAGCTGGTACCAACAGACAATGGGAACACTGGAGTGTTACTCTATAGGAAGGGTTATGGGAGACTGGAATGCAGTTGAAGGGGAAGGAATAGTAGAAAAGGTTACAGGAGAAAATGGGCTTTGGATAAGGAATGAGAGAAGTGAAAGACTAATTGAATTCTGTAACAAATTTCAGCTGGTAATTGCAAATGAATACCCTGTTCAAGAATCACAAGAGGAGGAGGTATACTTGGCAAAGGCTGGGTGATGTGGGATGATTTCAGTTACATTGCATGATGGTCAGAGAGATTCAGATATCAGATACTGGATTGTAACATTTACCCAGGAGCACATAAAGACTCAGATCACAATTTAGAGGTGATGAAAAGAAGGTCAAAGTTGAAGAGATCAGTCAGGAAGAATCAATTTGCAAAAAATTTCTAAAATCAGTGGGGGAAGTGGCAACAAAATGAATATTCACATTGGTTTGTAGAATGCATGAGACTGGTGACATACCATCTGACTTTCAAAAAAATATCATCCACACAACTTCGAAGACTGCAAGAGCTGACAAGTGTGTGAATTACCAAACAATCAGCTTAACAGCTCATGCATCCAAGTTGCTGACAAGAATAATATGCAGAAAGAAAACTTAGGATGTGTTAAATGACTATCAGTGTGAATTTAGGAAAGGTAAAGGCACCAGAGAGGCAATTTCAACACTGTGGTTGATAATGGAAGCAAGGCTAAAGAAAAATCAAGACACATGCATGAAATCTGTCGACCTGGAAAAACCATTCAACAATGTACATTGTGCAAGACGTTCAAAATCATGAGAAAAGTAGGTGTAAGCTATAGGGAGAGACGGGTAATACACAACATGTACAAGACCCATGAGGGAATAACAAGAGTGGACAACTAAGAACAAACTGCTCGGATTAAGTAGTGTGTAAGACAGGGATGTAGTCTTTTGCTCCTAATGTTTAATCTGTACATTGAAAAAGCAATGATGGAAATCAAAGAAAGGTTCAAGAGTGGAATTAAAATTCAAAGTGAAAGGACATTAATGATAAGATTCCCTGATGACATTGCTATACAGAATGAAAGAGCCAAAGAAACGGGCACACCTGCTTAATAATGTGTAGGGCCCCAGCAAGTGCTGCAAAATATGTGGCATGGACGCAAAAGATATCTGAAGTAGTGCTAAAGGGAACTGACAGCACGAATCCTGTAGGGCTGTCCATAAACCCGTAAGAGTGCGAGGGGTGGAGATCTCTTCTAAACAACACATTGCAAGGCATCCCAGATATGCTAAATAATGTTAATGTCTGGGACGTTTGTTGGCCAGGGAAGTGTTTGAACTCAGAATAGTGTTCCTGGAGCCACTCTGTAGTGATTCTGGATGAGCTGGGTGTTGTATTTTCTTGCTGGAATTGCCCAAGTCTGTGGGAATGTGCAATGGACATGAATGGATGCAGGTGATCTGACAGGATGCTTACGTATGTGTCACCTGTCAGAGTGGTATCTAGATGTATCAGGGGTTCCATATCCATCTAACTGCACACCATCACAGGGCCTCCACCAGCCTGAACAGACCCTTGCTGACATCCATGGTCCATGGATTCAAGAGGTTGTCTCCATACCTGTACACGTCCATTTGCTGAATGCAATTTCAAACAAGATTCAGCTGACGGGCCCAAGTGAGGAGTAAAGCTTTGTGTCATGCAGTCATCAAGGGTACATTAGTAGGCCTTCAACTCCTAAAGCCCATATCGATGATGTTTTGTTGAATAGCTTCCACGTTGACATTTGTTGATGGCCCAGCACTGAAACCTGCAGCAATTTGCGGAAGGGTTGCACTTCTGCCATGTTGAACGATTCTCTTCAGTTGTCATTGGTCTCGTTCTTGCAGGATCTTTTTCCAGATCCAGCGATGTCAGAGATTTGATATTTTACCAGATTTCTGATAGCCATGGTACACTCATAAAAAGGTCATATGTGAAAATCCCCATTTCATTGTTACCTCAACGAGGATGCATCCCATCACTCATGCACTGACTATAACACCATGTTCACAATCACTTAAATCTTGATAACCTGCTGTTGTAGCAGTAGTAACTGATCCATCGACAGCACCAGACACTTGTTGTCTTATACAGGCGTTGCCAACTGCAGCGCCGTATTCTGCCTGTTTATATGTCTCTATATTGAAGATGCATGCTTATACCAGCTTCTTTGGTGCTTCAGTGTACACGATCTGATGAATGGAATGAACTGTCTAACGAGTACAGAATATGGATTGAGAATAAATTGAAGGAAGATGAAAGAAATTAGAATAGCAATAAACTTAACGTCAGGATTGATGGTCACAAAGTAGATGAAGTTAAGGAATTCTGATACCTAGGCAGCAAAATAACCAATGACAGATATAGAAAGGAGGGCATTGAAAGCAGACTAGCACTGACAAAAAGGACATTCCTGGCCAAGAGAAATCCTGTAGTATCTAACACAGGCCTTAATTTGAGGAAGAAATATCTGAGAATGTATGTTTGGAGCACATCAGGGTATGGCAGTGAAACATGGACTGTGGGGAAACCAAAACAGAAGAGAATCAAAGGATCTGAGATGTGGTGCTACTGACAAATGTTGAAAATTAGGTGGATTGACTTTAGTAAGGAATCGGAGAGGAAAGGGATATGTGGAAAACACTGACAAGGAGAAGGGACAGGATGATATAACATGTGGTAAGAGAGGGAGCTGTAGAGAGCAAAAACTGTAGAGGAAGACGGAGATTAGAATACAGCCAGCAAATAATTGAGGACGTAGATTTCAAGTGCCACTCTGAGGTGAAGAGGCTGGCACACGAAGACTGAGAAGCCAAAATAAATAAATAAACAAAATTGATAAATTATTAAACCTTTTTGTGGAAAATTTTATCCATGCAATAGGATTCGATCCCACATTGGAATACGATAAAGCCCATAAGGTGCAGCTTGACGATTGTCAATATGTAATTCACCCAAATGACCTATATAAATTGGAAGTGATGAATCCTAAGACTACTGTTCATGCATAAGTTAAAACTCATAAACATGGCCTTCATGTCTGCATCATAGTTAATTGGAATTGAATGCCCAGGATATCATGCCTCAATGTTTCTATTCGATGTGCTGAAAGATAGAGTTACGTTTACTGACTCATTTAGTTATGCAGTGGGAAACATCTGGTCCAGTTGCTCCAATATTGTACATTTTCTCATGGCTATATTCTTCTTTCTCTTGATATAAAAGATCTCAATACTGGTACTAATGTTCCTCTTATAGGAATGATTAGTATCCTACGGGACTCCCTGCTCAATAATCCAACTGTCATCAGTGAGAAAGTGGATGAGATAATCCCTTCTGGAGTTAGTTACTTCACATAACCATTTTTCATTTGATATTAATATTTTTAAGCAAGCCAATAACCTAGCTATGGGGAGTTGTCTCTCAGGCTTTCTCACCGATATATTCCCAAGCAATATCGAAAATGGGTATTTTACCCATGTAACTGCTTCAAACTTCCAGAGCTGTTTTCATAGAAGACATGTTGATGACATATTGTTCGTTTTTAAAGGCTAAGAAGTGGATGTTGTTGCCATTTTACTCGAATTTAATGGTCTTGACCGTAAATTGCATTTTACTCATGAAGCCATGTATCAGCAGGGTCTAAACTACATTTTACCATGAAGCCATGGATCAGCTGGGTGTACTAAATTACTGAGATCTACCCCTCCTGTTGGTTAATAATAAAGTATATTATGATATTTATAGGAAACCTACCACTAGCTGTCCAGTAATTCATGTTACATCAGCACAAGAAGGCAGTATTTGGGAGTTAAGCTTCTTTAGGTCAAAAATTGCTCGAATGTTTGAAGTTCTCTTCTCCTTGGAATATATCGAAAAAAGAGATTAGCAATCTTTTGTATAGAGCACACAAAAATGGTTTTAGTATGTCTTTGGTCAAATACAATGGATTCCAGGAATGAGAGGAACTCAGGCCCACGAGTTCACTTCCACAAACAGTTGACGCTGATGGGCATTAGCTACCCCTTTTTTGGGCCCCTTTTTTTATGACTTGGCCAAACCGTTTAGGAATACTAAGATACAAATTGTGTTCTCTAGAAACGTGGGAACACAGCTCATGATTCCTTACGATCAGATACCTCAATCTTTCCCCTTCTCCAGTTCGTGAATATACAAAATTAAGTGTCTTGATTGTGATGCACACTATATCAACCAAGTGTGGAGGTCCTTTACAGCCCATTTCAATGAGCATCTTTTAACAAAAAAAGGGCAACTTAAAAATATTTTCCATTCCCGCAATGTTTTAAATCTTCTTGCCATAAGCATACCATCCATAAATGATCTCGATGTTTCGCATGTTGTACAAAAGGCAGGAAGAGGAACAGCCTCGAAGAATGTGCAATTTTGAAGAGAGTCTATTTTAAGAGCCCAGGCCTGCTCAGCAAACAACTGATCTTTCATAATCAGGGTTACTTTGGGGCTATGATGTTACTTTTTAAATAAATATCTATGTACACATAGCTTTGGTTTACACATTGGTATGGTTTGGTGGTGCTTCCTTGTTTTTATCAAATTTAGTGGATCTAAGTGTATCGTTACTCTGTAAGGACATTCTGTGTCTTCCAGTTTGGTGGTGCCACTTGCTACAGTGTTGGTTACTTTGATTTACAGCACTGTAGGAGGAACTGTAGCTAAACACGTGCCATAAGGACGCTTTATACACCTAGAATATGTTGTAAATATGCCCTACATTACATTAAGAGTGCGTATGTGAAACACAAGTAGTTCATGAATCTTGAACAGTTTTATTTTTTATATTACTCACGTACTCTGTGAGCCAATGTCTATTAGCCCTCAATATTTGTTCCTTTATCTCCAACTTTATTTATGTGGTTTTTTGTGTTTGTTCCACTTACTGCTCTTAGCCTCAAAGTGTATTCTTATTTATTCACATTGGTAGATGTGTTCTCTATGTCTTATTGGATGAAGTGCCATTTTTGGTGATTGCAGTACTTTCTGTACACTTGCCAGTGGTCCTCAAGCATTTTTACCAAGCGAGTTTATCGTAGGTTACTCTCTTTTCACAACTCAGGTTGTGGTTTCCCAGATGCTTTACTTAATTGACAATGTACTTTTGTAGCTGATTCCCGGTTCATAAATTTGTACTGAGGAAACTTATGTTTTCCTACCAGATGTCTGATGATGCTCCTATAACAGTGAAATGCATCACAAATTAAACAAATATAAACCATTTTGCAACCCAGACCGTCTATTCTTTCTTGACCAAATCATTTATGTATATAGAGAACATCAGCGGTGCTATCACACTTCTCTCTTGAACTTACTCAATATGCTTGTACCTTTGTTAACAGCCTGCAATGAGGCACCAGATCAAATGCTTTCTGGAAATCTAAAAATAAGGCATCTGCCTGTTGACCTTCATCCATAGTTCACGGTATATCATGTGAGAGAAGGGCATGCTGACTTATGCACAAGCAATACTTTCTAAAACCATGCTGATTCGCTGACATAAGCTTCTCAGTCTCAAGAAAGTAAGAATATGCAAACTGAAGTTAGCGATATTGGTCTGTAATTTTATGGGTCCATTCTTTTACCCTTCTTATATAATGGAGTCACCTGAACTTTTTTCCAGTCTCTTGGGACTTTGTGCTGGGTGAGAGATACATGATAAGTGCAGCCTAGGCAAGGAGCTAAAGCCTAGAGTACTCTTTGTAAAAACCAAACTGGGAATCCGCCCAGACCTGGTGATTTATTTGCTTTCATATCTTTCAGTTATTTCTCTATGCCAGGGATGCTTTTTACTACATCATCCATATGGGAGTCTGCCCAATGGCCAAATGACAATATGTTTGTACAATTCTCCTGTGTGAATGATTTCTTGAACATGAAATTTAAAACTTCGGCTTTCATTATGCTATCTTCAACTGCCACACCAGACTGGTCAGTAAGGGTCTGAATGGAAGCCTTGGACCTGCTCAGTGATTTCACATAAAACCAGAATTTTTTTGGGTTCTCTGCCAGATATTTTGCTAAGGTCTTGTGGTGGTAGCATCTGTATGCATCACATATAGATCTTTTCACAGACACACAAATCTCTACTAACCTTTGCATTCCCTTTTGAACTGCCTCTGCTTCCTAAGAATCCTCTGAATTTCATTATTAAACCACAATGGGTTTTTCCATGCTTTATCTAATTACTAGGCACATAACTCTCGAGACCATGATTTACAATCTGTTTAAGCTTTGACCATAATTCCTCTACATCCATCTTACTGGAACTAAGTGATGTCAATTCAGTGTCTGAGTGGGATGTCAACAACTGCTTATCTGCTCTATCTTGCAGAAACACTCTCTTAGTCTTCTTGATTGATTTATTAACTTTCGTAGTGGCTGGCTCTGAGCACCATGGGACTTAACTGTGGGGGTCATCAGTCCCCTAGAACTTAGAACTATTTAAACCTAACTAACCTAAGGACATCACACACATCCATGCCCGAGGCAGGATTCGAACCTGCGACTGTAGCGGTCGCGCGGTTCCAGACTGAAGCACCTAGAACCGCTTGGCCACTCCGGCCGGCTAACTTTTGTAGTCAGAGTTGCTATAATAAGATGATTGCTAATCACCATTTCTATACTGACATTGATGACAAGGTCTAGCATATTTGTAGCTGCAAAGTCTAAGATGTTTCCATTGCATGTGTGTTCTTGAGCTAGCTGCTCAAGACAATTTTCAGAAAACATGTTCAAAAGTATTTTGCATGACTGTGTCTGTACCCTCTGTAATGAATCCATAGACTTACCCAGTCTATATTTGGTAGGCTAAAGTCACCTACAACTAGTACTGCATGGTCTGAGTATTTATGTGCAATTGACCATAGACTTACTTTGAATGACTCTGGAACCATCACAGTGGAATCAGATGGCCAGAAAAAACACCCAACAATTAACTTGATTTCACCTACACCTGTTATTACGAGACCAGAAAACTTCACTGTCACACTCAGCTTTGACCTCAATAGAGACAATATTTTTGTCAGCTACAATGAACACTCTCCCTCTTATGGCCCATAATCTATCTTTCCAATATAAGTGCCATGACTCACTAAATATCTCAGAGTTTTCCACTTTGGGTTTCAGCCAGCTCTTGGTCCCAAGAATAATCTGAGTGCAAGAACTTTCCTGGAGGGCAGTAAATTCAGTAACTTCATAACAAACACTTTGACAGTTTACTGATACAACTATGACGGTAGAAGTGGTTTTTTTCCAAACGCTACTTGACTTCCTTTGTTGCATATTGACTGGTGAGTGTTTGCCACAGCACCTCAAACGACCACCTAGCCTAAAAGACCCTCTTGTGCACTCCACAAGTACTATACTACCCAAGTAGCTCCTTTCTTTGTGTAGTGCACCCCTGACCCATCAAGGGAAGTCCTACAAATCCCCACATGAAAAAGCAGGTCTAGAAATCTGCAGCTGAGACCATCATAGGGTCAATGAAGCCTTTGGTTGAGACCCTCCACCTGGCTCCAGACTAAAGGACCCCAATTGACACTGGGATCAATGCTGAAATTTGTGAACTCTGGTTGCACCCCTTGTGTGAGCCATTGGTCTTCACCACATGTGCTAGTCGCCTGTATGAACTGAGGATGGACTCAGAACCTATGTGACAGGCATCATTGGTGCCAAAATAAGCCACAACTTGCAGATGACTGCATCCTGCTTGCTTGACAGCTGCAGGCAAGGCCGCATCCACATCTCAGATGAATCCCCCCCCCCCCCAGCAGACAAACTGAGTGCACATTGGCAATCCTTCCAGCCCTGAACACAATGTGCTTAAGGGGGGCCTAACACTGGAGCTCCCAATAACTAGTAAACCCCTTCCCCCCATGTGCCTGCTCAGACCCTGATTATGGAGCGGCCACCTGTCCACTCACAGGTGCATGAGTGATGTCATATGGCCATTCTTCATACTGGCCCTCTGCCTCAAGCACATTGCCACCCACCACTCAACCTGCTGTGTAGGCAGAGCCACCATGTCAGGTGCACTAGGAGGTGTCTCAGAAGGAGAGCCCATGGGTGAAACAAGTGACACCTGAGTTGTCCCATCTGATGCATCACAATCAAGGAGGAACATCACAAACAGTGTGAGCCCAGGCAAGAGAAAGGGATAATGTGCGAACAAAGAAGGAAAAGGGACGTCAGGGCAGGAGGAAGAGGATAGAACAGGAGGGAGGTGAATGGAAATGGGGATAGCAATAGTGCCCCAGAAACATTATGTGCAGTGAAGCATCAGTAAGGCCACTGACCCATCCCAACTCCCACACCCACACCATAGCATTATCACAATACAACCCTGGAACAACGCCAGGGGTAGGAGACACAAGAAAAGGGTCGGGTAGAGTTGGGTTGTTTGGGTGAAGAGATCAAACAGTGAGGTCATTGGTCTCATTGGATTAGGGAGCAACAGGGAAGGAAGTCAGCCATGCCCTTTCGAAGCAACCATCCCAGCTTTTGCCTGGAGCGATTTAGAGAAATCATGCAAAACCTAAACCAGGATGGCCGGACACGGGATCGAACCGTCGTCCTCCTGAATGCAAGTCCAGTGTGCTAACGACTGTGCCACCTCACTCAGCTGCAGGGAAAGGTGAAATGAAACAGCACAACACATCAGACATAATGCAGAGAAAAGGCAGGGAGAACATAGCCGGTGTGGAGGTAAGGTAAAAGCCTCCATAGCCAACACCTACGCTAACTGAGGGACTCAAATGACAGAGGAAAATTCAAGGACTTGTATCTGAGAGTACAAACCACTTTTGGGAAGAAAACCAAGGGCAGACATAACGATTCAAGGGTCATCCACTAACACCCTAGACAAGGAAGGTGGGAGTGCATATTTAGTATGAAGGGCCAAAAGTCCAGCAAAATATGGATTACTGTGAGAAGCCCTGCAACACAAAGGTGGAGAGGAGTGGCTATTGAAAAGCTAAAAAAAAAAAAAAAAAAAAAACGGCTCAACCTAGTAGGGCCAATACAAGGATGGCAGAGAATGGTAGATTCCCATTGGGAGAAGCAGAGGGAGAAATGCCACATGGTAGGAATCTCCTTGATGGTGCAAAGTTTATTAGACAGGGGCACAGCCTTCAAACAGTTGGCCCACAAAAAGGGATTTGATGTAAAGCCACAAACCCACCCCAGAGGGTTCATGGAGAACGGGAGGGTTGGTGGTCATGCCCCACCACCCCTAGCCAGCCAGATAATCAGTAATTTCATTCCTGAGGGTACTTACAAGGTAAGAGCCCAAAGGAAATCAACCAAACAAGCACAATCACCAAGATCAGCGAGAAGGAACTGGATGGCAGAGATCAAGGACTGGTGAGAAAAACACCGAGCGATAGCCTGAAGGCCATTCATTGAATAAGTATATAACAAAACTCTGATGAGGGAGGATCATTTAATAAAACAGAGGGCCCAGTAGATGGCCAACAGTTCCACAGTAAACAGCCTACAGGTGGCAGGCATGAGATGGTGTTCCATGACAACAAAAGATATGAAGGCTTATCCCATACGATAAGCAGATTTAGTGTCATCAGTGTAAAAAACAATGCATCCTGAAACTCCCGTAAGAGCATTTGGAACAAACAATGGCACACCATTGGAGCAATGGAGGCTTTTGTTTCCCAGAAGAGATCTATCCACATCTTTGATCTAGGAACTAACCAAGGATGGGGGTGGGGTGGTCGGAAGAGAACATGAGGAAGAGGACAAGGAGGGGAAATAGAAATCATGACAGAGAGAAGCAAGGTGGAGTCAAGTCTGTAAACCCACCTGAGGGCAGGCAGCAGACGCGTAATGGCCTGAAGATGCGAAAAGAACAGAACTGGAAGAGTGAGCAGGGGAAGAGCAGACAATCATGGGAAAGGAAACCAGGACCTGCGACCATTGAATCAAAAGGGGAGTGATCCTAGCATCATCCAGAAGATTACAGACAGTGCTGGTGTGAAAGGCACCAGTGGCTAAGTGGATACCATGATGGTGAACTGGGTCCAAGAGGAGCACTGTGGAAGGGACAGCTGCTCCATAAAATTGACAACCATAGTCGTGACGGAACAGAACTAAAGACTGGTAAAGATGGAGAAGGGTTGAATGATCCATGCCCCAAGAGATGTGGGCAAGGAAATGAAGAACATTGAGTTTACACAAACAACCAACTTTCAGATGACAGATCTGGGGCAACAAAGTAAGCTTGTTGCCAAAAAGGGGACAAAATAAACAGAATTGGGGGACCACAGTCAGGTATTGAGCATCAAGGTAGAGCTCCAGCTCAGAATGGACCGTAGTACAGCTACAGAAATGCACCACCTTCGACTTAAGGGGAGGGAATTGAAAACCATGCAAGAGTGCCCACGTGGAAGCACGCTGGGTAGCACCTTGGTGCTGTTGTCCTACAGAGGCCACTGAGTGGGAGCTAACCCAAATATAGAAATCATCCACATACAGAGCAGAGGTGACTAATGATACAGCAGAGTCCACGAATCCATTAATAACAATTAGAGAAAGAAGGACACTTAATAAAGAGCCCTGAGGAACACCATTCATACGAGATCCAAGGATCCTATTAATCTGATGAGCCACGATCCAGTCTAGTAACTTGCTGGGCACATTTATGAGACTGATGGGCTGGTCTCTCCATTGAGAGGGGAAAATGCCTTTAAGCTAAATATGGTTAAACACCCGGAGAAGATTTGGTGTTGTGGAGGATTGAAGTGTTTAAGCAATTGGTTATGGATGGAATCATGGCCATGAGCTGAATCGTGGGAAAGAGAGAGGGCCAGAAGAAGCTCCCACTGAGTAAAAAGTTCACTATAGGATTCCACCCAACAAGAGGTAAAACATAGGCTAGAAACTTCAGCCCACTTTTTGCTGAGGAGGAAGGCAACTGGAAAGGAGGCTGACATTGATGCCCTCGAAAAATGTCTCGCACGGTGTTCTGCGAGCACTGAGGAACTGCACAAAGGCCACCTGGAAGAGCAAGGCCCAGAATGGAAGACTGCTGCTGACAACTTTGGAAGATATGGAATATACCCACATCGGTGACAAAGTGGTGGAAGAACCTAGAGAGGAGACAAAGTGTTCCGAACACACCCATTTGCTCTGTCTCATTATGTGATGGTCTTTGGTGTGAAGATGTGAGTATTGCTCATCAGTGTTGGATCCGTAACAGGTTGGGTTGACAGAGGAGATAGAGAAGATCCAAAGAAGAGTGGCGTGTTTCGTCACAGGGTTATTTGGTAAGCGTGATAGCATTACGGAGATGTTTAGCAAACTCAAGTGGCAGACTCTGCAAGAGAGGTGCTCTGCATTGTGGGGTAGTTTGCTGTCCAGGTTTCGAGAGGGTGCGTTTCTGGATGAGGTATTGAATATATTGCTTCCCCCTACTTATACCTTCTGAGGAGATCACGAATGTAAAATTAGAGAGATTTGAGCATGCACAGAGGTTTTCCGGCAGTCATTCTTCCTGTGAACCATACGCGACTGGAACAGGAAAGGGAGGTAATGACACTGGCACTAAAGTGCCCTCCGCCACACACTGTTGGGTGGCTTGAGGAGTATAAATGTAGATGTAGATGCCACTTAAGATGTTGCAAAGTGTAACAAAAATTATGAACAGTGGTGGCAATGGCCATGCTCCATCTCAGAACTGCTTGGCGGTGAACAGATCCTTTCGACGGGGAATGGTAATGCCAGCAGGGTGGAGTATCTTATCAGACAGATCACAAATGACTTCATCAATACTACTTGGCACAGAAGGTGAGAACACAAGGCCCATCAGCTTGAGGTAAAGCCCAGTGGGGAAACCAGGTCACTGAGATGCGAGAAGAGAACAAGAAAATCAATAGGAAGTCATTACAATTGCAGAGGTCATCAAGTGGTGACCAGTGTAAATAAGGTAGAATAGGAGGGGATGAGACCGAAAGACTAATGGTGGAGCAAGTGCGATATGCAGATTAAAATGAGTAGGGGAACCATTATTAAGGAGACACAGGTCATGGTCTGCAAGAAATTGGTCAATGAGTAGCCCCCACTGGATGAAGAAACAATGCCCCACAAAGGGTGATGGGCATTAAAATCCCCAAGGAGGAGGGACGGAGGGGGAGTTGCTGAAGGAGGGCAGTTAGGGTAGTGGATGTAGGTGGCTGGTCAGGAGGGAAATACAGATTACAAACCATGATGGCAGAGTCCCAGTGCACCTGAATGGCAACCATTCCAATGTGGCACAAAGTGGAATCCACATACCAACAATATCTGTATGGACCAACGTGCAGACATCACAGGACCAATGAAGGGTTGGTGAGTGAGCAGCAGTAAAAGAGATCCCTGGGGATTAACATAAGCAGCTGAGTAAAGGGCAATAAGGGATGCAACTCTGGGACGTGACGATAGTATCCATTACAGTTCTGCTGAATAGTCACAGAGCGGGTATCAAAATGGGTGGTGAACAGGCTGGAGCCAATCATGCCACCAGGTCATCCATCCGTCACCGACGACAACAGGATATCACCCATTAGTAAGATGTCACACTCAGTTTGTGAGGGAGGAGGTGACATCTATGGAGACACAGATGGGGGCCTTGTCCTAGGACTTATGTTCCTTATTCTTCTCTTTCATAGGTTGTGGAGAGCAGCACTCAGAAAAAGAGCAGGCTTCCATGAGATCCAGAACTGAAGGAGAGCAAGTGACCTTGGTGCGCTCACAGACTGTGTATCCTGTGGCTGAGTTGTGGTAGCAGGCCTCTGGCCTCAGAGATGCCGGGGAGAAGGGGGGGGGGGGAGAGGGATCCAGAGAGGGAGCCCCATCACAGGCAGGCACTGAGGAAGGGGGGGGGGCACTTCTTTGGCCGGGCAGAGGGAATGGCATCCAGAGGGGAGGGTGTGGGATCCGCAGGAGAGGGGGATGGGACTGGGGTAAGGATGAGGAAGGAGGGGGAAAGGATGTAACAAGGCAAAAGTAGAAGTTGTCGAGACAGGATGGAGTCCGTCATATTTTTGATGCACCTCAGTATAACAGAGACAATTCAGGGACTTATACTCACTCTTCTTTTCTATCTTGTAAGCTGGGCAATCTGGTGTGCAAGGAGAGTAACAGTCATGACAATTTACACAGATTGGTGATGGAACACAGGGTCTCCTCTCATGGAGTGGGTGTCCATATTCACCACATAGAGGATTCACCGACATCGGGAAGACGTGCCTGAAACACAAGCACAAAAAGTGCCTCATGGGTGGTGGGACATAAGGCTTCAAGTCACACCTATAACACATAACATTAACCATCTCTGGGAGGGCATCTCCCTCAAAAGACAGAATAAAGGTTCAAGAATCAGTGCAGTTGTCGTTATGAGCTTTCTGCGCATGTCAAACAAAATGAATGCCCTATCACTCCAGTGTAGCCTAGAGTTCCTCATCACTTTGAAGGATGAGGTTCTGATGAAATATGGCTCACTGGACCTTATTAGGAGACTGGCAAGCGGTAACAGACACCAAGACATTGCCAAGATGATCACAAGCACAAAGAACTGCAGATTGTGTGGCAGAAGAACTTTTGATCAAAAGGGAACCCAATCACATCTTATTGAGAGACTCCGCTTTACTAAACTTGTCTCTGATATTTCCCACATAAAATAGTGGCTTTATGGTGGTGATTGTGTCCCTATCAATCCTAGTACAGACCAGGTTGTGGAGAAAGTGTTTCACTCTAAGCTGGTGAACCCGGCCCTCCTCCCACAGTGTAGCCAGGGAAGGGAAGGCCACAGGGTCATAAGAAACAGATTCAATGATCCGTTACCACTCTAAGAGACGGCTGTAGAAAAATGGCCAGACTTTTGGAGCTTGATACGATTCATGCACCATGTGCCCTGATACCACCAATTCCAATCAGGTGCTCTCTTGATGGGCACCACTCAGCCACAGCAAGGGCAGTCTGGCACAGGGGCCATCGGTGGGAGTTCAGGAATGACTCCTAAGCATACATGTGGAGGCCACAGTTCAGGTAGCAGAGATGTGATCCCTGTGTTGTCATCAGGCTCAGCCAGATGGGTTCTTAGCCCCACCACACGGATTGGCTACATGTGCTGGTGACCTAGCAGGGCAGAAGGTGGCTACAACGGGGAAGGAAAAGGGGAGGGAAGGGAGGACAGGAAGCGACACCAAGGATGTTAAAGGGGAGTTATTCCACAAATGGCCCACACTGCAGTCAGAAAATTTAGAAGTGGAGGTCAAATCCCAAAGGGGGACAACAAATGCCATAAAAGGATGAAAGAGAAACGGCAAGGGAAATGAGACCGCAAGAAATACAGGAAACCAGGTTGGTATAAGTAAGAATGCTGAGAGGGGTAAGAGGGAGCAGCAGGAAGAAGTGAGGACGGGAAAGGAGGGGCACAGGGAAGGATACGCATCCCAGGTATGAAGAATGAGCTGCAATAGCTAAGGGCCCTGTTGGCACCATGGTCAAACTCACAAAAGAACCCTGAGCCCCCTGGGGGGGGGGGGGGGGGCACCAGTTGGGACTGGAGCTGCTGGGGTGGTGTAGTGGGATCAGCCTGTATCATGGCGCACTGCTCTTTTTGCTAGTGTTGAAAGGCTGAGGGATGAGGATGGATGCTCATTGTAGCTATACAATGCAAGTCACCTGGTGGAGCAAGCAGAAGCCAGGTGATGGGGACAGTTCAATAGCATAAAGTAGCCTCACAGACCTGAAGGTTTAAGCAAGTGGGAAATAATGAAACATAATTGGCAAAAATTGTGCATAGCTATTCCATACCTAGCAAATATAAGAAAACTTGCAGGCATGCATGTGGTAGACTATCAGAATCAAGTGACATGCAACACACTATCCATTGTGATACAATTGTTACTGAGAATTCCATGATCTGAAGTAGCCTACTGATCTGCCAGGGAAATGTGGAAAACCATCAGTCTCAAATTGATATGAACAAAATTCTAATGCTCTGCCACTAGCACTCATGAATGATTTGCAGATGTCAACCAAAGCTTGCAATACAGACTGATTGGAATTGTCTTGGCTACGACCATACATTTACATAATACCATCACTGTACCTTGTGGCAAGCCATGTCTTCGAGTTCATACAGCATGAAAGAAACTCTCACTATAAAACACTATCACACTGGATGAGCATTTCAGTCATTTGGCATCTGCATGGGAAATACTGATCTGAGAGCTCTTTCCATCACATCCTTCTCTCTGGAGAAATGCCAGGACTGCCACAAGGCAGTGCATAGTGGAGAGAGATTCCACTGCTTTGATCCACTTCACTCACGGACGATCCACATCATATGCTGCTGCTGTTTGCTGAAGCAGACAGTTGGTGAGCACATATGTACTGTAGCGCATCGCCACAAAGTGCCAGGGAGTCTTTTCTGGAAGTATTTGTAGGAAGTGAAACACTGATGATAAACCGTTTGAACAAGGAAAGAGCCTTTGCTGAACATTGAATGGATAGATCATGTAACTAATGAGGAGGTACTGAAATGAATTGGGGAGAAAAGAAATTTGTGGTGAAACATTACTAGGAGAAGGACTTGTTTGGTAGGACATGTTCTGAGACCTCAATGTGTGTGTGTGTGTGTGTGTGTGTGTGTGTGTGTGTGTGTGTGTGTGTGTGTGTGTATGGGAAAAGGAGGGGAAGGGCGGGGGGGGGGGGGGGGGGGGGAAATCATAGAGAGATTATGAGAAGAATACAGTAAGCAGATTCAAAGTGATGCAGGTTGCAGTAGTTATATGGAGCTGGAAAGGCTTGCACAGGCTAGAGCAGCATGCATGATACCAGTCTTTGGGTTGAAGAACCCAAGAACAGTATAGTTGTAGAAGATTGTTTTAAAATTATGACTAAGAAACTCAGGCAAACTGTAGCCCGCCCGGCTAACTGTGCAGTCTAACACACTGCTTCCCAGACAGGAAGGTGTGCTGGTACCTGTCACGAATCCGCCTGGTAGATTAATGTCAAGGTCTGGGGTGTGGCCAGCCTGTGGATGGTTTTTAAGGAGGTTTTCCATCTGTGTCAGCTAATGTGTGCTGGTTCCCCTTATTCTGCCTCAGTAACACTACGTCAGTGATTACTGCACAAACACTGTCTTCACATACGCATACATATAATTACTCTACCACGTAAACATTTGGGATTACATTCATCTGGTATGAGATGTCCCCAAATCACACAATAACCCTGGGCTCGGTGTGGGGCAGCAGTGAGGTGGGTGGACTGCTGTGGCCTGCAGTCCACTTGCCCCACCGCCACCGCACACCGAACCCAGGACTATTGTGCAATTCAGCCCCCATAACAAACAGTGAGATTAATAAGACAATCAAAGAGGTGAAGTCAAAGAAACTCTTTGGTTGATAATATTTCAATTAAGATACTCAAGCACTGTCATGGCTATATAAATGCAGTCTTGAGTTACATTTCTAATGAATCACTAAAACAAGATACTGTTCCACTTAGATTAATATATGCCTGTGTGAGATCACTTTTCAAGAAAGGTGAAAAAACTGCTGTAACAAACTACCGCCCAATATCCCTGCTAACAAGGTTTTCAAAGGTCCTTGAGAAACTGGTATACATGAGAATTGTTAATCACCTGAACAGCCATAACATTCTCAGTCAATGTCAGTTTGGTTTCTGGCAAGGCTTATCAATTGATGATGCTATTTTCTCTTCCACCGATCAAATTCTCAAATCTCTTAACAGAAAATTGACACCAATTGGAATCCTATGTGACCTATCCAAAGCTTTTGACTTCCTCTAAATAAAGCATACTACTATGGATTAAGTGGAATAATGGGAACTTGGATTAAATCCTACCTTACAGATAGGAAACAAAGGGTAATAATTACTGACAGCAGTGGAACCCCAGCTTTATCCAAGTGGGCACAGTCAACACTGGAGTGCCTCAAGGCTCGGTACTGGGACCCTTACTGTACCTTATATTTGTAAATGACCTCCCACACCACACCACATCAGTGAGCAAGTTCACCCTATTCACTGACGATACTTCTCTTCTAGTTGACAAAGCAACAGGGAACAACAAGGAAACGTCTGTGAACAATGCATCTGATGACATTTTCAAATGGTTTAACTGTAATGGACTCTCTCTGAATGTCAAAAAAAACTCATTATGTACAGTTTGGCACATAAAGAACTGGGGGATATAAATATAGAATGTAATGGACAACATACAAAGCAAGTCGATTCAACTAAGTTCCTAGGTGTGTACATAGTCTGCAAACTAAATTGGTCCAACGATATCCTAGATCTAGGAAAAAGGCTACATTCTGCAACATTTGCCTTGTGCCTAACTGCATCAAACACACATAAGGACGACTCAAGAGCTGCTTATTTCAGATATTTCCATGCACTTTTGTCTTACAGAATTATATTTTGGGGCAACCAGCTCTTGGCAAAAAGTTTTTATTGCTCAGAAGAGAGTTACAAGTATCATGAGTGGTGTGCAACCAGGGTACTCATGCTGGAATCTGCTTACGTATTTACAATGATATCTCAGTACATATACTCCATCGTATGTTTCATTAATAAAAACCAATCTCTCTTCAAAACCAATAGTGAATAAGGACCTAATGATGATCAGAATGGATAGACTAAATAGATTTGGTGGCGGTGTGTTTGTTGCTGTTAGAAATCTTTTATCTTGTAGCAAAACTGAAGTAGATAGTTCCCGTGAGTTAATACAGGTAGAAGCTATACTTCATAACTGAAATAAATAATTGTTCCTTTTACTGGCATCTGACTCAGATGATTCTACTGCTGAGCAGTTTAAAAAAACCTTGAGCATCATCTCAAATAGGTAAACCACTCAGAGTTACAGGTGTTGGTGACTTCTATCCAAACTACATATGTTGGTATATATATTCAAAACCATTAGTGGGTATAGAACATAGTTTAAAATTGTGCTAAATGCTTTCCCTAGAAATTATTTCGAGCATTTAGTTCACGACACCACTCTAAGTGTAAATGGTTGTGGAAACATGCTATTAATAGTTTCCACAATGACACTCTGTCTCAAAATCTGACAGGAAATCCAAAGATATTCTAGTCACATGTAAAGTACACATGGAGTAAGACACAATCAACACATTTACTGTGCATTACTAATGGCAATTTTACCAATGACAGCAGCACTAAAGCAGAGATAGTAAACACAGTTTTCCAAAATTCGTTCACCAAAGAAGCCAAAATAAATATTCTTGAATTTGAATCAAGAGCAGCTGTCAGTATGAGTAACTTAGAAATAGATATCTTCTGTGTAGTGAAGCAGCTTAAATTGCTTAATATAGCAAGTCTTTTGGTGAAGACAGTAAACCAATTATGTTTCTCTCAGAGTATGCTGGTACAATTGCCCCATGCTTAGCAATCACATACAACTGCTCGCTCAATGAAAGATCAGTACCACAAGACTGGAAAGTTGTACAGGTTACACCAATACTCAAGAACAGAATTCATTAGTGAATATATATGTATGGTGATGACACAGTTAAAATGCCTAACTCCTTGAAGAGGTCTTTATATGATGATCATGGGTTACAAATTTTGCGCAATCAATTTTTTCTTTCCTAGCAATAAGTTATCCAAGAAATTAATACCATAACACATTATTGAATGGAAATATGCAAAATAGAAGGTTAATTTGTTTGTCTGCATGAATAGCAGTTACATGAGGAGCAAAGGTAGCTGAATTTAGCTATTTAGGAAGCTCAGTAGAATTCTTCTTCCAGTTCAAGTTTTCATCAATATTCGCAACACCAAAATTTGGAGCACTCTATTGTATCAAGGAGAGGAATTGGTAGCAGGCTGCTTCAAACCAGTCAGAAGACTGATTTATATCCCCCCACACACACACACAAAATCCTATTTACTGAGTCTTATTCTGTGCTACATCAATCCTTTGCATGACTATTTATTATACAGAATTGGATATAGCAAGTTTTCTAAAAGTTTTGGGACAATATTTCTAGAGAACAATGTCATAATTCATTGAAAAACATCATTAGCAATCTGTTCTGTTTCTTTCCCTCTTATGGGATATATTTTAACATTCAGATTGTCTGCCAAAAGTACTAATTCTGCTTGATGAATTAAGTGGAAGGTAACCCATATGTTTTAAGGAATAGGAGTGTACCCAAAATTGAAACCTGTGAGACATGCTTTGTGATTTCTCACCCACCACTAAAATTTTCTGCTTTTCCATTATTGTTTGAATCAGTCAGCACAATTCTTTGCATTCTAATTTTTAAGTGCGATTGAAACTAGTTGTATGCAAAGCAATCAATTCCATAAATCTTAAGTTTTTCGAAGAGTGACATGATCTACACAAATAATCACCTTGGCAAGATCACAAAAAATACCAACTGGCAAAATTTTATTACTTAAGATTTATAACAAGATGTAGCAGACTTGACAATAGTGAGAAACTTAACATCAAAATTGGTGATCACGAAGTAGGCAGAGTTAAGGAATTCTACTACCCTCGAAGCAAAATAACTTATAACAGACAAAGCAAGAAGGATGTAAGAAGCAGATTACCACAGGCATAGAAGGTTTTCCTGTCCAAGAGAAATCTATTGGTGTCAAACATAGACCTTAATTTGTGGACAAAGTAACTGAAAACATATCTGTAGAGCACAGCATTGTATGGTAGAAAATAATGGGCAGAGTGAAAACTGGAACAGAAGAGTGCTGAAGTATTGGAGATATGGTACTACAGAATAATTATAAACTTTAGGTGGACTGATAAGGTAATGAGGAGCTTCCATACAGAATCGATGAAGGAAGGAACATATGAAAAATGCTGATGAGAATAGGGCCTATTCGGTTTAGGACATTCTGCTATCTCTAATTTTCACCATAATGGTTGAATCCATTGACTGTTTACTATGGACAGAAGAAGGACAGGATGTTAAGAGAGTATTAACACATCTAGTTCCATGGTACTAGAGGGATCTATAGAGGTTAAAAAGTGTAGTGAAGACAGACATTGAAATTCATCCAACAAATAATTTAGGATGTAGCATGTAAATGCTGCAGGAGAGGTACTGTTAAGATTTATAATATTTGGTACATGAACACATAAATACCACTCTCCATTGAGCAACCCTTCTGGAATCCAAACTATGATATGTTAAGCAAATTACTTGTACTTAAATGTAAGATTACACTTCCGTACAATATTTTTTGAATATTGTGGAAAAAATGCTGGCAAGGAAACTGGACAGTAAACATTTAAATGTTTGTCTGTTTGCCAGCTTTCCTTTAAAGAGGTATAACAGTTGCATATTTTAATCTGCCTGGGAAAATTTCTTGAGCCAGTAATGTATTACATGTATCACCAAAGACATTACTTATTAGGGCTAAGTCAGAACAATTTTTCAGAATTCTGTTTGAAATTCCATCAACACCTATGAGCTTTTGTTTTTTCCAGTTTTTATAATTCTATTGATTTCAGTGGAAGATGTTGGTGCTGCTTCCCTTTGCTTGAAGTTTTGTAGCCAAATTCATGACTTGGTTCCAGAATTGTCATTAAAATGACAGTCATCATCAGTAACACACATTTCACTGCATTAAAACATATCAAAATAAGCTTTGTTTCATCCTGATTACTCTCTCACCTTCAGAGTAATTGTAGCATGAATATTGTAGCAGTTATCAATATAAGTATTGACTGGTTTCTTCATCATGCACTATTTTACACCATATTCAGTGAAAGGTTAAAGATAAAAGGGAAGACCTGCTGATGTCATGCTGAGTCTCTGTGGATTACTTTGAGCTCGTGTTCATTTGATTGAATGATATTAGTTAAAGTTCTTATTACTGTGGTACAATTTGAGTTTCAGATAAACCAAGTTAATATGTATTTACAGCATATATAAGCATCAGTTTGACACATCAAATTCTTGGCAAGAACCAAGGGCACTAGCGTTAGAATATGACGTTGGTTCTCACCACCCACCTGGCCTTAATTCACGTTAATTCCTTCCATCTCAGCATTTCTTCACACTAATTACTCCTGTCTTCACGACTCCATTTCAGTTTTCTATATCTTTCATTTTCTGACCTGTCTATTTTTCACCCCCCCCCCCCCCCCCCCCCTCCCACCTCTGTTACAATTCACTTTGCTTTTCACTCTTATTAACTCATGCACAATGTTTTAGTAAGTTAGTAATCCATGTCTCACCTATTACACGGCCTCCACCTTTTAATCTCTAAGGTTTGCAAATCTCATCAGGTGAAGTCCCCAGCACCAGCCTTTCCTTCTCATGCCATCCAGCAGGTCTCCCCTGACCTGGGGTTCTGAGTGACTTTTCTGAACCATACAACTTTCCTAAACTTCTCCAGTCTCTTTCCTTCACCCCACTTCCTTCCCCTTCAACTCTTCTGCCAGAAGAAGGAGCCACTGGCTCCAAAAGCTTGTAAAGGTTAAACCCGTTCATGTGTTTCTGTTCCCCTTCTACTTCTTGGTGAGTAGAATTTTTATATATCCATTTACATTATATATTCAATAATTGATTATTTTTCTTGTTTGATAATAAGCATAGTAATGTAACAAGGCACTTGGAAATGAGATCTCAAAAATGGTGACTGTTGTAAGCTTTGCTTATGCAAATATTGTGAGCATGTGGTTGAAAGACTGAAATCAATAGCAGTTAACAAGGTCGTGGATGTCCAAGATGCATTGCAGAATGTAGAGGATGGAAGCTTGCCCACTCTATAAAGCGGGAGAGGGGTGATATATGGCAAATCTGCTGATAGAATACACTGTCGGCAAGCACAAGTGTTTCACAGCATTTTATGAATTGGACATAGTTGAACATAGGGCTTTGCAGCAGACGAACCCTACATTTTCCCACGTTGACCTAATGGCATTATCAATTGCAATAGCAATGGGTATGATATAATTGAGGTTCAGTGGTGAGTAACCTGAATGGACAAATCACTGTTTTTGGTCAAGCGTGAGCAATCGCAGAACCCATCTTGCGGATAGCTTTCTCATGTCCAAATGTATATGCAAAATATTATGTACCCATTCATTCAAGATACCCACAGCACTAGAAATCTCATGCACCTTAATTCTTCTGTCATCCATCACCATATCAGGGATTTTATCTAAGATTTCTGGAGTTGTATCCTCCACAGGGCGTCCAGAACGTTCAGCATCACTTATACCTATATGGCCACTCCGAAAATTTTGAAACCACTTATAAACTGATCTAATCGAAGGTCCATAGTCACTGTAATGTTTATCAAGCTTCTCTTTAGTCTCCTGAGGCGTTTTGCCTTTCATAAATTAATGTTTGATCACCACCCGAAATTCTTTTTCATCCATTTTTTGACAATCACTCGACCTCCTTGATTCACACAAATGCCAAACACAAATAAATAGACCAATATGGCTGAAACTTGGTGTGCATTCTTTCCAAAGATGCTACTAAGTAAACATGACCTCGACACGTTCCGGTGGTGCCATCTCTTGGACTTTGCATGGACCTTTCAAACGCCTCTCGTATAATGGCTGAAGCTCCGTCCTGCCATCCAGGTTTATGTTTTCCATTACTTCCCTATATCACACAAGACAAAAGCCTGGATGTATTCTTTGCAAAGGGCATGTCTGATTTCTTTCCCCATCCTTTACTATGCAAATATTGAGCTCAGTACCTAAATAACCTCTTACTCAATGGAACATTAACCTCTATAACTTCCTTCATCCCTTATTCATTATAGGAAATTACAAGCATGCATTTAACATATTGTACATCAAGATTTAGGGCCAGGAAAGCCAAGCAAATGTACTTGATTAAACTTATTGCTGTGGATATAAAATTACAAAAAACTGGTTATGCCAACTTCTTGTTACAAAGAGATGGCCAAGATTTTGAGAAAAAAATTGTATAGTAGAATTTGACAAGATGTTGTTGGACAATGTTTTTTGAACAAGTACTTCAACTTGTCCATGAAACACACACTTTAAAAATATAGTGTGAAGAGTAGTAGTATTGGTGGAGCAGAAACTGCACTCTTGTCATGAACAATGTGGGTAAGCAATGACTCCAAATAACTCTGAATCTTGAGTTTAGCTATGCTAAATGATTACGTAGTAACACAGGCGTTGAACACCTTGCAAACACTTACTGTGAGCTTATTTTGTTGTTTTAAGTTGTAAGGTGTATATGTCAATAAAAACTGAATAGGCCTATTTAGTTCCAACCATTAGTTCTTTATCTCAAAGCACTCAGATTATGACCCTTTAGCATCCATTCAATTTTGGTCATAAAGATTTCTGACACTGTCGATATCCTTGATACTCAATATGATATAGAAAGAAACTGAATAATTACAATTGTAGTGACACTTTTATACAAATGAGGCATACATATTTGCAGTACAATTATATTACACCAGTATGCATATAAGATATACAAATTTGTCTTGATCATTTAGTTCTACTAGTTGCCTTACTAGTTACATATTGAGTCATAGCTGTGGCAATACAAGTGAAAGTCTATGTACAAAAATTGCCCCTGCAGTGACAGTCAAAGTGGCACAATGGCTTACTCAACAACAGTAAACAGACCAAATAGGACATACATTTGTGAACTTGTGTTCAGAGACACCAGTGGTTACCAGGTAAAACCCTAGAGGCCACTGACAGCAGCACACATCGGAGATGAAATTTTTACTGACTAAACAAATACATTCTTTTTTCTTTCAGTAACCCAATATAGAATTAAAAACCATAAAGTGTCAATGGTTTCTTTTTTCCTTGCACTTTGTGATTTTAAGTACTTGTGATCAAATATAAATTTTTCTCACTTTATTTAAAACTGTTTCAGCATGTGTGATATAAAAGTAAGGCACTTCTGTTTTCTGTAGGACAATTGCTGTTGAGGTGTTCCACTTAGGAGTCATCTTGTAAATTGGTACATCACTTTTGGATCAGAGGCTGCAACACTTTTTGGCTTTGAGTTGTAGGAAAGAAATGTAATGTTTTAGGAACTGGATATAAATTATGTGTAATGCATAACAGCATAACTACCGAGCATAGCTCATGAGACTGTTGTGTCTTCTGCTGGTGACGCTATGTTATGGTGTCAGGCATAGCACTTTGGTGAGACCAATGAGTGGTCTTAGCGAAAAAACCTTAAATATTGTAGGATTTGTAGTCTATATTCGCTTGATGAAAGAGAAAAGGAGGTACTGTTCCATGGGCAAAAATTTTATCTTCAATGAGTGCTGCTGTTAGCAGCCTCCAGGGTTTTACCTGGCAACCACTGGTGTGTCTGCACCCAAGTTCTCCAATGTCTGTCCTATGTAGTCTATTTTCTGTTGTTGAGTCAGTCATAGTGTCACTTTCATCATCACTGCAGGGGCAATTTTTTTGCATAGGCAACTCATAAAGTAAATGACCATAACAATTTTGTGTACCACACATGTATCTCAGAGTAATGTAATAGTATTGCAAATATGTATGCCCTGATTATATCAAATTTTCATGTCAACCATAATTTTCTTTGTAGGATGGTTTGAAACTGGACATAGGTGTCCAAAACAAGTCTCCATCAAGAAATAAAAAAGATACTACTTAATGCAAATTATGACAGAACTACATCCATTTATTTCAATAATAAAATTAAGTTACAGATATATTTAATTGTGGTTTAACTACTTCTTGTAGAGTCAATGAAATTGGGTGGGGTTGGAAGTAACACGGACTTACATTAACATTGCAATTATAGTGATACAATAACTGCTCTTCTGACAATGTAGCTCAATAAGGATCAGAACAAGTTTTTTAAACTTAATGTGACAGATCTCCTCATTGAACTGCCACATTTGTGCTTTAACGCTACTGGATAAGGGACAGCCAGTCACTTCACTCTCATCTATACTACATCTACTCTCTGTAAACCACTATCATATGCACAGTGGAGGGATTCTCCCATCACACAATATTTATGAGGGCTGTCCTCTGAGCCTTTTGTGGTGGCATCACTGAATAAAATCCTCAGGTTTTCAAGCCCCATCAATTCAAATAAAATTCTTGAGTTTTTGATGTCTGACTCCACCATCGGCATCAGGAGTAAAACTACTGACTGCCGAGGCTGGCTATTTCCCACTCATATACCTATGATTATGGCTGCTGCTACCGATCAGGGAGGGCTGAAATGACGTGTGCACGGAAGGTGAGTTGAGCAACTCACACCAGTCCCTTGCAGTCATGAATTTCTTCATGGACCACTTTGCACTTTAAGGAACAGGCTCTGATCTCTGCTGTGTTGTGTCCTTCTTGTTACCGTAGGTACATTGATGACACTCTCCTGACATGGTTTCACAGTGAAAATACACTGCAGCAGTTCATGGATCACATGAATGGTGTCCATCCCAACATTAAATTGACCACTGAGATGGAGAAAGATGGAAAATTACCATTCTTAGATGTTTTATTCGAGTGGAAGGCATGAGGCTGGCTTGGTCATTCAGTGTACAGGAAACTGACACACAGTGTTCGTTACTTGAATGCCGGTAGTTTTCACCACACTGTACACAAAAATTTGGTCCAAAACATGTTAATTCACAGAGCTAAAGTTATTTCTTATGATGGCCACCTACAGTCTGCATTTTAGCGCTTGAGGCATGTGTTCTGGGAGAACAGTTACAGCAAGAGAGACGTTGCAAACACTTTCAGATGTCACCAAAGAAGGGCACCTTGTGAATCTGCAGAAGAAGTCAAGCTGGCGGCTTTCCTGCAATACTGTACGGCAATTGCGACGTGTACTGCAGAGACATGGATTGAGACCAGTGTGCCGGCCCGCCCCCATGTTATGAGATATGTTGCTCCCTGTTGAAGACAATGTAGCTCTTTGTCTGCCCGGTGTATGCCGTGGCAGCATCTATGTAGGCCAGACAATTCACAGAGTTGCAGAACACTGCACTGAGTACAAGAGAAATATTAAGCAAATGGAGTTCAACAAGTCGGCCATAGCTGAGCACTGCCAGACACAAAATACAGTTTGGGAACACAAGAGTCTTGGCTCATGCATCAACATACTGGCACACCATTATAAAAAGGTGGCTGAGATTAGAATGAACAGCAACAAATTCAACAGAGACCAACACACTAAGTAGGGTGTGGGGGCGGGCTCTGCATGTTGAAAGGAAGCAACGATGGATGCTTAATGCTTGTAGGGTGGTAGGAGCAGCAGTTTCAAACATTGCAACAGCCTCTCAAGCCACATGATGTCACTTGGTCCCATGGTGGGCAGAGTTGCTATGAGCTGTCTAACTCACCTTCCATGCACTTGTCATTTCAGTCCTCCCTGGTTGGTGCCCTCAGCCATTATTGTAGGTATATAAGTGGTAAACAGTGCCAGCCCCAAACTTCACCTTACATGACTGTCCTATCCATATTATCCCCACCTTGAAATAACTTGGTTTCCCTTGACTAACACTGCACTTGGACTCACAACTCCTTACCATCTTAACACAAAGCCCATATTAGACTCTGCCTCATGAAACTACTCCTTGTCTGGCTGGACATGGGGACTGCATCCTTCCACCATCCTTTATACCTACGAATCCTTGATCTGTCCCATCCTTTGTTATACCAGTGTCGTCTGGATCTCCACCACTCCTAAATTCCATAAAACCCTCTAAGTCCTTGAACACCATGCAATCTGCCTCACTTTCTGTACCTGTCTCCCGTCCCCCAAGAGGATCCCCTATGACCTCATCCTGTTACCACCTCTCCTCCTTTTCCTTGAGCACATCCATATCCTCTACACCAGACGCTGCCTTGTCCCCCTCACCCCCTGGTGTCTCCTTTCCTCTCCACTCCCCGCCTGCTGCCGCGTCTTTACCAATGTGTCCCGACATCTCTCCATCTCCACACCCTCCAACACCTCTCCCAAAGGAACTTCCATCATCTCCCCATCCTGGATGATGTACATCACTCCAATATTTATCCTTCCTTCCAACTCTAACCTTCCTCTTCCCCTCCCCTCCTCCCTACGGCTCCCTCTCCCTCTCTGCTGTTTCCTCCCTCCCACTCTCCCCCCAACCTTCTCACTTCTCCTTTCCCAGTCCTTGCACTCCCTCCTGGGCTGCTCCCTCCCCATCTCCTCACCCTTGGTGTACTACCAGCCCCTCCTTCGCCCCTTCCTACCCTCCTCCTCCATCAACATGTGTGCTCCTCCTTCCTCCCTCCCTGCTCTCTGACCTCCCCTCCCTCGGCAGTTCCTTTCAATCTTAATCCAATTACTTTGTCCTGTTTTGGTGCTCACCATGCATATAACAAAAGTGCAGCTTGTGTTCAGTGTCGTCGTACCCGTGTGGCTCTCATTACGGTGACCACCAATTTAATTGTGCTCTTTGTGCTGCCAGTTTTTATGCTACATCCTTCATTGAGTGTCCTTTTAATTACATGTGGATATTATGTAAACTTGTCTCGTGAAACAACCCCTTTCTCTGTTTCATTCTTTTTTTAATCTTTTAACTCCCATTGTTTCCCCTTCTCATGTGTAAACTCCATCTTTTATCTCCATCTTTTATGTGTGTCATGTTTTATTTTATACAGTCTCTTAGCTGAAGCACGGTGAATTGTGCTGCTGGCAACTCACCCCTGCCCACATGGGCCAGGGGTATGAAATAACAATAAAAGAAAAAAAAAACAGCTTAGGCAGTTAATAGTTCTATTCTGGATGATGTCGGCGGAGCTACCCATCGAAAGTTCAAGAATTTTATTAAAATTGACACGGCTTGAAAACCTAGAAGATTTTATTTATTTATTAAGGCCCCTTCCTTTTCTACGCACATTATGCAGCACGTGTAGAAAGATTGCTTAAACGCTTCCGTGTGCACTGTAGTCTAATTCTATCTTCGCAGTCCCTAATGGAGCTATATGTAAGTAAGTGTAGAAAATTTCTAACTAAACAGTTAGTCACTTTCAGAATACTAAAAGGGGGCAATATTGTAGAATTGAAACATGAACTAAAGTTGGTTGATTGGTCAAATACACTACACAATATAAAAAATCTTGATGAATGTTTCTCTATGTTTTTATGTAGCATTAAAAATGCAGTAGATAGTCAATGTCCACTTATCACAAAAAGATGCACCCCTAACAGAAAAAAACATCAGCACTCTAACAAGTGGTACACTCCAGAGCTCAAGCAAATGAGGGCACTGCTACTCATACTAAAAAACAATAGTGATAAAAATGAGGAAGCCAGGAAACACCATGTGACCCTTCAAAAGTGGTACAAATATGAAATAAAATCAGCTAAATGTAAAGTAAATGATGAATATATTGCATGCTCAAAAAATGCCTGTCAAGCAGCTTGGAATATAATAAAAAGTGAAATTAATATGAGCAAACAGGAAGCCACAGTGCCTATAGATTGCAACATCCTTAACGAATATTTTATAAATTGTGCTAGCTCTCATTCTTCTTCTTCTTCTTTTGGTAAAAATAATTCTGATAATATTTCAGCTGCTGTAACCCTTCTTAAACAACAAACACCAGCAACCAAGAAATTCTCTTGGTCAAAAATCACCTCTGGCGGCAATATCAAATCTATAAAGAAACTTAAAAACTCAAAAACAGAGGACTATTACGGGCTTAGTAACAGTATTGTTAAACACATAGCCACTGCAATCTTAATGCCATTAACATATCTGACGAATCGCACACTTGAAGAAGGAATATTCCTTGAATGTCTGAAAATGACAGTTACACTCCCAGTCCATAAGAAGGGTGACAGAAAAATGCCAAACAATTATAGACCCATATCAATAGTTCCCTTTATATCAAAAGTAATAGAAAACTGCATACATATCCAAATTTACAATTATTTTGAAAGTAATAAATTATTGAGTAAGAGCCAGTTTGGCTTTCGATCTGAACTATCAACAACCAAAGCAGTTGAATGCCTCCTTAGTAATATATATGAAGGATATGAAAACAAGAAACTTCCTTGTGCTACACTGTTAGATTTAACAAAGACCTTCGACTCAGTCACACATGAAATAATGATAAAAAACTAGCACATTATGGTATTGTAGACAAACCATTACAATTTTTTCAATCATACTTAAGCAATAGGGTACAATTAGTAAAAACAAACTATCAAAAATCAACACTCATGAAAGTAAAGAGAGGAATTCCACAAGGCTCAGTGCTTGGCCCTTTCCTGTTCATTGTTTACATCAATGACGTCTCAAATTATATGACATGCAATAATGTACTGTATGCCGATGATATGACACTAATAACAGATGGAGAATATATGCAAGATGTCATAGAATACAACAAAGTAGTAACTGAAATGAGCAGTGACTGGTGCAGAGCCAACCTTTTATCAATAAACAAATTGAAAACTGAAGAAATTTACTTCACCCTGAAACCAATTGAGCAGAATACAAAAAATGTCAAGTTACTAGGTTTACATATAGATCAAAAACTTACATGGGACAGACACACAAATTATCTATGTGGCAAACTTGCTCGAACTCTCTTTCTATTACCCAAGCTGAGACATGTTATCAGTAAAACTCTACTAATCTCCACGTACTTTACTTTTTTCCATTCACAACTGCAATACGGGGCACTTCTTTGGGGCAACTCAGTCGATTCAAGTACCATCTTCAAGTGGCAGAAGAAAGCAGTCAGGTGCATTTTAGGACTAGCACCAAGACAAGTGCATTTTAGGACTAGCACCAAGACAAAGTTGCAAAAACCATTTTAAAGAACTAAGGATAATGACACTACCTAGTATATATATTTATAATTGTTTAATATATGCTAAAGAGAACATAAATAACTTCAATTTAAGATCTGAAGTGCATGTTCATAATACTCGGAACAATAGTAACATAGAACTACCATACACAAGGCTGACATTAAGACAAAAGAGCCATTAACACCTTAGCTTGAAATTTTATAACAAACTCCCAAAGGCTGTGAGCAAACTACCGATGAATAAGTTTAAGGAAACAATAGAAGTGTGGCTCAAATGTACGCCATATTACTGACTTGATGAGTTTCAAAACAGTGACACAAAAGAGATATGCTACATGAAACAAAAAACTGCCATATGAATTATACCAATATGTTTGTGACAGTAATGCACCAACAAAGACTTTACATGGATACGTAAGAGGTACCATAAATATATCTTGATACTATTGTATAATTAACTGTTATGATTTATTATTATTATTATTATTATTACTATTGTGACTGAATAATTGTTGTATTATAAATATTACTTTAGCATGCATATCTGCTTGCCCTGCACAGGCACAATTATGTACAATAATAATTATTGTAATAAAAAAAATGTATTGGACACACTGGCGATGCCAATTGTATGGAAAACATTCTGAAAGGCAAATAAAGATTCTATTCTATTCTATTATCTGTGATATCTTTAATATACAACAAGGGTCCCAACCCACTTTCTTGAGACATGCCTGAAGCTTCTTCTACATCTGTTGATGGTTCTTGATCTAAGATAACACGCAGTGTGGTGTCTATCAAGAGAGCCTCAATCCAGTTTTGCTTGATACACTATACGTTCAATTTTCACTAGTAATCATTGGTGTGGCATAGAATCAAAAGCTTTCCAGAATTCTAAAATCAACCAGTATGTAACAAAGCTAAACATCAAACAAAGTAAGTGCATTTTAGGTATGAATATTCACCATTCTTGCACTATTGAATAGTAATTTGGAGGGAATAATTACATACAAAAAATGTTGTTCTTACCTTTCACAGTGCCTGCTCCTTGTCTGTAGTCATGTTTGCTTTGTGATGATTGAAACACATTTCTTTACTTTTTCGTCATTAACTTACAAGAGGCTGGCTGTTCACGATAAATCTTTTAGACATGTTAGACAAATGACATTAGTCTTCAGTCAAGTAAGAATGTCTTTACAGGTCAAAAGCTTCACAGACTGACAATTGGCGCGAAATGACCATATTTTTAATCTCTGATTTCCCGCAAAAATTTTCGGGAAACAAATTTTTTAATGAAATAACTTCCAGCATGCTGAAATATTATATATCTGTATGCGATGTGACTATTACTTTGCACATTTTTGACATGGTTTTTGCGTTTTCGGAAATACCATTATCGACTATGTTACTATGATTTGGAAATGGGTCCTCGCCCGAACTACTCATCGGGTAGAAACAAAAAGGGAAATTTGCAACTTTGGCAGATTTTTGGTTGCTTTTAACTTTTTTAATTGCAGATATCTTTTAATTAGCACATTAATTTCGACAAAGGCAAACATTTTTATAAAACTGAGAATATAGCAGGCTGTTTGTTGTTCAAATCTTACCCAGTTTTTTACAGAAGAATATTTTAGTTTGAGAAAGCTTTCATCATCTGTAAGTTTTCAAAGAAATTACTTTTGGAAAAGGAAAACTGTTCTTTCGAAAGTCGAGCAAAAGAGGTATGTCACGTTGATACAAATAACTTTCACCTATGTACAAATTTAACGCAATTCATACTTTGTAGGTATCGTTATTGTATCACATTTCTTTAAGTAATATTTTAAATATAACTAACTACACTATTACAATTGAGTGTTTTGTAGACAACGGTATGAAGTGTATAGAATGAAGAAGGCATGAAAGAGTAACACAAGGCTAAAGTTCATACATTGCATGGAAGGAATTTTTTTAATTCTTTCGCGCGCGGCAGCAACAGGACCCAAATTTTAATTCTGTGGTTATGTTTATCGACGAATCGAGATTTAATGAAGAAGGAATTTTCACAGCAAAAATAACATTTATTGATTCAACGCTAAATCACATCAAATGTACGAGCATGGCCATCAAGAGAAGTTTAAGGTTTATGTGTTGGCGGGAACTTCAAGCAACCAAATAATAGAACCGTACATTTTACCTGGTAATTTAAGTGGACATAATTACTCAGTCTTTATGAAGGAGGTTTTGCCAGAGCTACGTGAAGATTTTCCTTTGGAAGTAAGAGCAAACACGCTGCTAGAGCGTGATGGCTCATCACCGCGCTATGCCATCACAAGAAATTATTTACACCACGTGCATCCAGATAGACGGCTTGGGCGACAAGGACCAGTTTGCTAGCCGGCAAGATACCCGGACTTCAACCCATTGGTTTTTTTCTTTTGGAGTCGTTTGAAGGAGCTGGTTTACAGCACCCAATAGAGTCACAAATGGACCTCGTAACTCGCATAGCCGTTGCCGCTGTGGAGATCTGAAATATGCAGGGTATTTTAGAGCGCATACGTGCAACTTTTGTAAATGTGATCTGTTGTAAACTAAGAAGCAACACAATGTTGTCTCCGCTGTAACCAAGCAAAAGCTGCTCTTATTTTCTGTTTCTTTCGTTTAGTCCACTGTTTTTTGCTAACAGACACTATCCAGTAGAGAAAACGTAGGTCTTGTACAGGAAACGGCGCATTTCGGAAGTTTATACTCACTTACTTGTGACGCAAGACGGTAGGCTCAACCGCTGCAGCTGCAGCAAGGCACTTTGTGTGGTGACGTCACAGTTTTGACATTTGTTATCCACTTTTGGGCTATTTCCCGACATTTGCAGTGCTGTGTGCCTCATATTAAATTACTTGTCTCGGTGTCATCTACATCTCTTCGGAGGTTTTTAAACGTTAATATGAATCACCCTCTATGCCGTAATATTCTATGTCTTCCTCTAAGACTCTGTGGAACTATTTCTAATTTAGCATACGGTACTGACACCAAATACGTTGTTTAACAGCTGTGCTATGCACTTTCCTCTTTTCCTTGGAATTTCTTCCAACGGAATTTCAAGAATGCAGCCATTAGTTTTAGTATCGGTGAGTCTTGATTTTCAGTGTCGGGAGTGATGGTAGGATTGTATGTAAATTCATCCGTCTCTGTACCAAATACAAGACTTACATTTTAAAATTTCGTTCTCAAAAATCATTCGGGTTATGTTGATCAAAACCTGGTCACTTGCATTTCACGAGTAGTTCTATATGAAGTGAGCTGACCGAACACAGTCCGAACACAAAAGGTGTCACAGTCATTGAACGCTTGTGGACCTTCTGTGCCGTTTGGGTAGTGTGGACAGCAAAGAGGGACAATTAGAAGTTTTCAGTGAGCCCATGATAGCTCAAATGATAGGTATATAAGGAAGTGTTCTGCCTGCAGTTCCAGGCCAACACACAAGTTTAAATTGCCACACACTGTTAGGAGAGTACATACTTCGCTAAGGCATATGGTATCTGCATACAAACAGTTTTATTAGTTACGAAGCAAGGTTCTATCTACCTGCAGATCGGTGATGCTCTGATGAACAATTCCATTAGGCGTGATAAAACAGTTGTTCTTGTCACAAAGCTGCTAAGCTGCGACATAACACACACAACATTTCCTAGAAAATAGTACGAGCAGATAATTACGGTACCGGTCGGTGCCAAGTCACAAGCGCAATATGTGTGTATCGAGTTTTAACGTCGATTAGCAAGCAGCGGCGTTAAGTGACGGAAGACCATTGGGCAACATACGGGCAGCACAGCCACTATCTGCCGGTTTCGCCAGCTCGCTTACTGATAATCAGTTAGCCTAGGCTACGATCTCGTTTCCTTCACGTTTGTTTTGTAGTAGAAAGGTAAAATACTATCCGGTAACGACACCCATTACACGTAAGAAACACTTCAAGATATTGAAACAGCGGTTTTAAACTTGTACAGGGTGGTCCATTGATCGTGGCCTGGCTAATTATCTCATGAAATAAGCGTCAAACGAAAAAACTACAAAGAACGAAACTTGTCTAGTTTGAAGGGGGGAAACCAGATGGGGCTATGGTTGGCCCGCTAGACAGCGCTGCCATAGGTCAAACGGATATCAACAGCGTTTTTTTAAAATCCATTTTTATTTCATATTGGTTTAGTACGTAAAGAAATACGAATGTTTTAGTTTGGCCACTTTTTTCGCTTTGTGATAGATGGCGCTGTAATAGTCATAAACATATGGCTCACAATTTTGGACAAACAGTTGGAAACAGGTAGGTTTTTAAATTAAGATACAGAACGTAGGTACGTTTGAACATTTTATTTCGGTTGTTCCAATGTAATACATGTACCTTTGTGAACTTATTTCTGAGAACGCATGCTGTTACAGCGTGATTACGTGTAAATACCACATTAATGCAATAAATGCTCAAAATGATGTCCGTCAACCTCAATGCATTTGGCAATACGTGTAACGACAATCCTCTCAACAGCGAGTAGTTCGCCTTCCGTAATGTTCGCACATGCTTTGACAATGCCTAGACGCATGTTGTCAGGCGTTTTCGGTGGATCACGATAGCAAATAACCTTTAACTTTCCCCACAGAAAGAAATTCGGGGACGTCAGATCCGGGGAACGTGCGGGCCATGGTATTTTGCTTCGACGACCAATCCACCTGTCATGAAATATGCTACTCAATACCGCTTCAACCGCACACGAGCTACGTGCCGGACATCCATCATGTTGGAAGTACATCGCCATTCTGTCATGCAGTGAAACATCTTGTAGTAACATCGGTAGAACATTACGTAGGAAATCAGCATACATTGCTCCATTTTGATTGCCATCGATAAAATGGGGGCCAATTATCTTCCCTCCCATAATGCCGCACCATACATTAACCCGTGAAGGTCGCTGATGTTCCACTTGTCGCAGACATCGTGGATTTTCCGTTGCCCAATAGTGCATATTATGCCGGTTTACGTTACCGCTGTTGGTGAATGACGCTTCGTCGCTAAATAGAACGCGTGCAAAAAATCTGTCATCGTCCCGTAATTTCTCTTGTGCCCAGTGGCAGAACTGTACACGAGAACGTAAAAATGATTGTAGTATTTCAGGTTTATTTTTCTTCTTGGAGTTCCCAACATTGTCAAACCAAAAATTTCAATCATTGTCTAATAAAGAGGAACTGATGAAATCCATTTGTCAACAGTCAGGTTCCTATTAGTGCAATGAGTGGGTTCTGATAACTTTCTCACATAATAAGATGGGACAGTTTCATTTTTTTCTGTTACAACCTAGCCAATGTATGGAATAACAATTAGCAATTAATAAGTCTTGGTATCAGTCAACATCAAAATCTTAATTCCATATTTGCCAGGCTTTGAAGACATGTATATTATGGGCATCTCTCACAGAAGCGAATTAGCTGCTAGTCTGTTGTACAGTCTTCGAAAGAGATGTATAGGGATTTGCAGTTATCAATAAATTTAGTCCAGATGTCCCGAATGGGTGCAAATTGGCAGCTCTAGCTCTACAATATTTGTTGTGTTATGGTAACTTTCCAGGTTTCTGATTGTAGAACGTTTTCGAGTAATTTCGTCGTTTGTGTAAGTGACAATCATGTCCAGCATTTCATCCGTCACTAATAACTACCATGCTTCAATTGGACTGGAAATAAATCTTGCCTGTCTCTTTGGTCCTGGGAGGTAAGTACCTAAATTTCTGGATTCAATTCATCTACTCTTAGCTGGTGTAGTTGAAGACCACTCATAGCCATTCTTAACTAGAAGGATGTTTGAGTTGGAAGAACTACCATGACCATCATCATCGTCTTCTCCACTCTCTTCTGTATCTGATGGTTGCTGTATTTCGACAAAATCAAGATCTTCATCAGAATCTAGGCCTCCAAATGAATCGTCTTCCTAGTCCAATTCGTCCATAAGTGCATTTATATACTGCCATCTGTTATGAGTCGTTTACTCACTGTCGCCGGAAAATAAAGTAATATAGGGCTACATTGAAAGGAAACAGTTATAGGTTACAAACAATATATATTTCAATATTGTATACTTATCAAGTTATTATTTTCAATCTGCATAAATGAGATACACGGACCGCACTGGGGTAGTCAAGACCCCAGGGACGTTCAACAATCTTTACAATTTGACACTACTGCAACAACAATGCAAATGTTTGAGTTAACATCGTATACATGTAGGCAGTACTACCAACCTAACGTTCACTAAGTTTCAATAAATTGTAGCCAACATACTCTTAGTAATACGTAATAAAAATCAGGCACATTGGAAGGCCTTGAAGTGGCAGCCAACTATTCCCGCACAGCCCCCGTAAGGCAGCCAGTCGAAATAAAAAATTACTGGCATACTATATAGGGAAAGGCTTACGGAAAAGCATAAGACGAACCGGAAAAGGAAGCAGGTTAAAAATTTTGGTATAGCGGAACATGTAAATTTAAAAACATGGAACGTCAGAGGGATATCGACAAAGGAAGGAGACCTATATACAATAGAGAAGAGGGGAGTTGTGAGACAGCATTTATCACAGAAACTGAAATGAAAATGAAAGGAACTAAGAATATAGGAAATTATACTATGATATACAGTGGAGTAGAACAAAGCAAAAGAGCAGAAGCTGGCGTTGCCATAATAATAAATAAAAAATGGACAAATAGATTGATAAGCTATGCATGGATAAACGAGCAGATATACACCATAAGATGTAAGATTTCTAGAGGATATCTAACCTGTATAGCGGTGTTTACCCCAGAGGAAGGGAGAACGAAGGAAAGCGAGATGTTCTATGAAGACCTACAGTAAACACAAGATAGGATAAATAAGAATGACTATATTAAAATTTGCGGAGACAACAATCCAAGAATAGGAAGGGAAAGAATAGATAATATAGTTGGCTATGCTGGAGAGACTACAGTCAGCAGCAATGGAAACATGTTAAGAGATTTAGCAACTTTCAAAAACTTCAGAATATTATACTCTTTCTTTAAACACAAAGACATACACAAATACTCATGGTCCAACATAGGATTTAGAACCATAATTGACTACTTCATAGCAAACCAAAAAACAGCTGTTCTGTTCAGGATGTGCGAGTATATAGAGGGTACAACATTAACACAGACCACTTCCTGCTACAAAGAAAAGTTGCCCTAAAGCAGAGATGGCATATAACATGTAAAAAATCCCCACCACAGCCAAGGGAGGTATATAAAGTCTAATTACTAGAACAGGAGTCGATCAAGAATCTTTATGAAAGACGAATAGACACAGTACGTAATGGGAACAATTTTAGAATCGGAAAGTACTGAAAATGAGTGGGAATAGATCAAGAACATATTAATAACTGCAGCCTGTGAAGCTTTAGGTAAAACGAAACACAGGAAGAAGAAAAAAGGGCCACATGATTTGGACAAAAGAATTTGCGGAGGCTGCTGAAATAAAGAGAAAACTATAAAAAAATGTCTACAACACCCAACTCAGGAGAATAATGAAGCATGCAAGTAGCAGACAGCAGAAGTGAAAAAACTAAGCAGGAAGCTCCTTCAAGACGTTTGGGATAACTTTATTGCAAGGATCGAAAACGATGTACATGGGAGAGAAACACTTGCATATAAAATGGTAAGACACTTGAATAACAGGGAAAGCATGTGGCAAATATCAATGTAACAAAGAACAAAGACTGTCTGCATTATTACGGGGATATGTGGATTGATGAAATGAACACATAAAAACGATGAAGATATTGAAACAAATCCAGATCATCTTGAATTCAAGAATTAGAACATGTTCTCAGATATACGAAGAACCGAAAGGCAGTAGGAAGTGATGGCATTAACAGCAAACTAATGAAATATTCTTCAGTAGCATTTAAAAAAAGGTTCCTCAGATTTTAGAATATTTGCTGGATAACAAAAGAAAGACCAAAAGAATGGAAGATCTCACTTATAAACCCAGTACTTAAAAAAGGATACAGATAAAAACCCGAAAATTATAGAGGCATATCACTATTAATTACAGCGTATAAGATCTATGCTAGAATAATAACGGAAAGACTAAAACCCATAATGGAGTGCCTGCTGTCTGAAGAACAAAATGGATTCAGAAAGGGGAGAAGCGGTACAGGCAACATATTTATGCTACAGAAAATTATAGAAAAACGTAAGGAATTCAATAAAGAAACACACATCCTGTTCGTTGATAATGTAAAGGCTTTTGATAAAGTAAATAGACAGCTATTGTGGGAAATTTTAATTGGAAGAGGTATACCAATACACCTTGTAAAGGTAGTTCAAAAGTTCTATGCTAATACAAAATCCAAATAATTGTGGATAATGAAGAAACAACAAATGTTATTAATTTAGGAGTTTGACAAGGTTGCAGCCTCTCTCCTCTGGTTTCTAATATATTCATTGACGACATTATATGGCAAATGAAGAATGAAACTGAAGAACCAAAAAGATTACATTATGACTTTGTTATTCGCAAATGACGAAGTGATAATTTCCAATAATGAAGTTGGACTGCAGAGAGCTGCCTACGAACTGTACCTAACATGCCAGATATATAATATGTCAATATCATTACAAAAAACAAAAGCCAGGGCTTTCTGCAAAAAAATCCAGTGTGACGTGATAAACGAGTGACTGCGTGTGAGATTTTATATATTTTTAGGTTTCAGATACATATTTTAACGGTTTTTGTGATAATATTTACTATATAAGTGACTTATTAGTGGTTTCTTCATTCACCCCTGCCTTTCTTGTATTGTGACCTGATATTTGTGAGTGTTTCGTATTGAGCAACATAACCTCTTACCTGTGTTTACATTCCGCGCTGACCAGTTGCAGGTGTAGTGGCGCATCGAAAGCTAACTACTAATGAATTGTTTGTGTATAGTGGTTTATTTAGGAATTTCAATAGTCTGCAACCGGAGTTTTTTGTGTTTTCTGGTGAAATAATTTCAGCAGAACCTTTTGGGAACTGTTTTCAGCTTCGTTACTGCGTCATTAGGCATTTGATTCTCTTTCTGTATTAGTCTTTTGTTATATTCACATTTGTTGTTTATTAATACTATTAATAATAGTAGTTACTTCCCTTGTATAGTAAGTTTGTGATTATTGTAGTGAGGTTTTTAACATCTTCTTATTGTAGTAGCAGAACTTAGAAAAAGTAAAATTTTACCATGAGTGAGAAGTGTGGGCTTTGCCATAGGTTCGTGAGTATTGGATTGTGGTGTGAGGCTTGTTCGAAGTATTTTCACTGGGGGGAATGTAGTGGGGAAGCCAGTGGGCATTCTGGTGAGATCCTCTCCTGGAACTGCAGGTTATCTAGCAAGAGTAAGTTGATAGAGGACCAGGAACGTAAGATCTGTGCCCTCCAGGTGCAGTTGAAAAATGCACAGGAGGAGCTAGATAGGATGAGGAGGGAGAAGGGGGTTGGGGAATGGGAGCTGGCTGTTGGCAAGAGATCTGCTAGGAGAAGAAGATTTTCAGATAGTTTTACTATTGGTGTGTACAATAGATATGACCAACTGTCAGAGTAGTGGAGAGGAATCTCTAGTAGCTATAGATGTAGGAAGTATGCAGCAGAGCTCAGTAGTTAAGGTGGCTAGAACAGTTGCAAAGTCGAAGAGGAAGAAGAAGGTTCTGCTGTTAGGTAATTCTCATGGCACAGGTGTAGGCCAGCAGTTGCACGAAGTGCTGGGGAGTGAGTACCAGGTCACCAGCATTGTGAAGCCTAATGCAGGATTGGCTCAGGTGACTGTTAACATAGGGGGGTTATGTAGGGATTTTACTAAAGAGGATTATTTAGTGATTGTGGGTGGGGCTGGTAATAGTATTGATAGGGGTGGGGAGTATGACATAGATGGTGACCTGGAAAATATAGCCACTCAGACTGGCAACACGAATGTGCATTTCGTGGAACTGTTTCAGTGTCACGATCGGCCTCATCTTAATACAGACGTCAGGCGTAATAACATGAGACTTGGGGGTGCGCTGATGACAGAAAGCATGGGTCACATTTCAATGGTGTCGGTGGAGTCTATCAGCAGGACGGGTTTCATTAGACATGGCCTGCACCTCAAAAGGTATGGGAAGGGGAGGTTGATAAAGCTTATAGGTGACAGCATAGGTGGGGTTGGTGGGATCACTCATGGGAAAATTCCTGCGGTAGTGGGTGTTAGAGCTGCACCTTTTTTAGATTGAAGTCAGCTGATAGGTATTCCTGCTTAAGGGAAGTCTCTCTAACAAAGGAACCACTTTTGACAAAGCTTAGGTATCCGAGTAATGAGGGAATAGGTATATTTCACCAAAATATACAAGGTATTAGAGATAAAGTTAGTGAACTGCTTATAGATGTTGACTCTGAATTTATTGGTATATCAGAACACTTCTTAAATAAGGAGATAATTCAGAGGCTTCCTTTACCAGGATACAGGTTGGCTGGCAGCTTTTTGAGGAGCTCTTTGCGGTGTGGGGGAGTAGCCATGTATGTGAAAAACGGCATCCCATTTGAGTCAATTGATGTTTCAAAGTATTGCACTGAAAAGGTGTTTGAATGATGTGCAGGTGTGGTTAAATTTAACGGAGCTAAACTTCTAACTGTTGTTATTTATAGATCCCCACACTCCGATTTCACAACATTTTTGCTAAAGCTAGAGGAGGTTCTTGGTTCACTTTATAGGAAATACAAAAAGTTAGTTATATGTGGTGACTTCAATATTAATTGTATAAGTGATTGTGCAAGGAAGAGGATGCTGGTAGACCTCCTTAATTCATATAATCTTATGCAAACCGTATTCTTTCCAACGAGAGTGAAAGGGAACAGTAGAACAACCATAGACAACATTTTTGTTCATTCCTCATTACTAGAAGGGCATTCTGTTAGCAAAAAGGTGAATGGCCTTTCATATCATGATGCACAAATTTTAACTCTAAAAGATTTTTGTGCTGCAACACGTGTTAAATATAGTCATCAGCTGTTTAGAAAAGCTGATCCAGTTGCTGTAGAGACCTTTGTAAACCTTATCAAGGAACAAGAGTGGCAAGAAGTTTATAGCGCTGATACAGTAGACGATAATGCTTTTCTCAAGACTTTTCTCGTGCTCTTTGAAAGTTGCTTTCCGTTAGAACGTTCAAAACAAGGTACTAGCACAGACAGGCAGCCTAGGTGGCTGACTAGAGGGATAAGAACATCTTGTAGAACAAAGTGGCAATTATATCGAAACGTTAGAAACAGTCAAAATCTAAATGCAGCAGCCCATTACAAACAGTATTGTAAGGTGCTTAAAACTGTTATTAAGAAGGCAAAAAGTATGTGGTATGCAGATAAAATAGCTAAGTCTCAGGATAAAATTAAAACCATTTGGCCAGTCATAAAGGAAGTGGCTGGTCTGCAGAGACAGGTCGAGGATATAGAATCAGTGCATAGTGGGAATGTCTGTGTTACTGATAAGTCGCATATATGTACAGTATTTAATAATCACTTTTTGAATATAGCAGGTGAACTAAATAGAAACCTAGTCCCAACAGGGAGTCATATAGCGCTCTTAGAAAAAAGTGTTCCGAGACTGTTACCTGAAATGCTCCTCCATGATACTGACAAGAGGGAGATTGAGTTAATAATTAAATCACTAAAGCCCAAGAACTCTCATGGATATGACGGGGTATCAAGCAGAATACTGAAGTATTGTTATATGTATGTTAGCCCAGTACTTAGCCATATCTGTACATTTTCCTTTAGGAGTGGTCGGTTTCCTGACCAATTAATGTACTCGGTAGTTAAGCCACTTTATAAAAAGGGAGACATTGATAATGTTGACAATTTTAGACCTGTTTCTAAGCCATCGGTGTTTGCTAAAGTTATCGAAAAGGTTGTATATACAAGGTTACTGGAGCATTTAAATTCATATAATTTGCTGTCAAATGTTCAGTTTGGTTTTAGAAATGGTTTAACAACTGAAAATGCTATATTCTCTTTTCTCTGTGAGGTTTTGGACGGAGTAAATAAAAGGTTGCGAACGCTAGGTGTTTTCTTTGATTTAACGAAGGCCTTTGACTGTGTTGACCACAAAGTATTACTGCAGAAGTTGGACCATTATGGAGTAAGGGGAGTAGCTTACAATTGATTCGCCTCTTACTTTAAGAACAGAAAGCAGAAGGTAATTCTCCACAATATTGAGAGTGGTAGTGATGTTCAGTCCCAATGGGGCGCTGTTAAGTGGAGCGTTCCCCAAGGGTCGGTGCTGGGGCCACTGCTATTTCTTATTTATATAAATGATATGCCTTCCAGTATTACAGGTGATACAAAAATATTTCTGTTTGCTGATGACACCAGCTTGATAGTGAAGGATCTTGTGTGTAATATTGAAACAGTATCAAATAATGTAGTTCATGAAATAAGTTCATGGCTTGTGGAAAATAATTTGATGCTAAATCACAGTAAGACTCAGTTTTTACAGTTTCTAACTCACAATTCAACAAGAACCGATATTTTGATCAGACAGAATGGGCATATTATAAGCGAGACGGAACAGTTCAAGTTCTTAGGCATTCGGATAGATAGTGAGCTGTTGTGGAAAGCCCATGTCCAGGATCTTGTTCAGAAACTAAATGCTGCTTTATTTACCATTAGAACAGTATCTGAAATAAGTGACACTTCAACACGAAAAGTAGTCTACTTCGCATATTTTCATACGCTTATGTCATATGGTATTATTTTTTGGGGTAATTCTTCTGATTCAAAAAGGGTATTTTTGGCTCAAAAATGGGCTGTTCGAGCTATATGTGGTGTAAGTTCGAGAAACTCTTGTCGACCCCTATTCAGTAGTCTGGGAATTCTGACATTGACCTTACAGTATATATTTTCTTTAATGTCGTTTATTGTTAGCAATATTAGCCTACTCCCAAGAGTTAGCAGCTTTCACTCAGTTAATACTAGGCAGAAATCCAATCTGCATGTGGAATGCACTTCCTTGACTCTTGTGCAGAAAGGAGTGCAGTATTCTGCTGCATCCATTTTCAATAAGCTACCACAAGAACTCAAAAATCTTAGCAGTAGCCCAAATTCTTTTAAGTCTAAACTGAAGAGTTTCCTCGTGGCTCACTCCTCCTATTCTGTCGAGGAGCTCCTGGAAGAGCTAAAAAATTAAGCAAATTCCAGTGTTACATTGTTGATTTTCTTTATTTAAACTTACGACTTGTCACCTGAATATGTTTTTTTATATTTCATTTTATCTGTTTCTAATATCGTGCTATAATTTTATGTATTGACTCGTTCCATGATCATGGAGACTTCTCCTTAATTTGGTCCCACGGAACAATAAATAAATAAATAAATAAATAAATATGGACAACAAGATTATAGAGCAAGTAGATAGATTCAAATTTCTAGGAACCATGCTGTTGTACTAGGGAGACCTAGATCAAAAAGACAAAATTGAGAATTTTAACTGCTTAAATGGCACTATCAGAAGAGCCCTTCAATATAAAGTAAGAACAGAAACATACCTAAATTTTTATAAAGTTACGTCAGTACCAACATTACTATATGCACGTGAATCTTGGGTGCTGAAAAAGAAAGGTAAAATAAGATTACAAGCCAATGAAATGAAATTCCTTAGCTACCTAGCAGGATACAACAAGCTAGACTACAAAAATACAGATATCAGGAAGGAATTACATATTTTCGATATAAACAGTAATGTTGACGACTACCGACAAAAATGGATATCTCATCTGTTACGAATGGACAACTCAGTGTGCGGTGCGAGGGTTAAAAACACGCTGTTTCAAAATATACAGAACGATTAATCAAAATCGGGACAATATATGTTCCGTGCGTATTTTGTCGGGACTGCAGGACAAGATAAATAATGGACCATCCCGTAAAATACAGGGCGTCTGGTCACAGTACTATGGTCGAGACGGCGTAATTCGATCTATGACAGGTCGAAGACAATCTTTCAGCTGCGAAGCGCTAACGGCTGCCGGCGAAAACACTACCATCTACTGAACTATGACAGCACTAGGGCTTTGCCATAGAGACATTTACAAGCTCGCATTACGCAAATGGTTGTGGTAGGCTTACAAAGCTGCTGCACCCAGCTCGCTGCAAGTGTCAGGGATCGGCTTAAAGCCGACTCAACTGTAGACATGAATGACGATGTATGTATGTATGCGTGTTATAGAAGACGACGACGAGATTCATATAAACAATTACGCGCTACTTAGTGCAGAAACGACTGGAATTAGATGTGATCTGCAAACCAGTTAACAATATGGTTTTCTGAGCAACAATATATATATATATATATATATATTTTCTGATCGCGTAAGAAGCATGCGTAACAGGCTATCTTGTTAGACAACAATGAATTCGTCGTCAATTTATCCAGAAACGTGGAAAACTAGGCCAGTATCAATATCACTATTTTTCTGTAAATATGATTACGGTCACTTGGAGGTGATTTTTCGCCGCACAGAATTTGATGTGAATTGTTGGAAGTGAAGTGTAGGAAAAAATTTTTCTTCCCATGGAATTTGGTTTCAAAAGCTATCAGAATACATAACTGATCGTATTTGGAGGTCAAGATATTGGTAAGGTGTGTATTACTGTATTTAATAATAATTGATACTACTTATCAAGCTTAATACCGCACTGAGTGTGGTTAGGAACAACCACTACGCCGGCCGCGATGGTCTCGCGGTTCTAGGCGCGCAGTCCGGAACCGTGCGACTGCTACGGTCGCAGGTTCGAATCCTGCCTCGGGCATGGATGTGTGTGATGTCCTTAGGTTAGTTAGGTTTAAGTGGTTCTAAGTTCTAGGGGACTGATGACCACAGCTGTTAAGTCCCATAGTGCTCAGAGCCATCTGAACCATTTGAACAACCACTGCCAAACAATTTCTGACTGGAGCAGTCAAGAAAAGTATTAGGGTATCTTACAGTTATTCAGGCGGTTTTAAATACGCTGAACGGTGAAAAGCTAATAATTGCTAACTGTACGATGAAAGTCACAAGTGATAGTTTACAACAAATGTAATGGAAAACATGCCCGTAAGTTTCTTTTCTGTTTGTTGTTAATATTACTATAACCTGCTATGTTACTTCAGTATCCCTGTATTACTGTTATGGTGCGTAGGTTATCCATTAGTATGAGGATAAGAAAATAGCATTCATTACCTCTGCCTTGTCAAGAGCTCTGGATGCAAGCAGACGATGAAATACTGTTACCTTACTTCTGCTGAGGAAAAAGCATAGAGGCCTATAGGCAGTATTTCTATAAATAAATGACGTTGTGTCTGAATCACGTCACTCTGATAGAAAGCTAGCGTGATGAGTGATACATTTCCTTTCAGATAAGTTTGTTTCCTTCATAAATTGCATTGTTCATGTAGGTTGACTATTTTATTGCCGCTTTAGTCTGCTAGCACAAAGATGTCTGCTATTCAGAGATAATACAATGTTACGAATAACATACACTTCCTTGAGATAACGAACGTTTCTAGTGTTGTCACCTGAAAATAGCACGTGATGAACTTCCTTTGATAAACAGACGATCTGAATTTCAAATGGAGTGGGCAGATAAGTGCCAAGACTTCAATGTTAAGCCAAAATTACTAAATGAAATGATCCGCATATTTTACCCACAAATATTGCTCCAAAATTCTAAGTAACAATAAGCCTATCCGTTTCAGAACTACGTTGTGTAGCTGCATCACAAACAAATCATGGAATAACTACGAAACACATTGTTCAAAGCAGTCGATCTTAACTATGATTGCTCTTTCATACTGTTTGAGAAAAATTCCTGAACTTTTTTTTTTCTGCACTGGGGTATCGTAACAGGACGGCACCTTAGCTGAGCTTACAATGCAGACAGAATTACGTGCGCTATGTACTCGACATTAAACATTGTTGTGCATCATCTTTAATACGCAACGTCTTGAAACAGTTTCCGACTGAGTATTTTGAACTAAATCGTAACCTATACTAGTTGTAAGTTATAATTTTGTACAAGGGTCTAGTGAAGCGGGGGATAAACCGTCGGCTTTGACCAATGACGTCAGAATTGGCCAGAGAGCATTTATTACACAGATGAAAGAGCTGACAAGACTGTTCAGAAACAAAGGAATACGAGACACGAAAAATATAATTGACATGTATCAAGGGAGTAGTATTTTCACGTTAAGAATATCGCGTGTTTGTATCGTATTATTTCTGTGGAAAATGAAGGGGGAAAAATGAGTGGAAATATTGGTGGTCTAGAATACCTTACGTCACATATATATGGGTTGTATCTCGAACCTCATTCGAACTGTATTGGTTAACTGCAGTACGGGATACAAGTTTAGCGTACGTCGATTTCTTCATTTTCGTTAGCATTAATATGCGTTGTTCAGATGAACTATATAGGTCAACTGAAGCACTGGATACAAATTTTGCATGTGTTGTTTCTTTCGCCTCCGCTACCATTAATAGCTTTTTCTTACGTTGATAGTAGTACTACCGATGGCAGAAGGAGCTACGTACATAATGTTTGTATCCCAAACTTCCGTTGAGGTATATACTTGTACACTGCTAAGGAAACATGGAAATTGGTGTACGTTATATTTGCAACATGTAACTCAGTTGAACTACGCGAAGAGGGAATAAGACGACACACATACAATTTGTATCCCATACTTCACTATGCGGTACAGTTTTTTTTTTTTCTTTTTTTTTTTTTTTTTTTTTTTTTTTCGCCATCGTTGCTAATAGTACCGACTGAAAGTTATAGTTTTGATCATAGCAGTGACAATTGTATCCCATTCTTTACTTGAGCTATACACAACATTTTTATCCTGCTCTCCAATTGACATATATACGTAAATCTCATCAATGTTACGTATGTCGTTCTTTTTGAATAGGTAGTGTCAGTGTAAAAGTCAACTAAGGAAGGGTTACAAATTTTATTTGTGTCGGGCGTTTCGCTTTTAATATTGCTAGTACAGATTCGAAAAAATTTTACTGATATTGTCCGGCCCCGGTAACTGAGTGGTCAGCGTGACGGAATGTCAATCCTAAGGTCCCGGGTCCGATTCCCGGCTGGGTCGGAGATTTTCTCCACTCAGGGACTGGGTGCTGTGTTGTCCAAATCATCATCATTTCATCCCCATCGACGTGCAGGTCGCCGAAGTGGCATCAAATCGAAAGACCTGCACCAGGCGGACGGTCTACCCGACGGGGGGGGGGGGGGGGGGGGGGGGGGAGTGGGGGCGGCCTTAGCCACACGCCATTTCATTCCATTTTTTACTGATATTAGTGTTGGGAAACGAAAGAAGAACGACAGCTGCGAAATGTCTATTACCTACTGGAGTACATGAAAACATAAGTAATGGGTAATACAACAATGAAATACGTTAAAATAGTCAAATGAAGTAAAAGGAAAGAAAAAGGAACTTCTTAAAAGAACCGAAGCTCGCCTAGAAAGACATCAAGAAAAAATCACATACCCACATACACAACAAGCAAACATTACGAAAACACATACACACACACATTCACCGCCCCCCCATCCTAACATCCTAATATGAAATTAGCTAACATACTTCGGACGGTACATTTGCCCAACACGTTTAGCAAAACATTTAAACGGGCAATGTGTTTGGGGAATACTACGCCTCCATGAATATTCGTCCAAGTGACTTTGAAGTGTGGAAATCCGGCGTTTCCCTTTCCCTACAAGAGATTTCACAGCTGACCAATAACCCTCTATGCTATTTGCGCAAGCCCCTATGGATAATGATCTGAACTCAGTATTGTGATTAACTACGAGATGCTGATAACCACTTTCCCCTAAATCCCTATATGAAGAAAAACCATCTGAAATTACAATGGAACCCTTTGCAATTTGCTCTTCAATTAAGCTGACCAAAACTTCCTTCCTTCCATTGGGTACTACTTTAAACACTACATCGTCACACTCTTGGCCTCCCAACTGCCCCCTATATTTCATGTATTCCCCACGAACTTCCCTACCAAAAAAAAAAAGTACCAATCCACAATTGTACACTATCTCACACGACATCCATGGACACACAGCCACACAGAATGTCTCAAACACCAACAATACGTGATTTTCGTAATGTCACTCAAGACGAGCTTAGATTATTCGAACCACGTCCCTCTTCTAACGGACCGCCACACCCGATCTTTGCTGCAGCGCCATACGAGTAAGTCGTGAGTACGGCGACGAGATACACTTGCGAGGCGCATTGAAATTAAATACCGAATGAATTGCAAACAACCAGTTATTTAAATAAATGCAAACGAAGAATATTTTGACCAATATGTAGCGATCTCTTTTAAAATCACGTTATATTATTTTAATGTACAATGATAGCGCTTATCCAGAAAACAGAACTGTTTTATTATCTATTGCTGAAAGTGAAGACATTATTATCTATGAGTAATGTATGACGTCATTGGTCAAAGCCGACGGGTTGTATCCCCTGCTTCACAAGACCCTTGATGCGCATATTTTACCCACAAATACTGCTCCAAAATTCTAAGTAACAATAAGCCTTTCCGTTTCAGAACTACGTTGTGTAGCTAATTCCCAAATAAATAATGGAATCACTGCGAAACACATTGTTCAAAGCAGTCAATCTTAACTATGATTGCTCTTTCATGCTGTTTGAGAAAAAATCCTGAACTTTTTTTTCTGTACTGGGGTGTCGTAACAGGACGGCACCTTAGCTGAGCTTACAATGCAGACAGAATTACGTGCGCTATGTACTTCACATTAAATATTGTTGTGCATAATCTTTAATATGCAACGTCTTGAAACAATTTCCGTACTGAGTATTTTGATCTAAATCGTAACTGATACTAGTTGTAAGTTATAATTTTGTAAAAATATGACAACGGTGTTAGATAAATATGCAAATTAATCTTGTTGCAAAGACAGTGATTTAGCAAGTTAAAGTAAATTTAATTGTACGTCATGTATTTGAAACAAACATTATGCTATTGCTACACAAGGCAATCCTACAGTCACTGTCCTTAGATGTTAATTTATGTCAAAATTTCGATAAAGCAATTAACCTTTCAGTTATTTATACACATTTTCACTTTTTTTTAAAAATACTGACGGGCGATGATATGACATGATTGTTCTTTAACAAACAGTTATCTACCGTATCGACTCAACTGCTTTTACCAAAATGTAATGAATTATTGGGACCATCTGATTTACATTTTTGACTACTTTGTAAAAATTGAGATAAGGTGGCTTACACAAACTGCAGCGTCGCCCGGCGACAAAGATGGTCTCCTCAACAATGCGAGGCACTTTTTAAAACGCAGACCCGAGGAAATCTATGTGCTGTCTTGATTCAGCACGCTCGAAAGTTCTGTCAGTCCGTCCTCCACAGTATTAAACCATTTGCTGCTGCTATAAACGGCTTTTGAAACCTGTGTGTCGTCACATTATGGTGCGACTTTTTGCATCATTCATTAAAAACAACTGAAGCTCGTCCATAATGAGCTCGTCGCGCTAACTGTGGAATCGAACAAAAACCTACCGTTTTCTGATATCAGAGAGGCCCAGCGTTTGCACTTTACAAAGTATATTCATCTGTGATGGTCACCTTTGTTTTCATATTTTTATAAAAATTTCTCATATAAATGTATAAAGCAATAAATTCATAATAAATCGAAGATAAATTTCAATAACAGTATATAAAATATCCGGCGTTTATTATTATAGTAGTAACATGACTTGTAGTATCCTGAAACACCACAATGTGTTCGCCATATCTACACTTCTCTATTACTTGTTTTTACCAAAAATCTAGAAAAAACGCTTGGCTGATTTAGTCCAGATTATTACACGACACTCAAATAAACCTCTGGACTAACACAAGCTGCACAGTTTAGTGTTTATGGTATATAAATATATATTTAAAATCTGTACTACTATATAAAGACAAGTCGAAGTTCAAGGTTGTTAGCAAAAAACATAAAAAATTGCTTAACCGATCTGCTTCAAGCTTTTACACGATACTCCGATGAACATTCAGAGAGACGTAAGTTATACAGATAGGAATTCTTGAAATTTTTGTACGATGCTCTATTAAACATTCGGACAGAGACAGGCTGTATATTTTGTGATATATATAACATATAGACGTATACGTGATATAAAAATGGGTGAAGTTTTTATCAAAAATCTCGTAAAATTCTTGACCAATTTGCTTAAAATTTTTATACTCTTCAACAACATTCGACCGGACATGGGCTTTATATTTTTTTAGACGGCTGCGTACAGGTTTCTGTTAAAACCGATTATGAGGCAGAAAATGCTGTGCTGTGCGGTGAAAATGTGCAGTTTCGATTTGTTTCTCGCAGTCAATTTCAGACGATTGGAGGGCATGTAAACCATTAGACGAACTGCTGCTTCCACATTAGGTCTCTTTAACATACAGGGTGTATCAAAAAAACCATCCGAGTTTAAATAATCATAACTGTTATGTTATCTGAGATATGAGCGTGAACAACGTACTGTTGGAAATAGCAAACTCGAATTTTACATGGTTCTCGCTAGGTAGCAGCAGTAGGCTATGCGCCCATTTCAGTTCTGTTAATAATGGTGTCGGGACAACAGAAAGCGTTTTGTGTTCTACGTTTTGTGCAGTGCGGGTCAGTAATAACCGTTCAGCGTGACTTTCGTACTAAGTATGGTGTGGATCCTTCTACAGTATAGAGCATGATGGCCTGAGCAATTCTGAGAAACAGGTTGTTTGTGTGAAGGCAAATCGCCGGGCCGCCCCCGACTGACACAGACGTCGAACGCATCCCCGATAGTTTGACAAGGAATCCGCAGAAATCCGTTTGCCGTGCAACTCGACAGCTCAGCATGTCCCCGATGTCAGTCTGGCATGTGTTGCGTCGACGTTTACACATTAAACCATACAAAATTCAGCTACTGCAAGCTCTTCATGGAGGTGACAAAGAACAACGTGCGGAGTTTTGTAATTTCGTGCTTGGAAAGATGGAAGATAACAGTTTTCTTCCACACTTGCTGTTTGGTGACGAGGCAACATCCCATTCAAATGGAAAGATGAACCGTAATAATGTGAGAATAGGGGTACGGAACAACCACATGAAGTTGAACAACATGAGAGGGACTCTCCAAAGTTTAATGTGTTTTGTGCAGTTTCTCGGGAAAAGGTGTATGGTCCATTTTTATTTGCTGAGAACACTGTTACAGGAAGTAACAGTTGGAGACTGATTCGAACGACTTCATTTACTAAAGGATGGGGCACCGCCACACTGGCATTTGGACGTGCAGGAATTTTTAGATCAAAGTATTACTGTACGATAGATCGGTCGCACTGGACCACATGATACAGCCTAACATTACTGGCCTCCAAGATCACCATACCTGACCGTATATGATTATTTCTGGTGAGGGTGTATAAAAGATTCTTTATGTGCCTCCGTTACGGACAACAATGAATGATGTGAGACATCGCATAACAGCAGCTGTGGAAGCTGTAACTAAAGACATGATCTCTGCTGTGTGGGAACCATTTGAATACCGCATTGGTATATGCCATGCATCTCGAGGAGGGGCATATTGAAAATCTAGGAAAAGTATGAAAAAAAGCTATTTGAGTTTCCCGTTCATCAAAAAATAACAATCATTGTACATGTTTATTAGTTTCAAAAATATAGACGTGACAAATCGGATAACTCTTTTTGCTACACACTGTACTTTCGAACAATAATTTTATAACAACAATGTGCTGATTTGTTTTCTTCCTCGCCGTCAGTTTTCCAGAAAACAGGAAAGTTGTGTTTACGGTTCATCAGCTTTAGCTTATGATTAGACTACTACAACGGAATCGGAATAATCCGAAGCTTTGGAATCCTACCAGTTCGAAGGTTAAAGCTATGCAAAATACAGTTGTTGAAGCTACTATCCTTACAGATATAGCAGCTCACATTCCGTTAACCTATGATCCCAACTGATTTATCCATTCATTTTAAACGACTTCAGCTCCCAACCAAGGTTTCATTTGTAATAACAACAAACAAGGCCCAACGTCAGAGAGAGGGGTAAGAGGGCAGAAAGAGCAAGAGGAGAAGATGGACAAAAAGGGGCGTCGGGGGGAGGGGGGGGGGGTAGGAGATGAGCAGAGGGGTGGGGCAGGGGAGAAGTTTAGGATATATATATCCAATTACAATACATATTTATGAAGGGCTAAGCATTGCGGATGCCCTAGTATAGAATATATAAGAAGTATTTGATGGAGACTATATCACTATGTGGTTGTAAAACGTATATAAAACAGAAAAAATTTAGTAGTGGTGTGTGCAGTAGCTGGCTAAAAGTTAAACTTGAACAATTTTGCTACAGTTGGAAGTAGAATAGCCAAAGAAGGAACCTGCAATAAAGGCACTGGAGATCGTAGAATGTGACAACGTTTTCTATAAGCGAAACATATGTCGACAACCAGAAATTCGACGAGAGCGTGAAACTACTCATGGACAGCTATGTTTGGAGCACGGTCTTATGAGGCTATGAAAGGATAATGGCGAAGAGATATGAAGTGATTAGAACCATTTGAAATACAGGATCAAGGAGACTTGAGGCTAAAAAGGAGTTTATTGAAAAATAAAGATGTGCAGCAAGTAGTTAGTAAGAAAAATTTCTAACAAGGAACTTTATGAATCGAAGAAATACAATGGTGGGCCGTGCATTACATGCTTTATTGGTGAAAACTAACAGCAGGCATGGTGGAAGGAAAGAATCCTAATGGCAGGCCCAGGTACGAGGCAGTTATCAGTGATGTAGAATGGAGCGCTATGCTGAAATGAAGATAGCTGCTTAGTAATGGTAATGGGGAATAGTATCAAACCATCTTTTATTTTGGAGACTATAACACCCCAATTACAGAAACCCTAATAAACAACCCTTTGTTGTAAAAGAAGTAGGAAAATTAGTCATCCTGACAGTGACGGCTGCTACTGACAACAAAATTTACACTTGTGATAATTTGATCAACAGGAATGTCATGTGAATAATAATATTTATCATGAAATAGAGACTGAATGAAAGAATATGATAGGATACACAACAAAAAAACATCAAAAAAAAAAGAATTGCAAAATAATTACTAGCGAAGGTTAAAGCCCACATGGTAAACTAGCCAAAGATAACATTTACCATAGAAGAGAGTTGTAGCCTCATCGAAAAGGAAGTTGGCTGTGACTACAATGTAACTCCGAAATGGAAATGTTAGCTTCAGTTGCTATCTAGTCGCTCTCTAGTACTATTGCGATAGTAGCATGCATCTAAGCGCTACTAGATTGTTTTAAGCTAATCGGAAGTTTGAAAGTTTCGCGTTATAGGCTGAAGTATTATTCGGAAGACATACTAAAGCAAAGTCACCTTTACTGTTAGCAAGATAACGGGATACTGAAATTCGGGACGAAATTTGTGATGGGACTTAGCCTTCGTGACACTGAATAAGTACGAACATTCAAGGACATTGAAAAGGAAAGATCGCCGCCAGAAAAACAATCATTAGTCTCGAGTAAGTAACAGACAAACGCAAACACGAACAACGTACAATTGCGCCGATTTGTCAGAAGTTGTCGTCAACGACAGGATTACCGATGCAAACGGAAGCAATTCCCTGAGTGAGAAATCGGTGTGCGTGCTCAGCGTAGGGGCAATTAATTACAAAGAACAATAAATTTGGATTCAAACTTTAATTCTTCGTGTCACCCACATAATTGAATAGACATTATCATGTGTATTAGTGACAATTAATTGACTATTGGAATATTTTGAAATGAAAGGGAAGTAATGGTTATTTAACAGTGAACAGTCATCGATTTGTCCCAAGATTACGACGCATTCTGAACATTGCTTAAGTATATGTTATCTCTGGAATTACGTCGTGTAGTTGTTGAACAAGCGACGACTTGACGGCGGAATAACAATTTATCAACTTAACAACCTCGCAATTCCATAATGTGGCCACGACTTGGGTGATGGATTGAAGATTCAAGATTTTATATTATTAATATTCAACATCAATCATCTAACCGGGCATAACAAAAAGAAGAACTACAGTTAGGCAGTTCGCGCAAGCTGAAAGTCTGTCGCGGACTCACAACAAAAGAAAACTGGTGGTCATCTTTCAGGTCAAGGGAGTCATCGCGTCATCGAGTGGTGCAATTGCCGCATTTTTCAGAGAAGAAGCAAGAGGGGCTTACACATTCTGACGCGCTGCTCTATCGAAATATTGACATTAATCACGAAAGACGGTATCTGAAATATGACCAAACCACTCGAGGAGTTTTTCTACTAGTTACAGGGTGGCGTTGTCGTGAGTGACGGACGCCGTTCCACGTCATACCGACTGGGACAACCATCACCACCGAGTAATGTCAACTCCAAGGAGACGCAGACGCCACAATACCTAAACAACACGATTCATAATGTTAGAGAAAGATGAGGAAATTTGAGCAATACGTAATGTAACTCGAGGAAAATTTTTATAAAATAAAGAATGGCCGTTTGAGGCTATGTATTTTTCTGTACCTTTCCTGCCTGCTGTTCTCTATCCAAAACTGGCTCGCTCAATTAGTGGCAGGGAGAAATTTTAACACGACAATGATTCCCTGGTTTGAGGTTTGGCGATTCGCCATCTCCCTCATGCAAGCACCGCTTTCTCACTTCTGAAGTAACATTCCCTCTCACGTGATTGGGGGAAATGTTTTTACTAAATTCTAACCATTTGAAATAACCAAACAAACGTTCCCGCCCTTCCTGGATATTTTCCTTCCTCTTCCACCATGATGCATGAATTATCCACTAACCACACAGTCACCCAACTACAGTCGCACGTGGAGTAAGGAATAAAGAAATTTGATGAAATAAATACTCAACAGGTCTTATCTCTATTTCAGAAGACTTTAAGTAGTCCTGACAAGGCAAGAATTGAGCACAGCAAACGCTGTACAGCACCACCAGCGTGATACACATATGACACGTTTTGTCAATCTATATGGAACGGACCATTGCACGCTTTTCAGTGTTACATGAGTAAGTCGAAAGACCAGGTTAACACATCTCCCCATGCTAGTCTATCCTGTGCAAGGTAAACCAACTCCGAAAAAAAGTTGCATTCCTTTGATCCTGCTCCTGTATTCATCACTTGGTATCCCCCTAAAAATTTTACCCACGGTCTTCACTACCAAACTGAATTCCTTCATGCCTCAAAATATATCCTATCAACCAGTACCTTATTTTTAGTCAAATTATGCCATAAATTTCATTTCTCGCCAATTAGATCCACTACTTCCTCATCGTCTTGTGTCCTGGAATTTGCGTGAAGTCAATCCACCGTTCAAGTGCGTGCATTCCGTCGTCGATTGAGCAAGAGGCCACCTCTGCACAAGTATATTTATGACTGACATGCCAAATTGGAAGTTGGTCGCGTGTACAAAGGGAAGGGGATTGAATGGCCACGTACGTCTGATGAAAGTGTCTAGAGTATCCGAGATGCGATCACACGGAGCCCCGGAAGTACACAAGACGAGCAGGATAGAAACTTCAACTTCCTCAAATAACAGTGTGGCGTGTTTTGAAACGACGCCCGTATATGGAGCGTTACAAACTGCAGTTACTTTAGCAGTTGCGTCCCAGCGACCATAACAGAAGGTACGAATTTTGCGTTTCAGTTTTCCACGGTGCGGCAAAGGACACTTCTTCCAAACGACACATCTTTTCGAACCACGACAATCTAACAACTTGGGGGAGGGGTTACAAAGTCCCGGCGTCGTCGTCGGTTGAACATGAAAGAGACTCAACGAAACTGAATGTGTTTTGTGCCGTTTATGGACCTTTCTCTATTTGCGGAGGAAACTATGATAAGAATGTCATACATGGACATGCTGAAAAATTGGTTTTTTCCTTGACTTCACGAAGATTCCAATGATTTCATTATTGTGGATGACAGCGTCCCACCTTACTTTCAGCCTGGGGTACGGCGTTATCTTAACAACTCGATCCCACAACGTTGGACTGAAAGAAGTGGACCATAAGATCTTGTCAATTGCGTTTGGCCTCCCGGGTCACCAGACCCAGCACCTTGCATTTTTTTCCTTAGGGTACATAAAAGACACAGTCTTTGACCCACCTACGGCATCTACTCTTCAAGAACTGAAAAATCGAATTGTTCAAGCTGCCGACTCATTAAACAGGGACCTGTTGATTCCTGTGTGAAGTAAATAGACTACCGTTTCGAAGTTTCTCAAGCAGCGCACGGTGCTCCTGTTGAGTGTAAGGTAAGGTATCTGTGCGAAAATAAAACCTTGAATCTCCCTCTATTCAATGACAAATGCAATTTGTTTCTATCTTTTATAGTTTGTCTGTAATAAATAACTGCCAAAACATTATGACCACTGGCCACCAATGTGTCGCGGGGACGTGACACGTTATATAAGGGGATCAAAGAGGGATGGGGGATCATTCTAGCGACGACACGACCGGAAATGGGGAAATATACTGACATAAGCGATTTTGACACAGGTGCTATTACTATTACTCAGAGCCTACGAACGAGTATCTCGAAAACGGCGTAGCCGGTCGAATGTTCACGTTCTACTGTACTGAGCGTCTATGGTAAGAGGGAGAAAGAAAGTGAAACTACCACTGGGCGACAAGTAGTTGGATGTCCACAACTCTGCACAGAACGTGAGATTTGGAGGCTTGCCTGCTCTGTAAAGCAGGATAGGTGGCGATGTGCGCCATCTCTGCCGAAAGAACACAATGTTGCTGCACGCACAAGTGTTTCAAAGCACACTGTTCATCGTACATTGTTGAACATGGGGCTCCGCAGCAGACGACCCCTACGTGTTCACATGTTGGCCCAATGACATCATCGGTTACGACTGTAGTGGCCACGGGGTCGTAGAGATTTGACCGTGGATCAATGGAAACTTGTCGCCTTATCAAAGGAAGTTCGCAGCTTGTGGTGTAGTGGCTAGCGTTGCTGCCTCTGGATCAGGGGGTCCCAGGTTCGGTTCCCAGCCGGTTTGGCGATTTTTTTGCTCGGGGATTGGGTGTTTGTGTTGTCCTCCTCCTCCTCCTCCTCCTCCTCGTCATCATCATCATCCATGACAGTGGCTACATTACATTGTGAAAAACTTTGACTGTATCAAAATTGGGATTTTGTACGGCCGCTGATGACCGCGCAGTTGAGCGCTCTACAAACCAATCATCATCATCGTCATCGTCGTCGTCGACGTCGTCAGATGAATCACGTTTTTGCCACACAATGTCGATGCTCGTCTCCACAAACGCCGTCATCCACGCGAACAGCGGTTCGAAATGTGCACTGAGCCAAGGGTGCAGGCTGGTGAGAGCAGTACTGCGTTACGCTGTGGGATGCATTCTGCTGCGCTCGCATGGGACCTAGGGTAGTAATCTAAGACAGGCTGACAGCTATGAACCATGGGACCGTTCAGTCCTGATGTCTTCCCCGCTGGCGATGTCATCTTCCAGCAGGATAACTGTTCGTGTCTCAGAGCCAGAAGCGTGCTAGAGTGGTTTGAGGAGCATGATAGAGTACTCACGCTGATGTGTTGGCCACGAAATTCGCTTGATGTGAGCCATTTGGGTCGCTATCAGGTGGCCATCACCGAGTACACAAATCGGCGACCCGCTGTTTAAGGAAATTACCTGACTTGTGCGTGGACATCTGGCGTCACCTACCTCCACAAACCTACCAACAAACTGTCGAATACATGACATGCAGAATCGGTGGCGTACTGCGTTCCAAAGATGGATCAATAAGTTATTAAGCAGGCGATGATAATGTTTTGACTCGCCAGTGTGTATCTCGCGACGTTGATCAGAGACTAGCAGCAACCGGGGTAGGGAATTACTGTCCCATGTGTGCGCTGGCATTAACACCACGACACAAACGCTTGCGTTTAGAACTGTGCCATAAGAGAGTACCTTGGACTACTGATGAATGGGGTCGCATTACGTTAAGAGGAATGGCGGTTTCGCGTAACTGCGGATGACCATCGTCGGCGGCAATGACGGTGACCTGGGCAGAGGTCTATTCTTTCAGTGTTTTGGAAAGGCACAATAGCGTTACTCTGGGCATCATCGTATGGGGAGTCATTGGGTATCAAGGTCACTGCTGGCAGTGACTGATGGAACTCTGATGACACGTTCTGCGTCCTAATGTCTTATCATGTGGCGATATCGTGGCGCCATTTTTCTATAGGACATTGCTCGTCCACAGATGGCTTGCGTCTTTATGTATTGTCTCTGTGATGTTGAGGCGCTGGCATGGCCAGTAAGATCCCTAGATCCATCTGCAATGGAACATGTGTTCGACCATCCCCGATGTCAGTTTTGTCCCAGAGCCAGCGACTGGGCTCAGTGCATGCATCCAGGCTAGTGCAACGTCATACTGACAACTGGGCTCATACTTCTGATTTCTTTGTAAAATTCCTTCTCGGCCAGTGAAGATAAATTTCGTATCCTCCTATCCTTCTCTGTCTTTCATTTATATGTCGGGATATAATATATATGTGTATACAGAGTGGTCCCGCGTGACCGCTACGGTCGCAGGTTCGAATCCTGCCTCGGGCATGGATGGGTGTGATGTCCTTAGGTTAGTTAGGTTTAAGTAGTTCTAAGTTCTAGGGGACTGATGACCTCAGATGTTAAGTCCCATAGAGCTCAGAGCAATACAGAGTGGTCAGAAAGCTTGTAAGGGTCTTGCAGTGTGGGTTGTGCTGGGAGATTATTGTTAAGAAACAAATGAGGTACGTTGCATCGTTTCCATTTTAGCATTGAAGTTAACCAGTCCGGCCGCTGCGCTCGCAAATTCAAGTGACCTGTCGAGACCCGGCAAGAGAGCGATACAAAAACTGGACACAGGACAGTAGTAAAAATGAAATGTCGTGTGGCTAGGGCCTCCCGTCGGGTAGACCGTTCGCCTGGTGCAGGTCTTTCGATTAGACGCCACTTCGGCGACCTGCGCGTCGATGGGGATGAAATGATGATGATTAGGACAACACAACACCCAGTCCCTGAGCGGAGAAAATCTCCGACGCAGCCGGGAATCGAACCCGGGCCCTTAGGATTGACAGTCTGTCACGCTGACCACTGAGCTACCGGGGTCGGACAGGACAGTAGTAAGGATCCAACCTGAACCAAAGGGGGAGCATTCTCGTACGCCATCATCGACGTAGTGAGAACAACTGGGTTCCTGGATTGGGGTGCATTTTTTTATTTGCTAATTTAATTCTGGTATTTCATACTGTAATATACGCCGTTTCTTAGCTCACATGTATCGTAAATTTACATCATTTTGTACCGATGAACGTAACAAATACGTGGTTAGACAACTAAGAAACAGACAGTTGACACAAATGACCTGTCATAGAACAGAATAAGTACAAAAGCAATATCAATTTCGAGACGCTAAAGATGACAGCACAGTACAATAACACAACATCTACTTGTCATTTATACTGCATGTAGTTTGAGCACTCCGATGGCACACAGTAGCAACCAGTGGCAGTAATAATGTCCAAATTAATGAACGCATGACCTTCACAACACAATACGTTGTCCTCACAACAACAGATGCTCAAAGCTACCCCCATGCACGTCCAAACACTACGCAACCCACCGGATCATATAGCTCTGAACCCTTAGCAGCAAAGCTACGTCCACAGTAACAAGAGCAGCATGAACACGTGCTATCAGTTCTTCCATATTCATTAGCGTAGAGTACACGTACTCCTTCATGTGTCCCCACAGGAAGAAATCTAGGTGATGGCCATACAACTTGACCTCCACATCCGAATAATTTCCCTGGAAATGTTCTGTCCAAATACTGTCGCACATTAATTTCAGAGTGCTGAGGTGCACCATCCTGTTGGAACCATATCATCTGTCGAAAATGTAGTGGAACAACTTCCAGCGCATCAGGCAGATAGTTTGAGAGTAATGAATGATATCTTTGTGCAGTCAACCGGTCAGGCAACATGCGGGGGCCCAAGCACCTGTCGTCCAGTATTCCGTACCAGACGCTGATACCAAAGCGAACTTGATATCCACGGTCGCGGGTGACATGCGAGTTAACCACACAAAAACGTTCAAATGTGTGTAAAATCCTAAGGGACCAAACTGCTGAGGTCATCGGTCCCTAGACTTACACACTTCTTAAACTAACTTATGCCAAGAACAACACACACAACCATGCCCGAGGAAGGACTCGAACCGCCGGCGGAGGGGCCGCGCAATCCGTGACATGGCGCCTCAAACCGTGAGGCCACTGCGCGCGGCTTAACCTCACACCAATGGTGGGCATTGTGGATATTGAAGACACTCTCACGAGTGAATGCTGCTTCATCTGAACATATTATGGTGTTCACGAAGTCATCATTCGATTCCTATTGTTGTTGGAACCATTCACAGACTCGCATCCGTTGATGGCGATCTGTAGGATGCAGGTGTTGGGTGGAAGCATAATGATAGGGGTGCAGCCCATGCTCGTGCAGAACGTTAACAATAGTGTGTTGTGAGACGCGCAGCTGCCTTGCTACGTGTACTTCGCTGAAGTTCTTGGTATATGAGCTCCAGAATAGCTTCCTCAGTAGCTAGAGTACAGCAAGTCCGTGGACGACCTCTGTCTCGCGATGTTGGAAGGAGAGAGCCTGACTGCCGAAGGCACAGCTCCAGATGATGAAACACATTTTGATCAGTATGGCGTCGAGGAGGATATCTAGCAGCATATTCTCGAGCTGCAACTCAAGCATAGTTATCAGATGAACCAAGGACCAGACCACGTATTCATCGTTAATGTATGCCACACGTCTGCCACACTGGTTTAGAGGTTTGCAACGAGAAAACTCGATACGTGTACGCATATACATTAGAGTGTCACAGGCCCGTTACTCCGCTCGCAACTAGTCCCCTGTCTGGTGGACAGCGCATACAGTATAAACACTGCATGTCTCGCACGCTGTTCCACTTAACTTGCACTACTCTTGTGACAGGTGTTGTTCTGCATGATTCATCCCGGCACCGCTAAACGTGAAATGTTCGATTTCGAATTACACTGTTTCCCTAAGGTTAATGTACGCGAGGTTTCCACAATTCCATCGACAGAATAGAAATAATAATAATAATAATCATGCGTTGAGATATGTACTAAACAGCATGGGGTTACCAGACTCAATGTTGGAAGGCTTAATTAGTGGGACCATGGTGATAACATATACAAATAGTAATCAAGTTTGGACATCATTCACAAAGCACGTTCTTAGTCCTACTGGTAACGTAAGGCGCTAACGAAATGTAATGGACCAGAACGAGGCAAGAATAATAGTTGGTACTAATCTATGGAACCACTGGTGGAGGGTACACGGAAAACGGGTCTCGCACCTAGTAGATGAAGTGGTGTGAATAAATTCACGCCCATGACGTGGAAAGGGGTTCTTTCAAAGCCCATCTTCCATATCTGCAATTGTAGTACGTAAGTGCAAATGCTTTCTAGAGGATCCACTGCAATCGTTGTTGACGATTAAGATGCCAGATACCGTACCATCTGAACTACACTTACCAAATAAAAAACATATATCTCAATCCAGGATCGAACTATCGACCTCCTGCATGCTAACCCAAAACTCTTTCCATTGCACCAATTGTACAACACGTGTACTCTGTCCTGACGGAGGTAGTTACCATACATGTGGTTGCAGTGGTGCCAGATAGCCACTCTTTAACGTCCTTTTTCTGCCAGATGTACTCGCTGGACGAAATTTTCTGACAGACCTTTTTTTATCGCTAGCATGCGAGGAGTCGTCCTGCGAAGCCGGAGTGCGCGAATATACTACGTGATCAAAAGTATCCGGACACCCCCAAAAACATACGTTTTTCATATTAGGTGTTTTGTGCTACCACCTACTGCCAGGCACTCCATATCAACGACGTCAGTGGTCATTAGACATTGTGAGAGAACAAAATGGGACGCTCCGCAGACCTCACGGACTTCGAGCCTGATCAGGTGACTGGGTGTGACTTGTGTCATACGTCTGTACGCGAGATTTCCACACTCATAAACATCTCTAGGTCCAGTGTTTCTGATGTGATAGTGAAGTGGAAACATTAAGGGACACGTACAGCACAAAAGCGTACAGGCCGACCTTGTATGTTGACTGACAGACTGTCGACAGTTGGAGAAGGTCGTAATGTATAATAGGCAGACATCTATCAAGACTATCACACAGGAATTCCAAACTGTATCAGGATCCACTGCAAGTGCTATGACGGTTAGGCTGGAGGTGACAGAACTTGGATTTCATCATTGAGTGGCTGCTCATAAGCCACAGATCAAGGAGCTAAATACCAAACGATTTCTCGTTTGGTGTAAGGAGCGTGAACATTGGACGATTGAACAGTGGAAAAGCGTTGTGTGGAGTGACGAATCACGGTACACAATGTGGCGATCCGATGGCAGGGTGTGGGTATGGCGAATGCACGGTGAACGTCATATGCCAGCGTGTGTAGTGCCAACAGTAAAATTCAGAGGCGATGGTGTTAAGGTGTGGTCCTGTTTTTCATGGAGAGGCTTGCACCCTTTGTTGTTATGCGTGGCACTATCATAGCACAGGCCTACATTTTTGTTTTAAGTACCTCCTTGCTTCCCACAGTTGAAGAGCAATTCAGGGATGGCGATTGCATCTTTCAACACGATCGAGCACCTGTTCAAAACGCACGGTCTGTGACGGAGTGGTTATACGACAGTAACACCCCTTTAATGGAGTGGCCTGCACAGCGTCCTGACCTGAATCCTACAGAACACCTTTGAGATGTTTTGGAACGCCGACTTCGTACCAGGCCTCACCGACTGACAACGATACCTCTTCTCAGTGCAGCCTCCGTGAAGAATCATAAACACTACAACATTATATATTGTATATATGGGCAGTGGGTGCTACATGTGTGTAGGCAGTGACTGGATTATCGTATTAGCGGAAATGACCAATACTCGTCGCTTACGTTCTCAACCGAAGTTTGAAGTGATTTTCCACTTCAAGGCAAAGATGACATTTCTCACACCAGGTGCAGAAGCAAAGTGTCACACAGTAGCAGTATATTATCTGTCGCATCCGGCGTTCTGCAAACATTGTGTACTTCTATCAGATTACCAGCCTCATGTTTTGAGTCACAAATATCGATTTCTTTGGAGCAACTTTTGAGTAATACTACTTTCTCAAGCTAAAAGCCCACTTACCAAAAGATGTTCCACCAGAGGCAAGCTTAATTTGCCAATATCAGTCTCCGAGTCTTGCAAAACTGTGTCGTTTAGTCTTATTGTCGATCCTGGATAGCGATCTGGCTTTTCCATTGTGCACTATGTCACCTGCAAACAACAACATGCGTACAGGTCCTCATGCAACTACGATAGCTCCTGTAGAGGTGTTTCGAGTTTAAGATGTGCTATCTGTCCATGACGGAATAAAGTGGAAATGACAAGCGTGTAATACTGCAGATATGTTGTAAAGATGTGTGAATAGGTAAGTTTGTTACCCAGTTGGTGTGGAACGTATTAGCAGAGAACGTCAGCATTTTGAAAAAATTTAGAACTACTTCACGAAATGAGTGTATTTTCCATGTTTAGCGAAGGGGTCATAAATAAGTGACTTGCTAGTAGTGGTTTGCGGTGACACGCAGGTGTGTCGTCCAAGTATGTTTTTTCTCCATTCAGAGAAACGAAAGTTGACTGGATGGCCTGCTCCATGTGTCTACGCGAGAGTGCACCGTTATTTGTATATGGAAGTGTTGTATTTATGCTGTTCAGAGAGACGGAATAATTGCGTACATGGTGGCAAGTTCTGCAGAATGCTGTATGAGTGCACCGAACTATTGTTTGTTACAGCGACATGAAATGGAAGTGTAATAAGGGGTTATAGACAGGTAAAAAATTAGTAAAGGAAAGTAAGCACATGACATCGTGGGTAATACATAAGGGCATGGCAGTCATGTTGATGAGCAGTGATTTTAGTAATGTACTAAAATTTTTAAATTTGCAAAGTACCACTAGTAAAATAGAATGTAAATTTAGTAACATAAAAGGAAGAGTTAACGACAGATAAAGATAACAGCAGCAGCTCCGGCTCCGGAGGAAGGACACAGAGAAAGTATTGCTGAGTAAAAACATGAAAGAAGGTACATGACAGTGTGATTAAAGAAGGTATCAGTAATTTTGTACTAAACTTGATATGTAGTTTATGATTATCCACAGGAAGGAAGCCGAAGCATGAAATGAAGAAGAGGCCTGCCTAATAATTCATTTGTGTATGTTTGTGCAGATGTACACTTTCTTGTTCACAGATATTCACGACGACATCCACGACAAAGCAAAAAAGCCATGAGATCGAATGACTTTGTGATATCCAACGACAGTGTAGTACTTTGAATAGGGTTGTAGTTAGACTAAACATCCTACTGGCCAGCAGTTTAATAAGAAGTATTTGCAATTATTAACATTGGGATCTGGTGATTAACATAATTCTACTGTTGTGTGTATTTTTTCATAGATATACAGGTGCCAACAGATATTTAATAATTAAATTACATAGGTTGAGAGGTATGTTCTTTTATGATTACCATTAACTTTGCACATGAAATTTTGATCAAAATAATAAGAGTAAATAAGTGAGCATCTTGGCTGATTGTACAACTAGAACAATAATAAATTTAAAGATAAATGACCTAATTGGTGAGAGCAACTAGTATATATATATATATATATATATATATATATATATATATGCAATGATTTTTAGTTAAGTATTGTATAGTATTTGTGTAAATTAGAAACTAATTGTATGTATTAGCAGGTACAGGATTCACAAAAAAATGCTTTGCGAGACACACTGGGAGCAACAACTTGATGTGCGGATGGAATGGGAGGCTAACGGCACAGCTGCAGAGAAAAGTTGATACAAGAGATGCCATTGGTAAGCCAAAGCCATGTCGTATACATGGGCAAACAGCAGGCCTATTCAAATGCAGCTGCCTGGAGACCTCAGGCAGCTGGCAACGACAGAGCAGGTAGCAAACGGTCATCTGCAGCAGCCCTGCTGGGTCGGGTCAAGATGGGTGTCTAAATGGCTACTAATGACTTGTCTCCACTGTTGTACTACACGATGGAGACGAGATAAACAAATTGCACACGTGATACAGTCAGTTAACCTTACAGTGCAACTGCTAATAACTGTATGGAACTGGGAACTCTATTTGCTTTTCGTTCTGCTGTTCTCTGCCAGAGGAAGACTAAAAAACATAATTATTTGTAGCAGTCAGTCACCTGGCACTGACTTCTGAGGAATCTGAGTCACACACAACGACTCGAGTTCCAAGTATTACGTCACCAAACAAATAACCTACCTGTCCACAATTACTGAGATCCTTATCCAAACTACAATATTTATATCAAGAGAAAGTAGCAACATGAAGAACAGAAAAGTAGGAACACAAACACAGTAAAAAAAAAAAAGAAACATGAAGAACTGAAGACTAGATACCATTACACTTCTTTTCTCAGCCAACGCAGAAGAATTTTAGGTGACCTATAAAGATCCTACCTGACTGTATCTTCCTCATACTGTGTGCAAATTCGACGAAAACTTGGCTTTTTAAAAACATACACCCACTTACCTTGCTGTATATTCCAAGGATCCTTCCACATCATCAACTCTGTGAGAGACTTGTAACCTGATGGGATCAACAATGGGCTGAGGGTCCAAAGACTGACTTGCAAAGCCACCATGACTGATCTCAAATAAGTGTTGAACCAGTCTTTGCTTACTAAACTACACAACACTATAGCTTCCATCCCCATACACGAATGAAGATGAAAGTGTGTTGTGAAATCCGAATAAATGTGTGACTCTTGAACAAAAAAAAGGTATATAATTTGATGAATGCTGAAGTTGCACCCAAAAACTAACAGTTTCCGATATATTTATCATTTTTTAAACATCTTGAACTTTTTCAGGGTAGTCTTAAGACAATATTTGTGTATATATTCATGTAAAATTATTGTTTGTCATTCTCTTTGATAATGATGCTGTGGGTTTTAAGGTTTTAATGTATTACATTTTTGTACACTGTGAACAGGAACATTAGTTAAAATTGGTGGTCGATCCCAACTCTTATTACAAATATTGTCACAATAAATGTAAATGCAGTTTGTCAAATAACGCTTTAGAACATACGATTTCTGAAATTCTTAAGGAGGATACACGTTAGGGAAACACTACACTTGGAAAACCAGCTTGTGAAATAATTTTTTTTAAAAATGCAAACCAAGAGCATAAATATGACCAAGTACAATATAACTGTATAATGAGCAATAGATAACCTCTAGAATAATTGACGTAACTGCTTGTTTTTCATATTAATGGCTAAAAGGGAGCTCATGTAATGGACGACCATATTGAAAAGATTAGGAAACTTTAATATTTCTCGCCTCAACCTATGTCATAGGGATGGATGAATGACAGAGCATGGCCTTAAATCTACAGAAAGATGAGAAGTGCCATTTTTGAAAGAGCATAAAAATGTGTAATGTTAGTTAAATTTCTTTTGATAATATGAGTTATTTCGCGTGTTGTTGTATTTTCTAATTGCCATGTCTCGAAAAATTGTTCCAAACATGAGAAGCGGACAGCTTAAATAATAAACATCTAGTAAATAAATTTATGGCAGTAAGCCCATGAATGAACACAGAATGACTGTAGAAGAACATACGATTCAATTGTTCCTCTAAGCTCGCATTCTTAATAGTTCACTTGTACAGGCAGTTGATGGTGATATTTTGTACTGGATGAGATAATACTATAAGAATTACCCCATCCAAGTACAAAATAGTTCATTAGGTGGGGGGTATTGTAAGGTGGCTATAATGTCGCATTTTGCAAGCACTCATCTACAAACTTTGTCGTGATTTACAACTAGAACTGGGTGTCATTTGGTAGGTTGTACATCGTATATATGAATATTTAAAGAAGACTGACATTCTCACGTACACCCTGTAAATAGTTGTTAACGCATATTGCATGAAAGGTGACGGAGTGTCTTTATTATCAAAATGGCGTAATGGATAATTGCCTATACTAGCAGAGATTGGAACGCCAGTGGAAATGGAACGGCAGGCGTAACTCAAGCCCTGGGTGGATAAGCCTGCACAGGTGTGTTGGTCCTACTTGACACAGGAAGTAGTCAAGATGGACAGTCGAGGCACCAGAGCGCTGAAACACAATATAGTGGCGGCCAGCCGTGGTTGTAATGGGGCCGGAAGGATAACTGGATAATTTTTTGAAAACTCTGAAAATCTTGGACGCAGAAGAGAGGAACGAGGAAGCGTTACCTCGGAAATGACGCAGGCTGTGTAATTTCCAAGGATTTTTATTCTGAGAAGCATGCCATTGTATGTATTCTTAATTAACGAGGAAAGGTATTTCCTCACAAATTTTCCGTGCTGGACGACAAAAGACTAAAATATTGTTAGTCGGCGTTCGGAAGAATCCGTAGAGAGGGAGAATATTCCGTGGTTTCTAGAATATGATTAGCTTTCTGCGGTTGCGAGGGAGGGGAGCCGAACTTTGCTGGGAAGCCAGCACTGGAGAGAAAGTAGTCTTTTGTTTTGAGCGCCCATGTTTGACGGTCGCTCGGTATCAGCTTTTGTTGGTGCAGACGGACTTGCTGTCTTTGCTCTCAGGAAATTTTATAGTTAGAACGGTTAGGCACTGTACTGTCGCGAACTTACACGATTCTGGACGGCCTCCGGGTAGGGAGTCGTTGTTGAGTGTGCAGCGTTCAGTGACAGAGTACTTCTTCTGCCTATACTCACGTTGAGATGTTATCTGATCTCCGTCCTTGTGGCTGGGAGTTTACGTTTCTCGTCTGCAGAACACAGAGAGGAGAAGACAGTGTTAGATTATACTAGTCAGAGGACCGTCTTCTGCTGTCCCAGTGTTCGAATGACGGTTTTTTATGTTTTGTGGCTGGAGTTCTTCCGTCGTCGCAGACAAGTACGAGAACCATCACCCCGACGCAGCAGACGCAGTACATACGGTGATATTGCTGATTGTTTCAGTTTATTAGGGCTATAAAGCTAAACAGCTGTGATGACGTGAATTTTATTTCCACTGAGGTGGCACACCACTGTAGATCATCTTTTAAAGTATTGTCTTCTAATGTTTGGTACGTAAGTGATGTCAGTCATTTCGCGTCATTTATATTAGACCGCGTAGTCATAAAAAGGGGCAGATTTGGGCAATTGATCAGTCATATTAGTTAGGAAGTCCATTTGTATCTCATTATGTCCATTGGACATTGATATATAAACATTTGTAATGTATAAAGGGGTTTTAATCCACAATACATGTATGATCAGACACAGTAGTTACCATCTGTAGTTACTAGTTCCCTTAATTATTCATTTATATTTATGTTGTAATTTATATGGTAAAGAGCAAGAAGGATGAGATAATATCACCACTAAGAGATCCTAAGATCTGCTTCAAGGGGTAGTCAGACAGGGCCAAATCTTCATTTTCGCGTTCAATATTTTCCGTTGCACACATTCAACTTTACACTCGCCTGGAGTAGCATCTTGGAGACTTTTTTTTGTGTACATACTTACAAGTCACGAAACTTCTTGATGTGTGAGTGAGCTTTACATAATCATTATACGTCTGTATAAAGGAAGTCTTTCACATAGTCGGCGCTGCTGCACGAATACCAGCGGTCAGCACTGGAATGTAATGGCGCGGAAGTTTCCACAGCAGCACCGCCCCAAGGAAATTCCATCATATGGAGGAATAAAAGGTGAAAGCTAATGTAAAGAAAAAAGTTTTTAATTTAAACAAGCCGTCTGATGGTGAACGTGTCGGTTGGAAACCCGTAACGGCGCTGTTTATTTACATAAATAGCATTATAAAACGTGGCTGGTTGCTGGTATCTCCTCTGAAAGAACCAACCTCTATTTTATACACAGTCAGTGGTTCGGAATGCCAGACTTAGACAAAATAAGATTATGTCGAAGATTTTTGCCAAAGGAATCGCTTCGAAACGTTGAACATACTAGATGAACGGCATAAGAAAACATACGACGTAAAATTTTAATGGGAGATGTAGAGATGGCATTTACAGAAAGGGGAACTAGAAAACTGCTGGAAGTAACGAAAGTCTTATGGAACTCATTGAAAGGTTAAATAAAAGAGATTTATAGCAGTTACTCAACAAAATGTATGGCAAAGGAGGTTGGTTCAAGGTGTCACACAAAGGCAAGGATTGTACCAGAGCCCACTAACTCCAAAAATACTACGGCCACGGAACTGTCATATTTTGGTGATCAACATTCTACTAAAAATACCCATTCGATATCTGTTGTCAAAAATCGAACGAGACTGAATGAAGAACCGTATTGATTCTGAAAAGGAAAGGGACTTTGGAAGAAAATGGAGTATCAACAACATTAATTGTTGTTTTAACGACTGGTACTGCACCCGTAGTCTAGGAGTAGCGTCTTTAATTCATAATCAAAAACGTCGAATTCCGCCGCTGTTTATATTTTGATTAACAATCAGTATTGGCGGCCGAAGACTTCCGGCATAAGAAATCACCCTCATTCTGCCAATGGCCTTGTCAAAGAGGGCGGAGGAGCTGACAGAAATTCAGGGCACTCTCCTGTACTAGGGGTGGGAAAGTGTCCCTAAATGTGGAAGAATCAGTAATGATCAGCGGTATGAGGATGCAGAAGGCAATGGAAACCACTGCATTAAAGGAACGTAACGTCAAAGTGATCTCTCCATTGGCAAAAGATTCCGGAATAGCCCCCATTCGGATCTCCGGGTGGGGACTGCCAAGATGGAGGTTACCATGAGAAAAAGACTGAATAATCAACGAAAGGATAACGTTCTAGGAGTCGGGGCGTGGAATTTCAGAAGCTTGAACGTGGTAGGGAAGCTAGAAAATCTGAGAAGAGAAATGCAAAGGCTCAATCTAGATATAGTAGGCGTGAGTGAAGTGGAAAGAAGACAAGGAATTCTGGTCAGATGAGTATATGGTAATATCAACAGCAGCAGAAAATGGTATAACAGGAGTAGGATTCGTTAGAGTAGGGAGCGTGTTACTGTGAACAGTTCAGTGACAGGGTTGGTTCAAATGGCTCTGAGCACTATGGGACTTAACTTCTGAGGTCATCGTCCCCTAGAACTTAGAACTACTTAAACCTAACTAACCTAAGGACATCACACACATCCATGCCCGAGGCAGGATTCGAACCTGCGACCGTAGCGGTCGCGCGGCTCCAGACTGAAGCGCCTAGAAGCGCTCGGCCGCACCGGCCGGCAGCGACAGGGTTGTTCTTACCAGAATCGACAGCAAACCAACACCGATAACGATAGTTCAGGTATACATGCCGACGTTGCAAGCTGAAGATGAAGAGTTAGAGAAAGTATATGAGAATATTGAAAGGGTAAGACAGCATGTAAAGGGGGATGAAAATCTAATAGTCATGGGGGACTGGAATGCAGTTGTAGGGGAAGGAGTAGAGAAAAAGGTTATAAGAGAGTATGAGCTTACACCAGGATTGAGAGAGGAGAAAGACTAATTAAGTTCTGTAACAAGTTTCAGCTTTTAACAGCGAATACTCTGTTCAAGAATTACAAGAGGAGGTATACCTGGAAAAGGCCGGGTGATATGGGAAGATTTTAGTTACACTACGTCATGGACAGACAGAGATTCCGAAATCAGATACTGGATTGTAAGGTGTACCCAGGAGCAGATACAGACTCAGATCACAATATAATGGTGGTGAAGAGTTGGCTGAAGTTTAAGACATTATTCACTAAGAATTAATACGCAAAGAAGTGTGGTACGGAAGTACGAAGGAATGACGAGATACGTTTGAGGTTCTCTAAGGCTATAGATACAACAATAAGGAATAGCTCTGTAGGCAGTACAGTTGAAGAGGAATGGACATCTCTAAAAAGGGCCATCACAAAAGTTGGGAAGGAAAACATAGGTACAAAGAAGGTAACTGCGAAGACACCATGGGTAACAGAAGAAATACTTCAATTGATCGATGAAAGGAGGAAGTACAAAAATGTTCCGGGAAACTCAGGAATAGGGAAATACAAATCACTGAGGAATGAAGTAAACAGGAAGTGCAGGGAAGCTAAGACGAAGTGGCTGCAGGAAAAATGTGAAGACATCGAAAAAGAAATGATTGTCGGATGGACAGACTCGGCATAATGGAAAGTCTAAACAACCTTCGGTTACATTAAAAGCAAGGGTGATAACATTGAGAGTGGAACTGGAATTCCACTGTTAAATGCAGAGGAGAGAGCGGATAGCCTGAGAGAACACATTGAAAGGCTCTATGAGAAGGAAGAATTATCTGATGTGGTAGGAGAAGAAACATCAGTCGATTTAGAAGAGACAGAGGATCCAGTTTTACATCAGAATTTAAAAGAGATTTGGAGGACTTAAGATCAAATAAGGCAGAATGGATAGGTAACATTCCATCAGAATTCCTAAAATCATTGTGGGAAGTGGCAACAAAAGGACTATTCACATTTGTGTCTAGAATGTATGAGTCTGGCGACATACTATCTGACTTTCGGAAAAGCATCATACACACAATTCCGAAAATGGCAAGAGCTGACAAGTGCGAGAACGATCGCACATTCAGCTTAATAGCTCATACATCCAAGTCACTTACAAGAATAGTATACAGAAGAATGGGAAAGAGAATTGAGGATGCACTAGATGACGGACAGTTTGGCTTTAGGAAAGGTAAAGGGGCGAGAGAGGCAATTCTGACGTTGCTGTCAATAATGGAAGCAAGAATAAAGAAAAAATCAAGAGACGTTCATAGGATTTGTCGACCAGGAAAAAGCGTTCGACTATGTAAAATGGTTCAAGATGTTCTAAATTTTGAAAAAAAGTGGGGGTAAGCTATAGGGAGAGACGAGTCACATACAATATGTACGACAGCGAAGAAGGAATAATAAGAGTGGACGACCAAGAAGGAAGTGTTCGTATTAAAGAGCGTGTAAGACAAGGATGTAGACTTTCGCCCCTACTGTTCAATCTGTACATCTAGGAAGCAATGACGGAAATAAAAGAAAGGTTCAGGAGTGGAATTAAAACTCAAGGTGAAAGGATGTCAATGATACGGTTCGCATATGACATTGCTGTCCTGAGTGAAACTGAAGAAGGATTTCATGATCTGTTGAACGGAATGAACAGCCTAATAAGAACAGAGTGTGGACAGAGTAAATCGAAGAAAGACGAAGGTAATAAGAAGTGGTAGAAATGAGACAGCGAGAAACTTATCAGGACTGATGGTCGCGAAGTAGATGAAGTTAAGGGATTCTGCTGCATAGGTAGTAAAATAATCAATGACGGACGGAGCAAGGAGGTCATCAAAAACAGACTAGCAATGGTAAAAAGGGCATTCCTGGCCAAGAGAAGTCTACTAATATCAAATATCGGCCTTAATTTGAGGAAGAAATTTCTGAGAATGTACGTCTGGAGTACAGCATTGTATGGTAGTGGAACATGGACTGTGGGAAAACCGGAGCAGAAGAGAATCGAAGGATTTGAGATGTGGTGCTACAGACGAACGTTGAAAATTAGGTGGACATGAGGATGTTCTGCGCAGAATCGGAGAGGAGAGGAATATGTGGAAAACACTGATAAGGAGAAGGGACAGGATTATAAGACATCTGTTAAGACATTAGGGAATGACTTCCATAGTACCAGAGGGAGCTGTACAGGGCAAAAAGTGTAGAGGAATATAGATTTTAATACATCCAGCAAATAATTGAGGACGTAGGTTAGTAGTGATACTCTGAGATGAAGAGGTTGGTACAGGAGAGGAACTCGTGGTGGGCTGTATCAAACCAGTCAGAAGATTGATGACAAAAAAAACTGTTCTTAACTAAAGACTGAAGATTCCCAAAGATCTGTCGTCGGGAACTGTTCCACTTAACTCCATCAAAATTGTGTGATAGTGATAGCCAATAGGTATGTGATTGAGAGGTGTTGCAAATGAAGCTTTACACTTTCTAGGCCTTACCATCTCTAAAAAGAGTGGAGGACACATATTCAAAATACACAGAAAACTGACTTGCTCGGTAAACATAAGAATGAAGCCATGCTATCCCAATCAGTACTTAACAGCTAACACTAGTATCACGATTAATAGACTTTTAAAAATGTCTATAACGGATCTCAAAAAGCACCAGGCAAGTGGAAGAGGGAAATTGTTTTATAATGACTGGCGTAAAAAGCGCATAAATGAGTTAAAAGCCAAACTGAATAATTTGCAGAAAACAAAACAATATGCAAGAATAGTAAGTATTCAGCGTTTTTTAATAATATCCTTTTTAAGGATGTGAGCTAGCGGTTGTAGCGTTCTACTGTTTTCTGTCCTACACACAGCTCAGCTAAGCGTTTCGAAAGATAATGCTCTGATCAGGCTATGAAACGTATTTCACGAAGTTAAAACACAGTAACCAGCTTGGGTCTAATTTAATTTCATGAGAAATGTGTAGGAAATGCTATGTCGACTATTTTAGGAAAATATCTTACTATTTTTATGATAGGGCTTATCCATATGCATGCGTTAGGTAGACAATAATAACTGGTGGCATTCAAGCGTTTTCTCTCACAAACACAGCTTAACAACACATTTCGAGATACACTAGGGTCATTATGTTGTGAAATTTAGTTCAAGAAGTTAAGACACTAAAATGTCTTCCAACACATCTGTGGCCTTCATAAAATGAAACAGAATAAAACAATGCGTTAGCAGACATTTTAGTGGTTTGACCCCATGAGCTATGTTTCACAACCTGACGAGAGTATTATCTCTCGAAAAGTGTTGTTGAATTGTGTGTAGGGTAGAAAATGCTTGAATGTTAGCAATTACTACTGTCTAACACTTACATATAGATAAAACTTACAACAAACATTGTAATATATTTTCCTAATATAGCCAACGTAGTATTACGTACACAAAGTTCTATAAAAAGAGACTACGACCGAAGATCTGGGCAGTGCAGAAATAAACAGTAGATCAAGAGTATATAAAACAAAATATTTGCTATATAGTAAGTTATACGTTAGGCAGACATGGCGCAATTTATTTACTCGATTTAAGGAACACGTACGCAGAAATAATGAAAAGTTGTGCGCTGTATACAAATTGTGCGAAGAGCAGCACATAGAAGTAATGCACAGTGCCCAAAAAGTTGTTTCTTTAATATTTTGGAAGTACTTTAAATTTCCGCACATCGGTTAAAAGAATAAGGCAATTTATTAATGAAGAAAATGAGCTTCACAGTCACAGGTTTTTTAACTTGCTAAAAGTCTTGTCAAACAGGGTAAAGGAGCGGACGGAGGTTGAGAGTAATCTCTTGCTCTTGAGGTGGGAAACACTGTAAAAGGCGGAAGAATCAGCAGTGACCAACGGTATGAGGATGCAGAAGGCAATGGAAACGTTTGCATAAACGACACATGATGTTTATTCACAGGATATGTGGCCTGTAACTGAAAAAGTGTCATGATGATCTCGCCATTGGAAAAGATTCCGGATTATCTCCCATTCGGATCTCCGGGAGGGGACTGCCATGGAGGAAGTGTTCATTAGAAAAAGATGGAATAACTTACGAAGTGATTACCTTCTACAAATCGGAGTCCGCAGTTTGAACATATTAGGAAACATAAAAAAATCTGAAAAGGGGAATACAAAGGCGCTATCTAGATATAGTGGGGTCAGTAAACCGAAACACGAAGATGCTAAGGATTTCTGGTCACGTGAGGATAGCAGCAGCAGAAAAAATGGCTCTGAGCACTATGGGACTTATTATCTGAGGTCATCAGTCTCCTAGAACTTAGAAATACTTAAACCTAACTAACCTAAGGACATCACACACATCCATCTCCGAGGCAGGATTCGAACCTGCGACCGTAGCGGTCGCGTGATTCCAGACTGAAGCACCTAGAACCGTTCGGCCACAACGGCTGGCGCAGCAGCGGAAAGCGGTATAATGGGATTAGGATTTGTTATGAATAGGAAGGCAGGGCAGAGAATGTGTTGCTGTGAGCAGCTCTGCGATGGCGTTGTTCTGATCAGAATAGACAGAAAACCAACACAGATAACGATAGTACCGGTGTCCATACCGACGTCGCAAGCTGAAGATGAAGAGATAGAGAAAGTGTATGAGGACATTGATCTGGTAATTCAGTGTATGAAGGAAAATAAAAATCTAATAATAATGAGTTGTTGGAAACCGACAGAAGAAGGAATTAAAGACAGACTTGAGGAAGAATATGGTCTCGGCAGTAGCAATGAGAGAGGAGAAAAACTAATTGAAATCTGCAACGTGTTTCAGGTGGTAACAGCGAATACTAAGTTAAAGAATCACAAGAGCAGGTCGTTTTTTTAGAAAAGACATGGAGACCTAGAAGATTCCAAATGGATTACATCATAGGCAGATACATATTCGTAAATCACATACTGGATTGTAAGGCGTACCAAGGAGAAAATATAGAGTGAGATTAAAATTTAGTATTGACGAAGAGTAGACTTAAACTTAAGAGAATCGTTCAGAACAATCGGAGTGAAAGAAGGGGGGTACTGAAGTACTGTGGAAGGATAACATGTGTTTGAAGTTCCCTAAGGATGTGGATAGTGCGATAAGTAATACCAATGTAGCCAGTTCAGTAGAAGATGAGCGAACATCTCTATAAGGGACTGATGATGGAGGGAGATACGTACGTACAAGGAAGGTAAATGCGAAGAATTCCTGGATAACAGAGGAAATACTTCAACTGATCGTGAAACAATGAAGTACAAAAATGTTGTGGGAAAGTCAGGAATACAATAATATAAATCATTTCTGAATGAAATAAATAGTAAGTGCAGTGAAGCCAAGGCGAAACGACTGCAGGAAAAATGTGAAGAAATCGAAATGAAATGACCGTTGGCAGGACTGACTAAACATATAGAAAAATGAAAATGTCCTTCGGAAAAATTGAAAGCAATAGCGATAGCGATAACAATAAGCCTGCAACGGGAATTCCATCGTCAATCGCAGAGAAGAGAGTGGATAGGACACACAGGAGAAGAGGTAGGTGGAAGAGTACACTGAAGCCTCGATGAGGTGCAAGGCATGTCTGATGACGTGATATAAGAAGTAAGACATGGGGAAGACGGGTAATACACAATATGTATAAGAACCAAGAGGGAACAGCAAGATTAGAAGATAAAGAACGAAGCGTTCGGATTGAACAGTATGTAAGACAGGGATGAAGCGTTTTGCCCCCGCTCTTCATTCTATGTATCGAAAAATAAAGTTTCTGGACTGGGATTAAATTTCAGAGTGAAGGTTATCAGTGACAAGATTCGCTGATGACACTCCTATCTTCAGTTAAAGTGAAGAATTACACGATCTGTTGAATGTAATGAACAGTGTAATGAGTGCAAAATGTAGGTTGAGAGTAGAGTGAAGAAAGAAAGACGGAAGTAATGATGTATAGCAGAAATGAGATCAGCGAGGAACTTAACATCAAAACTGGCGATTACGAAGTATACGGAGTTAAGGAATTGTGCTACCTTGGGAGCAAAATAATCCATGACGGCCGAAACAAGGAGGACATAAAAAGTAGACTAGCACAGGAAAAAAGAGGGCATTCTTGGCTAGGGGAAGTCTACTGATATCAAATGTAGGCCTTAATTCCAGGATGAAATTTCTGAGAATGTACGTTTGGAGCACAGCATTGTATGGTAGTGAAATATGGACTGTGGGAAAAGAGAAGAGTCTCGAACCGTTTGCGATGTATTGCTATAGTAGAATGTTGAAAACTAGGTGGACTGATAAGGTAAGGCCGGCCGCTGTGGCCGAGCGGTTCTAGGCGCTTCAGTCCGGAACCGCGCTGCTGCGACTGTCGCAGGTTTGAATCCTGCCTCGGGCATAGATGTGTGTGATGTCCTTAGGTTAGTTAGGGTTAAGTAGTTTTAAGTCTAGGGGAGTGATGACCTCAGGTGTTAAAGTCCCATAGTGCTTAGAGCCATCTGAACGCTTTTTTGATAAGGTAAGGAATGTGGTGGTTCTCCGCAGAATCGAGGAGAGAAGATATGGAAAACATTGATTGGAAGAAGATACAGGCTGATAGGATGTGTGTTAAGACGTCAGGGAATAATTTCCATGGTACTAGAGGGTGCTACAGACGGCAAAAACTGTAGGGGAAGACTGATGACTCGGAAGAAAGGCCATTTTATGGACACACATCGGTAGACGCTCGCTGAAGCAGTTAGGCCGCTACCACGTTTATCCGTCCGATAGGGCCAGCCCGACGACGACGACGACGAGATTAGGAGAGTAGCGGAGTTGAAATGGCGTCCTGTACATCTTCCAGAACCACGAAAGTCGATGCCCTCTGTTGGAAATATTAAGACAAAGGCACGCTAAGACGTAAGACTGAAGAAAGTATGTTCGAGATGTCAGCTGCAGGATTCTCTTCAATTCCAGTTATGGTTTTATACATCTACTACAATTTTATTTTATCATTGTAATTTTGAACACAATTATTTCAATATCTTGATGTATCATATGTATAGGTTTACATCTAATACACTCACCCATATTATTTTGTAATTCCCGACGTTATAATACATATATATTACTGACTTACGGTGGCTGCGCACGACTCATAAAGCTATCGAGTTGCTCTGTTTACTTTATTTAGTCACTCTCTGGCCGTTCAGCATAGCCATAAAGAACAGGTCAGATAATACATTAACGGTAAAATATATAAATATACAGGATGTCCCAGGAGGAATGGTCAGTATTTACGGATATGATAGCAACGACCATTCAAAGCAAAAAAGATCTGGTAAACATTGGCTCAAATGCATACCTTAAGAGCTGTGAGTCTTGTTCAGTAGAAGGGGTGTGTTTCAACGTAGCTAAGATGAATAAATGTTTATAGCTCTTAAGGTATACAATTTAGAGCTCATTTTTCCTAGACGATTTTTTTCTTCTTTTAGTCCATATTATCTCCTCTAAATTTTGGAAAGCAAATAGCTCGCAGTAGAAGAGGTTTGTGAAACGGCTGGGAGCTGGTGGGGATGTATTTTGAAAATGAACTCAGTGAAAAATAAGAAAGAATCTCACAAACAACATTTATTTAACAGTTTTTGAAATAAACTGTGCAACACGGACACCATGCGAAAACTTTAAATTAAAAAAATAAAAGACACACATCCTTTAATAACTATCACTCAAAAGCGTTAAACAGTTACGTTTGCAACAAACTCCATTAAAAAATATTCATGATTAAATATATTTACTTTAAAATTACTTTGAGTGATTCTAATATCAGTATGTATGAAGCTTATGCCAGAATTGCTTTAAATTTATGTTACTTTTGGTCATCAAAAGAGTGTGTGATTGAAATGCTACAAATGCTTACTAACGGCAGTCAGCCCCGAAAATTTCCTAATAAGCAAGACGCTTTATATTTTGGATAAAGTGCCTTGGGATATACCAAATGAATAGTACTGGAGACTTTCACCAACAGAGTTGAAAGTTTCATACAAGAAGAAAGCGCCTACTTTGCATGATGCAGAAATATTTTATAGATTAATTTGACACGTACTGTAGAATAAACTTAGAGAAACACAATGTCTGCCACCTATATCGTGAAGAAATTTTATTTATAAAAATAGTTTGTCGACTGTATTTCTAATGTATCAATTTACTGAGAAATAATTTCCAGTAACACGAGTTTATCAGTCATTTGTGTGAAAGCTCGATTGCAAAAACATTAACTTAGATACATTTGTAAAGTTTGGACATATTGTGTTTGTTGCATTGCTTTGCGTCCATTCAGCGATTATTGTTATTCATTAATTTTCATTTGTGAGTAATTTTGAGCGTTAGGTAAGGGAGACGTTTTATCATTCATAAGTCCAAGGTGTTAGCTAGTTCATCCACTTCTGTTGGTTAAACGGGGATTTTGATTTAATGAATTGAAAATAAAATTAATAGTTATTTTAAGCTTCAATTATGGTTGGTGTCTGTCATAGGGTTAATAAGAATGAGTAACTTTATTAAAAAAGGAATTTAAACGTTAGGATTTGCAGTTTTAAAAAAATTAAGTAAGTTCTGATTTCATTTTATTTTTCATTTATAATCATCCTCTCCCTTTTCAAAAATGACGTACATTGTGAACGGAACGATTACTAGAGCATTGTTAGGAAATGAATAGAACGACGAGTAGGCAGGGTGTTGTCTTTCTAGACAAACGGTAAATTATAGCACTCAGCGTAGGACTTCTACCTTTCAGCTTATATCGCAACAGCATTGTCATTGACATTTACGTCAATACAGAGAGAATCAAGCCACCGTTGCAAGTAAGACATTATCAGCGCCTAATTACGGAACTCATTTAGAAGGAGATTTCCTTGTTACGTGCAGCGAAATAAATTAGACTTGAGCACATGTAATGCATAAGCACTGTGAGTGAGCATTTCCGCGACAAAGTTAGTTTCATTTAATACTATCAGCGTTCGAATCTCCATTAGAAATTTCCAAATTATAAAGTTTCAGTTGACGACATACTTTCCGCAATTTCTCATCATTAAATATTTTCATTAGGTACTACAACAGTAAATGTGGAAAGAACCTACATGAACCATAAGACTAAAAAAGGAAGCGATAAAAAGAAAACAAATCTTAAAACATTCTAGTAATTGAAATTAATGAACAATTACAAATTTTCATTGAAAGGAAGTAACCACTTTTGGTTTGACAAAAAAGCAACCCCCCCTAGTTATTATTCTAACAACTGCTTAAAAATTCGTCGTCTTTCCATTAACCATGTTTTGGATAGAATAATTTCTGTCAGAGACAGCAAAGGAATTGGAAAAGCAGTTGAACGAAATGGACAGTGTCTTGAAAGGAGGGTATAAGATGAACATCAACAAAAGCAAAACGAGGATAATGGAATGTAGTCGAATTAAGTCGGGTGATGCTGAGGGAATTAGATTAGAAAATGAGACACTTAAAGTAGTAAAGGAGTTTTGCTATTTGGGGTGCAAAATAACCGATGATGGTCGAAGTAGAGAGGATATTAAATGTAGACTGACAATGGCAAGGAAAGCGTTTATGAAGAAGAAAAATTTGTTAACATCGAGTATAGATTTAAATGTCACGAAGTAGTTTCTGAAAGTATTTGTATGGAGTGTAGCCATGTATGGAAGTGAAACGTGGACGGTAAATAGTTTAGACAAGAAGAGAATAGAAGTTTTCGAAATGTGGTGCTACAGACGAATGCTGAAGATCATATGGGTAATCACATAACTAATGAGGAGGTACTGAATAGAATTGGGGAGAAGAGGAGCTTGTGGCACAACTTCACTAGAAGAAGGGATCGGTTGGTAGGACATGTTCTGAGACATCGAGGGATCACCAATTTAGTATGGGAGGGCAGCATGGAGGGTAAAAATCGTAGAGGGAGACCAAGAGATGAATACACTAAGCAGATTCAGAAGGATGTAGGCTGCAGTAGGTACTAGGGGATGAAGAAGCTTGCACAGGATAGAGTAGCATGGACAGCTGCATCAAACCAGTCTCAGGACTGAAGACCACAACAACAACAAAAATTTCTGATCAAGTTCCACTGGCCAAGTTACTACACAAACACACATGACGTTAAAAAAACAACTTACTCAAAACGATTGATAGGACAATCTTTCATTCTAAGCCCGCTTTACTGACAAAGGCAATATATGTGAAGAACTGCTCAAGGTGAAATGCAAGCAGTTGTAATATTTGGTAAAAGGAACTTGAAATTTATAACCTGAGCAGAAATTTTAATACAGTAGACAGTTCAAGTTTGTTGATAATTTACTTAGTTTGTCACAAATAATATTTCTTCTTTTACACTAAAGTAAGCTCATAAAATTTGCTTAAGTTTGACATACGACAGCAGTGCCAAGATCTACAATCGTGCAACAAGTTTAGCATACCTTCTGAGTATGGACCAGTTAGGGCCTATGTGCTAATGCGAGACACATTCGTTGAGCTCAATAAGTTGGGCCAATTGCAAAAACTCAGTGGGCTCGATTAAACATTATATAATATATTTATAAAAAACAGCTGGGTCTGAAACACGGAATTTTATAGTAACTTAAAAAAATATTCCTTTAACAAACAACAATATACAAATAAGCTAATCGCTCTTGAACAGCTGCAACTGCATAACAGCAACACTGACTACTCTTGCTGTATTATACCAGTGAAAATAATAATGGACAATATAATGTCGGCACCAGCCGTCGATATAGAATGTGGGCCGAATGACACAGAATAGGCATGCACCAGTCACCAGTTAACGGAAAACGTGCACAAAACCTCAAGCCACCTCAAGCAAAATGGTGAAGATGAACCAAGAAAAAACTGGCTCTGAGCACTATGGGACTTAACATCTGAGGTCATCCGTCCCCTAGAACTTAGAACTACTTAAACCTAACTAACCTAAGGACATCACACACATCCATGCCCGAGGCAGGATTCGAACCTGCGACCGTAGTGGTTGCTCGGCTCCAGACTGAAGTGCCTAGAACCGCTCGGCCACACCGGCCGGCATGAACCAAGAAATTGCTCACCATTACAGTCCATTATTCTGCAGTGAAGTCGTTCCAGTTGCGGCTTCCTTGCGAAGCTCTGCCCAGCACGATATTACAGAATAGAGACCACAGGGTAGATGTGACGGGTGACAGCACACACTGCCGCTCCGGTCACGGCCACAGACCCACTGACGGTATCAACAAGCCGCGGACTGCCGATGTTCCCACACCACACTCGCGTTCCCTCGACCAATCCGACTCTCCACTGTACTGCATATGCTATTCCTAGAATACCCGTTCCTCAGCGGCCGACGTAGCCTAAGAATACGGAATTTCATTTCGACGAAGCGACCGAAAAACACAAGCTAAAAAGGATTGACGCTAACGGGTAACTCGCAAGGATCGCTGGCACACGGCAGGATTTATTTCACGGTACCAAACACGAAGCAATACTCATAGTTCATAAGGTATACACTTTAGAGCCCTTGTTTGTTAGACTTTTTTGCTTCGAATGATCGTCCTTCTCATATACGTGAATCTTGATCATTCCTCCTCGGATATACTATATAAAACATATACAAATTTGGATCATAATAGGCGAGGAGAGGACAGGAAGTCAGCCTTGGCCTTTTCAAAGGAACTATCGTAGCATTCACATTAACTGACTTGAAATACTATGGCAACCCCAAGTCTGGATGACTGAATGAAGGTTCGAACCCCGCTTCCCTCAAATGTTACAACAATGTTCCACCTCGCTCAATATATGATGTGGAAAGAAAACCGTGAGTAGAACTGCACTTATCTATCACATAATTAGCTTACATTATGCACAAAAGGTATGAGACAGGCGAAATACCCTTACACTTCAAGAAGACTATAATAATTCCAATCCCAAAGAAAGCAGGTGTTGACAGATGTGAAAATTACCGAACTATCAGTTTAATAAGTCACGGCTGCAAAATACTAACGCGAATTCCTTACAGACGAATGGAGAAACTGGAAGAAGCCCACCTCGGGGAAGATCAGTTTGGATTCCGTAGAAACATTGGAACACGTGAGGCGATACTGACCTTACGTGTTATCTTAGAAGCTAGAATAAGAAAAGGCAAACCTACGTTTCTAGCATTTGTAGGCTTAGAGAATGCTTTTGACAATGTTGGCTGCAATACTCTCTTTCAAATTCTGAAAGTGGCAGGGGTAAAATACAGGGAGCGAAAGGATATTTACAATTTGTACAGAAACCAGATGGCAGTTATAAGAGTCGAGGGGCACGAAAAGGAAGCAGAGGTTGGGAAGGGAGTGAGACAGGGTTGTAGCCTCTCCCCAATATTGTTCAATCTGTATATTGAGCAGGCAATAAAGGAAACAAAAGAAAAATTCGGAGTAGGTATTAAAATCCATGGAGAAGAAATAAAAACTTTAAGGTTTGCCGCTGACATTGTAATTCTGTCAGAGACAGCGAGGGACTTAGAAGAGCAGTTGAATGGCATGAACAGTCTCTTGAAGGAAGGATATAAGATGAACATCAACAAAAGCAAAACGAGGATAATGGAATGTAGTCGAATTAAATCGGGTGATGCTGAGGGAATTAGATTAGGAAATGAGACACTTAAAGTAGTAAAGGAGTTTTGCTATTTGTCAGCAAAATAACTGATGATGTTCAAAGTAGAGAGGATATAAAATGTAGACTGGCAAAGGCAAGGAAAGCGTTTCTGAAGAAGAGAAATTTGTTAACATCGAGTATCGATTTAAGTGTCAGGAAGTCATTTCTGAAAGTATTTGTATGGAGTGTAGCCATGTATGGAAGTGAAACATGGACGATAAATAGTTTGGACAAGAAGAGAATAGAAGCTTTTGAAATGTGGTGCTGCAGAAGAATGCTGAAGATTAGATGGGTAGATCACATAACTAATGATGAGGTATTGAATAGAACTGGGGAGAAGAGGAGTTTGCGGCACAACTTGACTAGAAGAAGGGATCGGTTGGTAGGACATGTTCTGAGGCATCAAGGGATCGGCAATTTAGTATTGGAGGGCAGCGTGGATGGTAAAAATAGTAGAGGGAGACCTAGAGATCAATACACTCAGCAGATTCAGAAGGATGTAGGCTGCAGTACGTACTGGGAGATGAAGCAGCTTGCACAGGATAGAGTAGCATGGAGAGCTGCATCAAACCAGTCTCAGGACTGAAGACCACAACAACAACATGCACAAGAAGTGTAAACAATAGCATAACCAGAACGCGAAACTTGGTATGTTACAATTCTGGATCGTATAGGCGCCTGACAACACTACTGTCATCGCAACTATTGTTGTAATCGATTCCATTTACTGAGATGGCATATTCCAATACACCTGAAACAGACAGAATAGGCAAAACTACTACAGAAACATTCTTGTACAAAGATATCCATAGATAATATAGTACACCTGTTACAAGATTCAATGTATACTCAACAATGAACGAGGGCCTAGTATAACTGTAACCTAAAACATTCACTTGCCATAAAGCAAAACTGATGAAGAAGAAATGTTTTTAATTCAGCTCTAAGAATCGTTTCACTCCCCAACCTCCTTATGTGTGTTGTCAGTGCGTTACAAGGCGTTATAAATCGGCTCATGTGCTTTTTCTTCTTGCTCGGTCTACGTGGTGAGACCCAAGTTGCGCTTTTTTTTTTTTTAAGTTTGTGGTAAGTTGCTATGGGACCAAACTGCTGTTTGCGTTTGTTATAAATATGTTAATCTACAACCTTATCTCTCATCATCAACGCACATTTGTATAGGTATGGGAAGAGTATTGTAATCATATTCAACTTTTTAAATAGGTACCTGCAATGTGCCCTTTTAGCACCAAGAGTCACGATTCGAACAGTCCTTTTCTGTACCGTAAAAATTTTATTCGATCGTCTATTAGCTTTTTACCTCAAAATACTATTCAATAAGCTACAAGGGAAATAATCAAAGTCAGACATTCTAGCACTTTCTAGGAATTAAACTTTTGAAATGATTCTCAGAGCAAACTGTACTGAACTTTGTCTTTGGGAGAGTTTCGTTACATGATCTTCATCAATATACACACCTCATAGTTTTGTATGTCATTGTCTTTATAACTTATTACCATACAGAACAAGTTTTTCGAAACTGAGTGTAATTTACAGATATCAAAAAAGTTTTGCATCACCTCGGTTCCGAGAGTTCCGGAACCTGTACAGAAAATTGGAATAGAGATCAACATAAACATTATTTCCGGCCTTTTTTTTGCTCATGAAAACCACACATTGCATGTTCTACCACCATACAGTGAGACCTTCAGAGGTGGTGGTCCAGATTGCTGTACACACCGGTACCTCTAATACTCAGTAGCACGTCCCCATGCATTGATGCATGCCTATATTCGTCGTGGCACACTATCCACAAGTTCATCAAGGCACTGTTGGTCCAAATTGTCCCACTCCTCAACAGCGATTCGGCGTAGATCCCTCAGAGTGGTTGGTAGACCACGTCGCCCATAAACAGCCCTTTATCATCAATCCCATGCATGTTTGATAGGGTTCGTGTCTGGAGAACACGTTGGCCACTCTAGTCGAGCGATGTCGTTATTCTGAAGGAAATTATGTACACGATGAGGACGCGAATTGTCATCCATGAAGACGAATGCCTCGCCAATATTTTGCCGATATGGTTGCAGTATCGGTCGGAGGATGGCATTCGCGTATCGTACAGCCGTTACGGCGCCTTCCACGATCACCAGCGGCGTACGTCGGCCCCACATAATGCCACCGCAAAACAACAGGGAATCTCCACCTTGCTGCAATCGCTGGACAGCGGGTCTTAGGCATTCGGCCTGACCGAGTTGCCTCCAAACAAGTCTCCGATGATTGTCTGGTTGAAGGCATATGTGACACTCATCGGTGAAGAGAACGTGATGCCAATTCTGAGCGGCCCATTCGGCATGTTGTTGGACCCATCTGTACCGTGCTGCATGCTGTTGTGGTTGCAAAGATGGATCCCGCCATTTACGTCTGGAGTGAAGTTGCGCATCATGTAGCCTACTGCGCACAGTTTGAGACGTAACACAACGTCCTGTGGCTGTAAAAAAAGCATTAGTCAACATGGTGGCGTTGCTGTCAGGGTTTCTCCGAGCCATAATCCGTAGGTAGTGGTCATCCACTACAGTAGTAGCCCTTGGGCGGCCTGAGCGAGGCATGTCATCGACAGTTCCTGTCTTTTTGTATCTCCTCCATGTCCGAACCACATCGTTTTGGTTCACTCCAAGACGCCTGAACACTTCCCTTGTTGAGAACCCTTCCTGGCACAAAATAGCAATGCGGTCGCGATCGAACCACGGTACTGACCGTCTAGGCATGGCTGAACTACAGACAACATGAGCCGTGTACCTCCTTCCTTTTGGAATGACTGGAACTGATCGGCTGCTGGACCCCCTCCTTCTAATAGGCGCTGCTCATGCAAGGTTGTTTACATGTTTGGGCGGGTTTAGTGACATCTCTGAATAGTCAATGGGACTGTGTCTGTGATACAATATCCACAGTCAACGTCTATCTTCAGGTGTTCTGGGAACTGGGGTGATGCAAAAAATTTTTTGATGTATGTATTTCTTCATATTAAGTGCATGGCCTGTTGGTAGTGAACAATGAATGCAAGAATTTAAGAACGTTACCTTTGTTGTAGAGAGGGATTCCTTCACATCGTTCAGTATTACTCTAGCTTCATTTTCAAATAATATGATCTTAGATGTAGTTTCTGAGGTCTGTATTTAATTTATATAAACAAGGAACGAAGGGGCGGTCCAATATACTATCCTGCCGTACATCTATTTCGAATTTCTTTGTATCAGATACTAAAGTGATTTAAAGAGTAGTAAGAGCCTATTTCTACTACTTGTGTGATGTTTTGCAGAAATGGTTTGATCACTTATTTTTTACCCCTTTCCTTCCAACTCCCTGTAAACTATCTTAAGAAATTTCATGACTGACAGTATCGAAAACTTTAGAAAAATCTAAACTCTTTAAACTTGTTGTTATTATCTAGGCACCTAATTACTGCTTGTTTGTAATTCATAGCTGTTGTTTCTGTATTTATGCTTGTTGAAAGCCATGTTGATCACTGCTCACTAGCTTGTGGTTACTTAAGCATTTCGTGATTTTTTGTTTCAATAGGTTTTTGCATGCGTCTTCGCTAGTGTAGCCATAAGGCACATGTATTGCACGCTTCTCCTCTTCCCCTTCCCCCCTCTACTCGTATGTCCCCATACTCTTCCCCCTCTCCGTTAATCGCCTTCTCTTCCCTCTATCTGTCCATGTCCTTCTGACCTATCTGGCAACCTCATAGTCTATTTCTTCCTAGCCCCTCTCTTGGTCCATCACCTCCTCCCCTCTCACTGTTCATCCCTTTCCCCTTCACCCTCTTGCTTTCCCAATTGCCACCTACACCTACCTCTCCTCCCCTTCTTCCTGTCCATCTCCACCTCCTTCACCTCCTTTTCTCTCACTAACCACCTCCTCTTCTCCCTCTCCCTGTCCATACCGTCCTACACCCTATGTCGATCCATCATCGCTTCCCCTCTTTCTTCACCCCCTAACCCTCTCACATCCATCTCCTTTACCCTTTCTTTCTGCTCAGCGGTACCCATCCTCACTTATATCTCCTGGAAATTATTACAATACTAATAGCAGAACACTCCTGCCATGTGAGCACAGGCTTGATATATTTTTGGATGTTGGAGTAACTGTTTCTTCATAAATAATGCACGTTTGCGGCATGCTGTTCTTGCAACTATGTATTTTATACAACTTTCTTGTTTATGCATTCTACTTCCTAGATAGCAAAGTTCGTCTACTTCTTCTCCTAGTTTACCATTTAGTCAGCCAGCATGTCTGTCTGCTGCACAGCATTAAATTAGATTTCTTTTGATTCACAAAATGTGTGTCAAATTTTGTTGAAACCGACCCAGTGGTTAAGGACGATGAGATATGCAATACACACACACACACACACACACACACACACACACACACATAACTTACGGAGCAGTACAGATTATGTGTGACACTGATACTTCAGCTACATCTGGTGCACTTCTGCATATGAGGCTTTTACTCACCTTTACTGCTGGGAATTCACTAATTGGTGCCAACTTACATCTGCATGACTACTCGGTCATTAACACATATGTGCTTGGCTGAGGGTTCATCAAACCACCTTCAGGCTATTTATCGTTGCACTTCGCGTAGCACGTGGAGAAAACGAACACCTAAATCCTTCCGTGCGAGCAGTGATTTCTCTTATTTTATTACAATGGTCATATCTGCCTCTGTATGTGGGATTCTCAAATATATTTTCACATTCTGAGGAGAAAGCTGGTGACTGAAAGTTCGTGAAAAGATCTCGCCGCAACGAAAAACTCCTTTGTTTTAATGATTGTCACCTCCACTCGCATATTAAGTCCGTGACACTCTCTCTCCTGTTTCGTGATAATTGACCTTCTTCGAACATTTTCGATGTCCTTCATCAATCCAATTAGTTAAGGATCCCATACTGCGCGGCAATACTTCAGAAGAGGACGGACAAGAGCAATGTAGGCAGTCTCTTTAAGGTATTTGTTACATCCTTATAAGTGTTGTGATTGTTCCAGTTTAAGTTGTTCGGCCGGCCAGAGTGGCCGTGCGGTTCTAAGCGCTACAGTCTGTAGCCGAGCGACCGCTACGGTCGCAGGTCCGAATCCTGCCTCGGGCATGGATGTGTGTGCTGTCCTTAGGTTAGTTAGGTTTAATTAGTTCTAAGTTCTAGGCGACTGATGACCTCAGAAGTTAAGTCGCATAGTGTTAAGAGCCATTTGAACCATTAAGTTGTTCGTAACGGTAGTCCTCAGGTTTTTAGTTGATTCGATACCCTTCAAATTTGTCTGATTTGTCGTGTAAGCAAAATTTAACGGATTCCTTTTAGTACGCATGAGGGGAGACCCCATATTTTTATTGTTGAGAATAAATTGTCACTTTGCACCATATAGATATCTTTTCCAGATCATTTTGCAATTGTTTTCGATCTTCTGATGGCTTTGCTAGAGGCTAAATGACACCATCATCTGCAAACAATCCAAGAGTGCTGTTCAGATTGTCCACAAGGAACAGCTTGTAATTCTTCCCTGGTGAATGCCGTACATCATTTCTGTTTCACTCTGACCTTCCGTCAGTCACTGCAAACTATGACATTTCTAACAGGAGGTCACGAATCCAGATGCACAACTGCGATGATATACCCAAGCAAGCAATTTCATTTGATGTCGAGTAGTCGTGACAAAACCCTTCTGGAAATCCATAAATATAGATTAACTTGAGATTCCCTGTCGATATCACTAAGCACTTAGGTGTGACTAAAGAGCCAATTGTGTTTCGCAGGAAAGACATTTTCTGAATCCGAGGTATGTGTCAATATATCGGTTTCCTCGAGGTATTTCATAATGTTGGTTGAAACGTCCCCTTTTGAAAAATTATACATGACTGTGCTTAAACTGACACACAATATTTTTTTTAGCGCAACGCAATCTGACTTTCAGAAATCCCTACAAAAGAATGGTCCTGACTAACATTAACCTATACCTTTCACAAATCACTTACCTCACAAAAATCTTCGTTACTCAAGCTACTGCAATACAGCGAGCGCCACTACTGTCAGCTAAATAAAAGATTCAAACTACGGAAGGCACTAACTACTGATAGGCATAGTTAGCAAATGAAAGATTTTGATAGAGAAGAAACAATGTATTTACCTTAATAGTGTTCAAAGGTCATAATATATATAGCAGTTCATGACATGCAGTCTTACAAATTTCAAAACTCCGCCATTTCTCTCCCCACATCCACCACTGCTGGCGGCTCACCTCCAACTGCGCAACGCTACACGCTGTTAACAGCCAACAGCCCAACGCTACAATAGCCAACAACAATGCAAACCCGCCACAGACTGCACACAGCACAGCCAGTGATTTTCATACAGAGCGCTATGTGGCGTTACCAATAAAAAAACCTATACAGTCTACTTACATAGCCCCCATGCTCCCCACAAAAAAATTTTGCAAATTGTTTTGGGCAGTGGCCAATAATGATTTGATAAAATTTTTCATAATTACAATAACAAAGATATCAAATGTATGTAAGTAGGCTGTTTATGTTTTCTTATTGGCAACGTTACGTAGCGCTCTGTATGAAAATCACTGGCTGTGCTGTGTGCAGTGGCTAGTTTGCATTGTTGTCTGCCATTGTAGTGTTGGGCAGCTGGATGTGAACAGCGCGCAGCGTTGCGCAGTTGGAGGTGAGCCGTCAGCAGTGGTGGATGTGGGGAGAGAGATGGTGGAGTTTTGAAATTTGTAAGACTGGATGTCATTAACTGCTATATACATTATGACTTTTGAACACTATTGAGGTAAGTACATTGTTTGTTCTCTATCAAAATCTTTCATTTGCTAACTATGTCTATTAGTAGTTAGTGCCTTCAGTAGTTTGAATATTTTATTTAGCTGGCAGTAGTGGCGCTCGCTGTATTGCAGTAGTGCGAGTAACGAAGATTTTTGGTGAGGTAAGTGATTTGTGAAAGGTATAGGTTGATGTTAGTCAGGGCCATTCTTTTGTAGAGATTTTTGAAAGTCAGATTGTGTTGCGCTAAAAAATATTGTGTGTCAGTTTAAGCACAGTCTTGTACAATTTTTCTAAGGGGACGTTTCATATAAGCAGTATAAGTTACAAATTGTACTATGAGTACAAACTGATGTCACCAATATTGTCTATTATTCAGCGGGTTACTTCTGTTTCCTTTGTCGTGTATTGTATAGGACTACTGAATGTTGAGCTACTACAGACGATACTTCGAACCGAAACTAATTATTATAAAGTTTAGAACGAAAGACTTGCCTTTCTTAAACGACTTCAGTTGATTCGCTACACAGAAGGTATCTATTTCTAAGTTACTCATGTTGGCAACTGTTCTTTATTGAACTTCTTTAATATTTACCACATCTTCTTTTGTAGGAATTTCGGGAATCCGTGATTAGTAACCACACTTCTGTAGCACTGCCATCAATAACATCACCAACGCTGCTTCACAGTGAATGTCGTTGGTGTAATTCACATACGACGAGACTCATTATGGATTATCTGCCAGATGTCGCACCAGAGTTTCGTTGCGGAAACTATTAAAAGCATCTCGCTCTAAAATTCGCGCTAAATTTGGAGCATTTGTAGAACATCGCCAATCTTGGAGATCTACGTTTTTTTAAACCTGGTATACTTTTGCCGTTGCTTCTGATTCAGTGTTCTGTCCTGTTTCGTATACGATGGGGGATCTGCTCCGTCTCTTACTAATTTACTCGGTATGAATCTCTCGATTCCCGTCAATACTTTTTCTTTGAGCTTAAGCTACATCCGGTCTACTTCTTTCATAGTTTGGAGACAACGGAGACTGACTCTTAGCTGAACTTCTCTAAATAGCTATACTGTTCTTTTATTTTTGGTTAATTTGAATGTTACGATATCAGTATCGGTACGACGGCCTTTTGCTGACTAATCCCAGTTTCCGTCATGACCCTCCTGAGTCGGACGATGTGGCCGAGCGGTTCTAGGCGCTTCAATCAGGAATCGCGCTGCTGCTACGGTGGCAGGTTCGGATCCTGTCTCGGACATGGATGCGTGTGCTGTCCTTAGATTAGTTAGGTTTAACTAGTTCTAAGGCTAGGGGACTGATGACCTCAGATGTTAAGCCCCATAGTGCTCAGAGCCATTTGAACCATTTGACGCTCCTATTTACTCAGTATTACATGTTTCTAATAGGTCTAGCATGTTATGCAACTACTTGCAGTTCGAGTTGGCTACTGGACTAATTGCTCAGAATAACTTTGGAGAAATCAGTTAGTATTATTTCGGACTGTTTTAGGCTTACCATTGGCTTCAGCCACACATTTTTGCTAACATATCAAGGGCAGATAGGGTAGACTAAAGTCACCATCAACTATAACTGTACCAGTCGGACACTGCAGCAACTATCTACTGCAGTTTCATTACAAGATAAGTAACTTATAACTACAACAAACACGCCAACACCAACTGAATTTAATCTGTCCTCTCTGAACACCGTTAGGTCCTTGATAAAAACACCGGCTGCACTTATCTCTCAATTTAGGCAGCTTTCAGTACTCATAACGATTTCAGCTTGAGTGCTTTCTATTAGCGCTTAGAGCTACGATTCTTTCCCAACATGGCTACAACTTAGAACTATAATCTCGATGTTTCCTTAGTGTAGATTCGTTCCGTGTACGGCCTGCACTCTTTGGGGCTGTCTGTGCTTTTCCAAGACCCTCTAATCTAAAAAGAAAAAAAAAACGAAAAAAAAAACAATCGCACAGCCCTCGCTACCAGTGTAGAGTGCTATTACGTGTATTATTAAGCGGAACCCAGAAACCCATCAATCTACGACACAAGTCAAGGAATCAACATCCTTCATGATCGGAGAACCGCCTGAGCCTGAGATTGAGACCCTCCACTCGGCTCCGTCCAAAGGTCCGGAATCTCGGTAATGTCAACGGTGCTACGAATAGTGAGCTCTGCCTTCACCTTGTAAGCAACACTGGCTGTCTTTACCACTTCAAATAGCCGCCGGAAACGAGATAAAATATATTTCGACTCGAAGTGACCCTCCCCCCTCCCCCAATATGCATGCAGAGAGCACCTACAGGAGATAATTAATTTCATCCTGATTTGTGAAATTAAATCTTAGTGTTTGAGAAGCATGTATAAAGTAATTAGTAATTACTTGTATAATTCGGCATTTTTTGGAAATATTAATGTTTGTAACCGTGACTTCCTGCTCTTAATGTCTCTTCCTGTTTCTTTATTTTACCATTGCCCTCTAGATTTTGAGTTATTGCCTACAAGCCTTATTAAGCTAAAATTTTTCTGTAGTTTTGCCTTTACTGTTAACTTTCGTTATATTTTCATATGACTTTACAAATTCTATAAACAGGAGATCTATGGATTCTTGCATTTGAGCCTTTTTTGAGTCCTTCAGGAATTATTAATGTCTGATGTAATTCCGGTACTGTATTTAGTGAACCCACTTGAATAGTCTATGGTCACTGTCTTAGGAAATCACATTTCAAGATTGACCATATATACTGAGTAGAAAGCATAGTAAGCATTGATGATGATGATGATGATGATGATGATGATGATGAGGTCCCGTAATCCTTGACAGAGCGTAGGGGACGATGCGGGATACCCGCACAGCCGTACTAGGCAAGGTCCTAGCGGAGGTGGATTTAGTAAGCATTGTTAGACCCTAATTAAGAAATCACTCCTAACCAGGAATCATTACTTAGGCTATTTATAAAACTTGCACATATTTTCAAAGAGAAATTTCTTCTCTAAGATGCACATCCTTGTTCTTTCATAGGTATAGCTGGAGCTGTAAGGATGAGGGAATTTTGATCAAATATTACTAAATCAGTAGTAATAGTTTCTATGTGGTGTCCACATTTGAAAATGTATGTCGGAGGCTTTCCGTTCTATTTGTTATTTTCGTGAACCTATTTATAAAGGCAAACATTTTGAAGCTGTGTAATATATTGCGAAGTTGCCACTTCGATGCCGTTTGATTCATAATGCAGGGTGAACTTTAAGAAAACCGACAAACTGCAGGGACGACTTCCTAACTATAAATGGAGGAAAAAAAGTCATGTGAACATGTGTCCGGAAATACGTGCTTAACACGGTAGATGGCACTGACGAATCAAAATTTCTCTGAACACGTGCCGTGAGTTCCTTGTGTTGCAGGCTGCGTGATTGACGCAGCGTACTGTAAGTAGCAGAATGGTGGAGTATTCATGAAGGGAACAAGCCGAGATGTTATTTGTTTATGGCCAAGAAGGTTGAAACGGTCGAGAAACAGAACATGATCCTCAAAATCTGGTGTACACACAGTCCGTTGCCTCTCTGCACTTTCGGCTGTCTGAAAGGGTCTGTGATCACACAAACGCCCTAAAAGGGCTTGATATGTTGTGTGATGTAGTTGATGTCTGTGAGGGTATTTATTTTGTTATAGCCGTGCTGTTTGTACAACCATTCTTCCTCCATTTCCAGTCAGGAATCCGTCCTTGAAGTTCGTCGGTTTTATTAACATTCATCAAGCGGTTCTAGGCGCTTCAGTCTGGAACCATGCCGCTGCTACGGTCGCAGGTTCGAATCCTGCCTCGGGCATGGATGTGTGTGATGTCCTTAGCTTAGTTAGGTTTACGTTGTTCTAAGTCCAAGGGACTGACGACCGTGGTGGCCGAGTGGTTCTAGGCGCTACAGTCTGGAACCACGCGACCGCTACGGTCGCAGGTTCGAATCCTGCCTCGGGCGTGGATATGTGTGAGGTCCTTAGGTTAGTTAGGTTTACGTTGTTCTAAGTCTAAGGGGCTGACGACCGGTATGGCCGAGTGGTTCTAGGTGCTACAGTGTGGAACCGCGCGACCGCTACGGTCGCATGTTCGAATCCTGCCTCGGGCATGGATGTGTGTGATGTCCTTAGGTTAGTTAGGTTTAAATAGTTCTAAGTTCTAGGGGACTGATGACCTTAGAAGTTAAGTCCCATAGTGCTCAGAGCCATTTGAACCATTTTTGACTGACGACCTCAGATGTTAAGTCCCATAATGCTTAGAGCCATTTGAACCATTTTTTGTTAATGTTCACCCTGCATATATTTAAGTCCACACAGACACTTAAAATAATTGTTCGGTAAACATAATGTCCAGCAAAAACTCTTTATTGATATATGTGTGTCTATATTCTCACAAGTTGACCTATACGTTACTGTAATTATTCCTTCACTCAGTTTCCCGTGCAACTGAACAGCAGCAACTGGTCAACACTGGATTTAATGAGAATACGAATTCCCCTACTTTTGGCATCCTTTCTACAGAAATGGCCAGTGAAGTTACAATGATTTATGATAACAATATCTGACTGAAAGTCCCTAAAATGGTGCTCTATAATACACAAACAGTCAATATTGGCGTAGCGAACTGCAACTTCATATTCAACGTCCCACGCGGCACGGCCACCGGTCTCTACGCCCGTCTCTCGGTCACTAAGCTGCCGGTAGCCGGCTGCGCGCGCGCGCTTCCCCTGAGTTAAGCATAGACACCGTTGCCATCTGATTAACTTAAGCTTACCTTTATTTACAGTAGGTGCTCAAAACAACGTCCGACTGTCGTAAGAGCAAGCTTACATCTCCTGAACACGTTAGCAAACACTCGACGAATTTCGGCTACCGAAGTCTAGAAAATGACTAGTCGAATCCCGTTTTCCAGCTCTTCGATAGTGTGAAGACATTCTCTAAAGGTAAAAATCTCACAAGTTTAGATCTGGAGAACGAGGAGGTCAGTCAACTATACTATCATCGAAAACACTTAGTGTTGCCGTCACAGAGGCATTTGCCATGTATGGGCATGCATTTTCCAGCATGAAACAATCGTATATGTTTTCGTTAGGTGTTAGTTCTCGAAAAAAAGGATGCAATATATTGTTCACATATCTGTCAGAACGTATTGTTGCGTGGAAAAAGATTAGTCCTATAATTCGTCTTGGATTAATTGCACACCATACTCCTGTTTTCACATCATGCAGAGGTTGTTGGTGTACTTCATCAGATTTGTAGAGCTTCGACGTAGATTGTTCCGACAATTTACGCACCCTGACAAATGCAGCCATGCTACATAAAAAGAAGAAAGAAAGAAGGAAAGAAAGAAAGGAAATAAGGAGCACCTCAGGACCAACTTTCCCATCGTTCACAGATTCTAACATTCTCGTGGTGTCTGTTTGTTCTACATCGTGTCTCCCTACCACTTTCGCGCAACGACTCACTGAGCGTGTTTTTTTAGGGAATTGACTAGTTTGAACCTGGGACCTGTTGCTGGTAAGGAGACGCCAGACCACACATGACATGTAGAGTTCAGAAGAGTTCAGTGAGACTAGCGATGATATAACCAAATACTTAATGATTTCAGCGTCAGTTCCACTGCACTACTTGTAAAAGAATGTTAATACTAACTAAATTTAGTGGAAGGGGTTCAAGGCTTTCCTATTTTTAGTTAGCTGGTAAAATAACGTCGAAAAAGCAGTTACGTTTACCATTGGAAATTTTATTCTACTCACAAAACATTGTTTGTAATTTGCACTATTGATAAAAGGAAATGTTTTAATACAGGACGGTAAAAACCAACTGCGTTCAACAAAAATGTGAACCAATATTCCCTGAATGGGTTTCCAAGTTCTACAACGGATCGAAGGATGACCTATGCCATATCACATCTATAATCTAGGTTTAAATTAAGTTTCACAAAAGAGAAAACTATCAAAATAGTCTACAGTGACCCTCAATTATCTTTAATTACTTATCTAACTTGTCGTAAATTACAGTGGCTGATGTGGCTTCTCAATAACTACACTCCTGGAAATGGAAAAAAGAACACATTGACACCGGTGTGTCAGACCCACCATACTTGCTCCGGACACTGCGAGAGGGCTGTACAAGCAATGATCACACGCACGGCACAGCGGACACACCAGGAACCGCGGTGTTGGCCGTCGAATGGCGCTAGCTGCGCAGCATTTGTGCACCGCCGCCGTCAGTGTCAGCCAGTTTGCCGTGGCATACGGAGCTCCATCGCAGTCTTTAACACTGGTAGCATGCCGCGACAGCGTGGACGTGAACCGTATGTGCAGTTGACGGACTTTGAGCGAGGGCGTATAGTGGGCATGCGGGAGGCCGGGTGGACGTACCGCCGAATTGCTCAACACGTGGGGCGTGAGGTCTCCACAGTACATCGGTGTTGTCGCCAGTGGTCGGCGGAAGGTGCACGTGCCCGTCGACCTGGGACCGGACCGCAGCGACGCACGGATGCACGCCAAGACCGTAGGATCCTACGCAGTGCCGTAGGGGACCGCACCGCCACTTCCCAGCAAATTAGGGACACTGTTGCTCCTTGGGTATCGGCGAGGACCATTCGCAACCGTCTCCATGAAGCTGGGCTACGGTCCCGCACACCGTTAGGCCGTCTTCCGCTCACGCCCCAACATCGTGCAGCCCGCCTCCAGTGGTGTCGCGACAGGCGTGAATGGAGGGACGAATGGAGACGTGTCGTCTTCAGCGATGAGAGTCGCTTCTGCCTTGGTGCCAATGATGGTCGTATGCGTGTTTGGCGCCGTGCAGGTGAGCGCCACAATCAGGACTGCATACGACCGAGGCACACAGGGCCAACACCCGGCATCATGGTGTGGGGAGCGATCTCCTACACTGGCCGTACACCACTGGTGATCGTCGAGGGGACACTGAATAGTGCACGGTACATCCAAACCGTCATCGAACCCATCGTTCTACCATTCCTAGACCGGCAAGGGAACTTGCTGTTCCAACAGGACAATGCACGTCCGCATGTATCCCGTGCCACCCAACGTGCTCTAGAAGGTGTAAGTCAACTACCCTGGCCAGCAAGATCTCCGGATCTGTCCCCCATTGAGCATGTTTGGGACTGGATGAAGCGTCGTCTCACGCGGTCTGCACGTCCAGCACGAACGCTGGTCCAACTGAGGCGCCAGGTGGAAATGGCATGGCAAGCCGTTCCACAGGACTACATCCAGCATCTCTACGATCGTCTCCATTAGAGAATAGCAGCCTGCATTGCTGCGAAAGGTGGATATACACTGTACTAGTGCCGACATTGTGCATGCTCTGTTGCCTGTGTCTATGTGCCTGTGGTTCTGTCAGTGTGATCATGTGATGTATCTGACCCCAGGAATGTGTCAATAAAGTTTCCCCTTCCTGGGACAATGAATTCACGGTGTTCTTATTTCAATTTCCAGGAGTGTATATAACAGAAAAATCATCGCGTTTCAGATTTTTACTTCACGTGGCAAATGTGAACACCATGAGCTTTAATTGACGATCGACACTAGTATTACGCAAAAAGGGGGTGCAACAGATGAGACTTCTGCAGTTCTGAGTGAAGCTTTACGCGCTGTTATGCGGCATCACTTGCGTTCATTACCTTGTCGGTGTTCGTCAGGGGGCGACGGACAGCACAGCTCCACTCACCTCGCCGTCTCGGAAACAACTCTCTCCTAACTTCTCCTTACTACAATTTACCGAAGTTGGTTTAAAAAAACTATCTGGCTGTGTTTTCATCTGACCAGTCAGGGTCTCAATGTTAATCTTAAGCTCCGCCTACAATGAGAAATGTTATACTCGTCGTGGTGGGGCAATGTTTTTAAAGTTTGCAACCTAACAGAGACACGAAAAAGTCTCACGCTAAAACATGCAGCTGGTGTGGTCCTTTTAATGTTATCGTAAGATCTATACTGTTCTTCTGAAGGGCTCTATCTTTTAACATGGGCTGGGGGGTTGTCCTGACGTAACAGAGACCCGAAAAAGTCTCACGCTAAAATTTGCAGCTGAGGTGGCCCTTTAAGTGTCATCGTAAGATCTATACTGTTCTTCTGGAGGGCTCTAGCTTTTAACATGGGCTGGGGGGTGGTCCTAGTGGTTAGCTGGCGACGTGGGTGTCTGTCCCTTATCATAGGGCCTTCTAGCTTAACACGGTTCTGCTCTCGGCTTCTGTTCTCTTTTCTCCCCTCGGAACTGGGTCTGTCTCACGGTGGGAAGGTATGACATGCATTTAGGCATTCTTGTGTTAGTCTGTGGTATTCCATTTGCTCACTCGTTACTCGTATTACTTTGGTTAATTTAATGTCACGATTTATTCAGAGCTATGTGACATACTACTGGATTTGCTTATCATGTCAGGGTTTTCATGGAAGGTGTTGGATTTGCCTAACACCTTACATATCACCACCCTTCGAACATAATTTTTGTACTGAAGTTAGGCAATGATTGAATCGTTGTCTAAGCCAGTCAAAAATTATTCCTTAATCTAAATTTTGTTGCCTACTGTTCAGCCACGTTATTCTGTTCTATGCTAGATTGTATTACTAATTTATATTTTTATATTCTTCCACATTATTATCAAAAATATGTTTATATTGACAAGGGAAGAATATTTTTATTGTATTATAATTATTATTTTTAATTATTTTCTTTCTTTATTTAATTGTGAAGTTTGTTTTTTAAGAAGTTTGTTATCGAAATTGAGGAGTCTTTCACATCGATTTTCTTAGAAAAATTGTTTTTATAAATGTAGTAATTAAGTAAAATCTATTCCTAACACATTTTCTAAATATCATGTACAAGTAAAATGTTTTTGTTTCTAGACACTCATTTCAACATTGTTACACTAACAAATAAGAATTATTTCCAAGAATTGCTTTGACAAAGAAATATACATACACAAGTATTGAGGTATTATCCTAAAAAATGGTACAAATGTTAAAAAAAAGAAAAACATCCAACAAGATAATATTTTATTCTTTGTTTTTATAAGGAGAAAATAAGTAAAATATAGTTATTCTTTTATTTTTATGAGGAGAAAATAAGTGGCATATAGTTTTAGTGTTTATTATGCCTATACTTTTGTTCTTTATATACTGTCCATTTCAGAACTAATGACTTATTTTTATCGATAGTCTATTTTTTACTTAAGTCCATAGTCAATGACTGTTATTTTGTAGTTTATTAGCTGTCTGGTGTGCTTAACTTATTTAGCTTTTCACACGTTTCTTTTGCACAATTCCTACATCACATAATTTGATTTCACACATTCACGCAATCCTATGAATGTTTAAGCATGAGGTTGGCGAATGTTTTTTTGCATGAAGGTGATGGACTTGAGCAAGATGGATGTGGGCAAGTATTTGAAGTACAGCTTCGTTCGTCATTCCTTGTTGGCTTTGCAATTGTGTGTTGCTGTTGTGGAGGTCCCATAATGGAATGGAGCTGTGAGTGCAGAATCTCGTGGTTTACTGGCTTTGTATGCGTGAAAGTCATCGTTATGTGTTGCTGAAAGTGGTCGTTTTTCGTTGTAATACTTCGCAGACGACTAGTTTACAATAGGATAGGGATTTGGGAAGGTATGTCGTCTATTCTTCACCCATCTTCTGTCTTGGTCTCAATCTTGCGAATCTTCAACTTCTGTTCTTCCTGCTTTTTCTCTGCTTCTTACTTGCTTCTTGGTTCTTCTCTAGGCAGGATATGGAAATATTTATTGATAACTAGTTGCTTTGAAGTTCTCCTCTTAGTAACAGTTTGATAAATTGTTTGTGCATGTCATTTTTAGTTTGTGGAAGTTTTCTTCAGTTTCATGCATCAGTGCGATGTTTAATAGCAGTAGTGTGACTTTTACACATATTTTTTTGCCAGTGGTGGCTTGCCCAAGCGGTCTTCTCGTCGGGCCGTTTTTTGTTCGCTCCGCTGAGTCGGAGACCCTTCTGGCGTTCGGTGTCCTGTCGTGTCTCTGCAGGGTTCTGCCACTGTGTGGTTCCGTGTTCTGTCCCAGCAGGGTTCCGCCACCCTGTGGTTCAGCTTGGCAGCAGATTTATTTACTGCCCACTTCGGCAACAAGGGCTTTCTGTTGGTCTCGCTGTCCTTTCCCTTCTCTCGACACTTCTGCCTTGTAGGAATTGTCTCTTGCTAGTTACGTCCTTTCCTTTCTTGATACTTCTCGCGTTGCAACTTGTGGGTCGTTGCATCTCGTCCTTGCTGAAGTTTTTACAATGGTTCTTACAAGAAGTTTTACTTATAATCATCTAACATATGTCTAGTACCTACATTGTTTTACGCCTTCTTAAAAGCTTTACAAATTTCGGTGCCCTTTCCATGTTACAATTCTAAGATACTTTGAGTCTTAACGTCTACAAGAATCCTCAAATTCGTTTTTTATTTTTTTGTAGTGTTGTGGTGTATAGCATTTTAGTAGTTCATGCTGTTAGACTATCTATGCTTTATCCCTTCACCTTAATCTATGGTACTATTGGTGTTATTTTTGTTTTTGTTTTTATTGAAATCACTTTCTTTTTCCCACCTTCCTCTCTCTTCATTCTTCTTTCTCCTGACGATCTTATCTGCAACATAATCTTAAAATATTGTGCTGATTATTTACCAGTAATAAAATTAATCTGCAAACTTTTTGATATAGCTCACATGGTGAAGTCCTAAGGTTTTGCCTGTTTTTGGGTGCTGCAAAAACTTATGTATTTTGTGTTTCTGTTTGCTGGAGAGATGGTGTGTTTTTACAAATGCTTTCTGGCCTACTGAGAATGTTCTTTTAATTGCTGTTCTATCTCCTCTTTCTTTTCTTTTAATGGCTGCCTTTCTGATGTTGGAGAGTGCTGTTGCTATGACTTGTCTGTGCTGTTTTACTTCAAACTTGTACTGGAAGTGTTTAATACTGCCAGTCTTAGGTAAAAATACCTCTGCTTTATCTCGTAAAATACCCTCTAATTCTCTTTTACTGTGTTCCAAAATACCCTGAACTTCTTGCAATTTCTCGTCGATTTCTTTATGGACTTCTAACGTTTTGAGGCGATTCCCCCTTTTGTGCATACCATTCTAATTCTTCATCCCCTTTATCTCACGTCATTCTTAACTGTTTGTTTATAACTGGTTTTTCTTCTAATTTTAGCTTTTGCTCAAAGAGAAGTGTGACATTCCCGAATGTTACGCTACCTTTCCCCATATCTATTATCGCTCGTCTCTCATTTAAAAAATCTGCACCTATAATCAAATCTACAGGTATAATCACGAAGTTGGCTTCGATATTTTGACCTTGACACGAAAGAGTTAACCTTGTTTTTCTCGTAACTTCCGCAGCATTGTTTTTAATAGGACCTCTTACTTTAATCTTACGTGTTTTCCGAACTGGCAATTCCCCATTGGCATTACACAGCATGAATAAATTTTCTGAGATCGTAGTCAGTTCACTTCCGCTATCAGTTACAATATTGACTCGGATATGCTTTACCATGGCCTTCACAATTGGTTGAATTTGAAAGGATTGGTTCTGTTCTCCTCTTCTTGCATCAACGAATCCTCCACTGAATCATAAATGAGTCTTTTCAGGAATTTCCCTTGTGAATTCGAACTTTCTGTAGGATAAGCTTCGACTGCTACTTCTCTCTCTTTTATTTCCTCTTCTCTATTTCTTCCTTCATTTACGCTTTCTTCAACATCCTCTACTTTTTCCTCATCCTCGTCTATCTTCTCCTTCTTCGTCGCTACTTCCACATAATCCCATCTAAATGCTCTAATTATCGCTTCATAACTTCCTTCATTATATACGTTGTGTTGTGTGCCCACTCGTAACTTATTATCAACTTCTGTCGACTGCGCATTATCCTGATTCAATTCGCTTTCCCTGGTTTGCATCTCAAATAGCTCTGCAATACTCATTACTGCGTCCTTTCCTCCTAAATTCGTTGTGCATGCCTCTGGTAATTCATCTTCCTCGTCAGTATTCTCCCAATTAATTTCGTCCCAACACGATACTGTTATTTTCTTGTCTTCGTTTTCATCTGGTCCCTGCGGATTTGTTTCTTCCTTCTTCTCTTCTCGTGATAAGATTTTTGCTTCTCTGTTCAAGGTGCTGCAATTGTCCTGGGTCGGTGCGTCATTCTCTTTGACATGGGCACTTAGCTGTCAATTCGAACTTTATCGAGGTTTGGTGGTCTTACCTCCACCTCTTCTATCTGTATTCTCTTTTCTTGTTCAGCTTGTTGATAGTGGTTTCTTTGTTGATAATTTGTCGGTCTATTGGTTCTTCAGTACCCGTTCCGGTTGTCGTTATTCCCTCTGTAATAGTTGTTGCCGTTCCTGGGTGAATTATAGTTATTGCCATATTCTCTTCTAAATCCATAACCGGTTCTTTGTTGAAATCTATTGTCGTTTCTTGGTGCGAAGTTATCACATGATTCGTAATTACTGTTTTTTCGTTCTGTGTCTTGTTGATTCCACTGCTTTTTGCTTTCGTTTTCACGTGCGCTTCGTCTTTTTCTTGCGTCATCTTCCAAAAATATGAACTCTAGTTCCCTTAGAATACCTTTAAATGCTTCGACGTCATTGCCTCCGCGCCCTACTAATGATTGCTGTTATTTCAATGGTAGCTTCATCACGCATAATTTAATCAACTCTCCGTCACTCTATGGTAGAGCTAAGCATTGATTTTTCTTTGCCATTAATTCGAAAAATTTCACGGGACTCTTCTCTCCTGAATTTTCGAAATATGGGTTCTGTAATAATTCGTACTTCACTCTGTTCTGTGCTTCGCTGGACCAATATCGTGAGAGAAACTTCTCTCTGAAATCTTCGTACGATCGGCATGTCGCTGCAACATTCTGCATGGTTTCTGCGACTGTTCCTGACATGTGTGCACATATAAAGTCTAATTTGTGTGCTAGCGTCCAGTGTTCTGGTAATCCTACTCGGAATTGATCAATAAAAGTTCGTGGATGTAATGAGTTTCCTTCTCGAAAGTGTTGAAATTTTCTGACTGTGAGGAAATGATCGTTGTCGTACTTCGTCATAGTTCCATATGAAATTCGCTATTCTTCGCCACTTTTGCTTTGGATCATTTCTCCCGTCGTTCTTTCCGGTTGTGGTAGATCCATTGGATATTTTCCACTGTAACTTTCGCCTACCCTTGCGTAGTATCGTTGGAGTGGTACGCAATAATTTTCTTCCATCGGTTGTGAACGTGTAGCTGAATGCATTGCACTGTACTCTTCGCGACCTGGCTTTCCATTGTCAGGTATTGGCTCGGTATCTTGTCTGGCTAACCTTGCTGCTTCATTGCACGATCCAAACTGTCTTGAAACATACATTTGTGGTTCCGCATGTGTATGTGATGACGTTTGTTCATCAAGAATTTCGAAACGTGTTTGTTGCTGTGCAGGCTGTCTGATTTCACGTATGTTCTTTCCGCCTGTGATTGGAATCGCAAACGTGTAATATCTCCGTTAATTGCCTGTTTTTCCTGTACTGTTACAGATACGGATGTGGTTGCAGATCTTGTCCTGAATGTCATTACGCAATGTTCGTAGTCCGCTTGTACCTTGTCAATGTCTGTTCTCAATTGATTGTGACCTGTTATTAAGTTTCCTATCACTTCTCGAGATTCTTTTGCCTAGTCTTCAATATGACTTCGGTGTAACAGAATTTTTTTGTTTTGTTCTTTAATCGCACGCATTTGTCTCGTGGTTTCTGCATTCTGAATTTGAATTTGATTCGCTATGTCTCTATTTTGCCTGGTCATGATTTCCGTAAATTGTTGTAATAATTCTGCCAGATTGGTGGGTCCTATTGCGTTTTCTTCCGACGTCCTACGCTCTGTGTTTTCGCCCAAGTGTTGGTTCGCAACCGATTGCATTGAGCTGTGCTGTGACACGTTTCTGCTCGCATTCCTTGTACTCTGTGGTGAGGGAGCTCTGATTACTTGTACTATGGGTTCTACGTATTCAAGACGCGAGTTAGAATCCCCGTCGACTGTCTCTCTACTTTCCTGCTCCTCTGTCGTATGCTGACTTACGTTTTCTGTGCCTTGACGTACATTATCCTCGTTATGGTGCGTTATATGTCCAATTTCTCGCGATACTGCATCGTCTGTTGTACTGTCCTCTATTCTCTGTCCATTTTCATGCTGGGTCTCTACCTCAATTCGGTCAAGGTCTCGATGTGCCATTGCTAATCTTTCCGAATCCCTTATTTTCTGACCGCGAGACTGCTACGGTCGCGGGTTCGAATCCTGCCTCGGGAATGGATGTGTGTGATGTCCTTAGGTTAGTTAGGTTTAAGTAGTTCTAAGTTCTAGGGGACTGATGACCACAGAAGTTAAGTCTCATAGTGCTCAGAGACATTTTTTGAACCTTATTTTCTGTTTTAAAAGCAATTCACGCGCCCTACTTCGAGTCAACATGCGCTCATACTATCTCACGCGTTTGATAAACTTTTTGTTCACACGACTTGACACTTATTATACCCAAGACTGATAATCCATTCACTTACTTGTTGGGTCAGAACCAACTTGTTAACGATGTATCCACCACCTGTGCACTTGCATTGAGGAGAAAACTTAATTCTAACAATTTTTAAAATTCATAACTTAATTATGCTATTGTCTCTGTTAGAATGTCTCACTATCTATCGCTGCAGCTACGGTTTTCAACTATTTATGCCTTTCTAAAAAAAATTTTTTTTATTACGAAAATTTTTTAACAGGATATTTTTCTGACCTAGTTAGGCATATGGTCGACCTTCAATCATGGTATTTTACCATCCTGGCAGGGTCGCCATTTTCTAACATTCTGTGTGGTGTCTGTTCTATATCGTGTCTCCCTACCACTTTCGCGCAACGACGCTCTGAGCGTGTTTTTTAGGGAATTGACTAGTTTGAACCTGGGACCTGTTGCTGGTAAGGAGACGCCAGACCACACATGACATGTAGAGTTCAGAAGAGGTCAGTGAGACTAGCGATGATATAACCAAATACTTAATGATTTCAGCGTCAGCTCCACTGCACTCCCTGTAAAAGAATGTTAATACTAACTAAATTTAGTAGAAGGGGTTCAAGGCTTTCCTATTTTTAGTTAGCTGGTAAAATAACGTCGAAAAAGCAGTTAAGTTTACCATTTAGAAATTTTATTCTACTCACAAAACATTGTTTGTAATTTGCACTATTGATAAAAGGAAATGTTTTAATACAGGATGGTAAAAACCAACTGCATTCAACAAAAATGTGAACCAATATTCTCTGAATGGGTTTCCAAGTTCTACAATGGATCGACGGATGACCTATGCCATATCACATCTATAATCTAGGTTTTATAAAAACATCTGGGTGTCGAGATTCTTTTCCAGTGAAAATGCCTGGAATTGCCAATACTTCAATAAACTTTCTTCTGTAAGTATAGCTGTCAAGAAGAGTGCTGCCCCCACCACTTGATCAGTATATTCTGTGTGCAAAGTAACATGCTCTGGCTCATCACGATCAGTTCGGTAATAGGGACTGGTTGCTTCATACATTTCATGTGCGCAAGTGACCCATCCTGCGGCTGTCTAGCCGTGACTGGGCGATTCAAATGAGTGACCTGAGCAGAAACACTGTCACACCATTCGGGAATGTGATGGTCTAATACACACTTAATGTGTTCTTAGTCACTCCAGGTAGTTTTACACGTAGTAGCCGATTAAGGTGATGCTTCAACACCGGATCACTGTATCACATCTTTCCATTTAGTATTTAATGTTTCATTGACAAAAGTTTGTTCTTTTCATTTAACCATTTCGTGAATTCATTGACCATGTAGGTACTACCGCAACACTTTTTCGGCTTCAGGCAGTGAAGTTTCAACTCTTTCAGACAGCTTCTGCACTGTACTTTCGATTGTAGTTTGAGCTGTTTGCAGTGGCTGAAAATCACTTGCTAATTTCATTACGGCTTCAAGTATGCCCTCAGAAGTTTTATTTAGGCCTGAAATTTCAGTTGAAATATTTGACAGACTGGTATCTATACTCTTTGCTAACTCTTAGTCACATTCTTCAATTCTCTTGGTCAGTTCTTTGCCATGATCAGCAAGGTTTGCATTTATTTGCATGGCATACTCATGGTTACGCTCCGTAAGTGTGACATTTCTCATGACTTTAATTTTCTTAAAACAACTCCATAAATTGATCTACATTTACACTGGTTTCTTCAATTTCTTCACTAGGCGATGACTGTAAATTTAATTCTGGTTCCGAAACGCTGAGGCTCATCTCTTCTGTTGTCGTATCAGCACTGCCGCACCCATAGACATCAGATTTATAATTTATTTCTTCTACGGTATCCACTAATACAATCTTTCCGATCTTTCTCATGCCACACAACAATCGACATTACTTAAAACTATCTTATGATATAGATAATAAATATTACGATTACTACATGCAACAAATTTATCTTAACATGTGGTTAAGCACGATGAATGCTGCTACCTGAAATGACAGAAAGTCATTACATAGCTATCTTACCTTCTACATTTACATCTACATACATACTCCGCAATCCACCATCCGGTGCGTGGTCGAGGGTACCTCGTACCACAACTAGCATCTTCTCTCCCTGTTCCACTCCCAAAAAGAACGAGGGAAAAATGACTGTCTATATGCCTCTGTACGAGCCCTAATCTCTCTTGGTCAGATGAAAACACAGCCGGATAGCTTTTTAAACCAACTTCGGTAAATTGTAGTAAGGAGAAGTTAGGAGAGAGTTGCTTCTGAGACGGCGAGGTGAGCGGAGCTGTGCTGCCCACTGCCCCCTGACGAACACCGACAAGGTAATGAACGCACGCGATGCCGCATAACAGCGCATAAAGCTTCACTCATAACTGCAGAAGTCTCATCTGTTACACCCCCTTTTTGCGTAATACTAGTGTCGATCGTCAATTAAAGCTCATGGTGTTCACATTTGCCACTTGAAGTAAAAATCTGAAACGTGATGATTTTTCTGTTATATAGTTATTGAGGAGCCACATCAGCCACTGTAATTTACAAGTTAGGTAAGGAATTAAAGATAATTGAGGGTCACTGTAGACCATTTTGATAGTTTTCTCTTTTGGGTGTGTACTGTCCAAGTCCTGGAGCGAAAAACAGAAGATTTAGTTCGCCACATCTTATATAGTGTCAGGTAGCCCTGTGGGCGACTGAAACTGCTGAGAATTATATGTACAATCAGTTTGAAAAAGCTTTCCTGGCCAATCTTTGTTTAGAGTGCATCTAAGAATGACTTAGGAAAGGGTTTCTTAACCCGAAAACATAAAGTTCAAAGCAAGATAGATTGAAGAAGTACGTCTAGCAATACATTATTAGAAATCGCTACTGGGGTATCCCATAGCCCATAAAGATGTGGTGCAGATTTTGAAGACGGAACTGCCTACCAATACTCACGAAAAGTTAATTACAATTCCAAATAATAACCTGGAGCATTTCTTATTGATGCAGGATTCAATAGATTTGATCCAGGAGGACATTAAAGGTGGCAGCAGCAAAGGTGGCATACAGCGCTCCAACAAATATAGTTGCGACAACTGATATAGTAGCACTGGCGCTGCACCAATCAATCAAAACACATATGTAAACCACACCGAACTCACCACATTTCTACAGGCAGCGGAGAAATGATAACAACAGAGTTTCAAACAGTCCCTATTGACATCAAAGAGGTTGATTACCTCTGTCACGCATACTCTGCCTCTCGGCAAGATGGTGGGAGGGGCTGTGCGAAGCCATCAAGAGCGGGAGAAGAGACTGACTCCTGGCAGTTGACTTCCGGCTCGCATGTGTGAAGCTGTGGGAATTGAGTCGTCAGTCGGCTCTTTGACTGTCAGCTAACTTTGTGAGGAAAGGCCCCGTTACAACACACGGTATAAGAGCCATATCGGTGAAATCATATGGACTTATTGCAGTGTGCTCTTTGCTGTAAAGCAGAGCTGTGCCGTGGCTCGAAGTGTACATCAGAGCTCGGGCGGAGCGTGGAAGTAAACACCAAAATCTAGCCGGGTCGGTGCGGCTTGGTCAAATGTCTTTTTGGCTGTCGGAACCACAAGATAGCCGTGGCATGGAAGGAGATGCTGATCCTTAGTTTGAAATTTCCACCTGGCTCCGCGGTGGATGGAAACGTATGTGGGAACCAAAACCAAGGAGTTGCTACATAGCTGGATTTTATGATTAACATCCGTTCTTGTTGTCTCACGGGAAGGAATGGGTGATGCCCGTTAGTATTAACTTTTAGTGGCGCCTGTAGCGCCAGTTGGTTAAGTAGCGAGAACTGAGTTTTGTAATTTGAGTGCATTTCTTAAGAGAGCGTTGTCTTTGTTCTTGTAAACTGAATGTAGCAAGCACTGTAATGTTCAGCTGTGATATTTCAAATCTACTATTCGGTACTGAAGGTTTTAAGAGAAATTTCACTGTGCGTTCATCTTTAATAGTGCAGTTGTCCCTTTCGGACTTTATTTTAGTTAAGTACTTCTTTATTTTAATAAACTCTGGCCAAGGTAGTTTCACCCTTTTTTAATTTTTAGGTCAGTTGGTAAAATAAATTAGAAGTCATAGAGTTAGCTCGAGCGTTAACCTCATTTAGTAACTAGTATTCTATAAAACTTTTGTGTATGCAAGATTGTAAATGGTACCTTGTTTGTGTTTTAGATTAATTGCTGTTTTAAGATTGTTCCAATGTTACCTGCACGAGCGGCAGCCGCTGTCGGAGTCATGTTTACGAGGTTTATGGTACCCAGTTGTGATTAATATGAATACTAATTTGAACTGTAGAATATTTTGATTATTTGCTGTAAATCTTTAATTTAGTGAAATGTCAGTTCGCAAGACTTAAGGCCTTCGGGGATCAGTTTGCTTCTGAACTTCAATGTAGACTGTCCTTTCTATTCTCCTTATATTATTTGCCCCTTTTCTTTAATATATTTTTGTGAAATTTAAGTACTTGCTTTTACTTATACATTTAATTATCATAGTTTAAGTCTACAATTTGTGCTAGTAGAGTCGGACTGTTCAGGTTTAATGCAGGATATCATGCGAACCAAAATGGATCCCATAATAGTCAATGGTACTCGAATTATGGAAATCAGAGGCAACGAAAGCTATGGGAACTCACCACCAGCTCAAATCCATAATCATAGTTGTTGACTGGTGACAAATATGGGTTCTCCACCGAATTGGCCACGAAGCGAAAACCGCAAATTCGCACAGTTCAGGTGGCTGAAGGCCACCACTCAGCAACGAACAAAGCAACAAACAGGTGGTGACTTCATCCTGTTCCCTGATGGTAGTTGCAGGATGTGAAGGGGCGCCATTTTTAATGAGCAAGTTCACATGCCGCGATACGATAAATATGTGGACATTAGGTAATAATTATGTGATGATTCTGAATTATGCTCGGAACCTCCACAAGGGATTGCACGGGCAGTGGTCAATGCTGTAGTGAGTGGAATTCTCAGCAGTCACTCAATACAGGTGCTAGTGTCAATGTAGTTACCGGTAATTTTTAAGAGGGTTATTTATACGATGAAAGTATCCTGCCTGTGAGTACAAAACTGTATAATATTTGGTGCTATTGGTGTCAGAAGTCAAAGGGTGGATAAGCAAGGACGTTTCTCATGGTGAAGGTTCTGTCAGTGAATTGCTGACTAGGTACGCAGTTCCCGCAAGGAAGGAAAGCAAAATTCGACCTTCGAAGCAGTAAGAGCCATTTTCCAGTGGGTGATAAGAATGCTGTTTTAAATTTGATAAGAATGTAGGCACGCCATGGCAGATTCTGTCACTGGGTTAAAGTGAAAAACATTGAATCTTGGGTGCTGTGTACACACAATCAACCAGCCTATTCGAGTGCAGCATCATTTTCGACAAACTGTGATGATTCGAAGAGTGATCTCACCCTCATATGTAATCTGATTACGAAGAATGCGAATGTATGATTGAACAACAGCGAATTAAATTAGCAACGTTATTGTCACATTGTGGCTACGTCTTCTCTTGCAAAGAATGGATATCAATATCGCATGGAAGTGGTACCACATAAAACGTATCGTAATGTGGTATATTCCATCCCGAAAACGAGAAGAAAGGCGGTAGAGCGAGAGATACACAAAAGGGAGAGATACACAAAAGGGATATTACAATAGAGATTTTGTACATAGTATATTATCTGTAAACACTTCTCTTTTTTCCATGTTTCTTGTCATACATTTTATTATCCATGTGTGTATAGTAAGATAAATCTTGTTTGCTATCTGAATATGTGGAGTATTCCTCACTACAGAGTTATAAACACTTAACGTTCATATTTTTGTGTTGTGTGTATACACGTGTAGTTTTAGTTCTCTGAGATAAAGTTGTGCAGAATGTAAGTGATTCACTTTTGGCGTAGAGAACACTGTTTTACTTTGTCATGTAAAGTCACGGTCATTTGACGAAGGAATAGTCAGTTGATTTATTGCAAACAGATAGTTTGTAGAAATTTATTTAAGTACTAAACGAGAATTGACATTTGATTTAGCTTATGTGAAAAATGGTTCTGCCATATGGACAATTCTAGAGGAAGTAGGAAATGTTATGCCTGTGTCCTAAACCGAATATAACGTGATCATTAATAGTTACTGTAAGTGTATCATATCACGAACTTATATCTTACAGATCAAGTATCCTACGTGCTCTGATTTGACAATGGGACTGTGATATACAAAATCTAACTGGTTCGCCTAGCGTGAAAAATGCAGATGATGCAATACAAACCGGGTTAGTTTTGTTAGACCAAGACAACAAAGAGGTATAGTTAACATGTTGTTTTGTAAAAAGTGTATCTTGTAATCTTTCATTTAGAGTAAAATAAGCAATTAATTTTTTTAGTACTTATAAAGTGAGTTTTCATTTTCTTGTTGTATGAATGGTACAATATCATGGTACTCGATGTAACGTTAGCTGTGAAATGTTCAATGAGTGTTTTACCCTAATCTGAGGTCCTCGTTCTCTTTCCCGTTCATGATAGATTTATGTTGTTCCTTTGTGCTATCCCATTCGTTCTTATGCTGTGACGATTCATAACGTGCGAAAATAGGGCAATGATATTCCAAGTATTGAAGTTCATACTTCGGTGGTTTGAAAAGAAGAAAGAAGAAAAAAAGCAATGCGCTTATTTGCTTGTACCAGGCCACTGCATTAATGTACTCATATTCAAGGCCAAAAATTATCAGAAGAGAAAGCTTTTGTACAATATTTAGTTTATATAACGATTGTAAATATTAGTTGACCCTTGTAAAGAAAAGTTTTATGATCCAGGAGACGGAGGAAAAAAAGACTATGTAGGTTCGTACGTGTATGTCAACGAGAACAGACTGGTGTGTGGACCTGGTGGTTCTCACTCAAGCTCGAATGACTTAAATGAGATGTATAGGACGCTCACGCTTGCAACGGTGTCAAGTGATACACACAAGCAGACGTTTAAACACATTTGAAAAGCGTACACACCTCTAATGATCAGGAAGATACGTGAAACAGGACACTTCTCGTCTTCTGTGAATCCTGCAGATGATGATAAGCACAAGCACTCGAAAACACACACGATACCGGTGAAAACCATGGCTTCGGACTAACCACTGGTCAATGATAGGCACCAATAATATCGCCGCAGGGACTATTGTTGCCTAATATCAAACTACACAATTCGTGTGAAAACATCGAATGCGGATTACGTGCATTTATACTATAGTGACATTCTCTAATTGTCTATGATGAACGAAGACATGATTTCTAGGAGCCAGTATGTTACATGCTTCGGTATGAAATGAGGACAGTTTAGTTTATAAGAATGTTACGCATTTAAACCAGCAAACAGTTTCACTAATTTATGGTTAGTGAAAAACGTAAGTCCCCAACGGATCCGGCTCATACGAGTGTATACATGTGTAAATTGTTTCCTTGTAAGGTAAATGTACTTAACCGACTTTTATGACAGGGCGGCAAGTATGTTAAGATTTTATGTAACACTGATACTGCCTGTTCGATTGTTTCACGAATTCCTTGACGAGCTGTTTGAAGACCAACAAACAAAAACAGTTTCCTTTTGTTAGTACGTACAAGATTTCTGAAAAGAGAAATTTAAAAGAAAATTATGTGTTAAACAGACAAAGAAATACAATGATTTTACAAATCAGTTTTGATAGCAGAGATGAGTAATATAAATACTTTGTGTTCAGAAAAATTACCAATGTACGTGGTGCGTTCAATAAGTAACGCAACACGTTTTCTTCTCGGCCAATCTCGGTTGAAAAAAAAAATGCAGAATTGGTTATGGGACATTGTAAAATATTCCAGCTTCAGCTCCCACAGTTTCATGAAGTTTCTATAGGTGGCGTCGCTATACGTAGCCTTCAAAACAACGTCTGATGTATTCCAAGTAGAGAGTTGTCATTCAGTGTCTTTTGGCGGAAAACCAGAGCATCGCAGATATTCATAGACGCTTGCAGAATGTCTACGAAGACATGGCAGTGAACAAAAGCTCGTTGAGTCCTTGGTGAGGCATCTGTCACCATTGCAACAAGGTCGCACAAGCCTGTACGATCTCCCGTGTGCTGGTTGGAACGTGCGGACACTGTCATTCGAAGTGATCAACGGATCGCAATCAAACACATCGCTGCTCAACTGACCATCTCTGTTGGTAGTGATGATAGATTCATCCACCAGTTGGGATTCTAGAATGTGTGTGTCCGCTGGGTTCTTCGCTATCTAACAGAGGACCACAAAGAGCAACGAAGGAACATCTGTGTGGAATTACTTGTGCGTTACGAAGCCGATCGTGACAACTTTTTGTCGAACGTCGTCACAGTCGATGAAACATGGGTTCATCACCTCGAACCGGTAACAAGACGGCAATTGATAGACTGGCGTCGCACCACCTCTGTTCCGAAGGAAAAGTTCAAAGTCGATGGCGACAGTGTTCTGGGACTTTTCATGGGTTACTCTTTTTAATGTTCTCCCTCATGGTACAACGGTAAACTCCGAAGTGTATTGTGCTATCCTCTGGAAACTGAAGGAACTTCGCTGTGTTCGTCGCCACAAAAATGCAAGCGAAAACTTCTCCGTTTCCGTGACAACGCAAGGCTTGACACAAGTCTGCTCTCCCGAGAGGAGCTCACAAGTCCTGAATAAAACCAAGCTGCTTTAAGAAAAAGGGCTTCATTACTTAATGAATGCCTCTCACAAATATCTGAACGCATGGACAATCAGTAAATTCATATGAGAGTTTAAAGACAGTTATGACTTATTAACATGCAACCTGGTATATGTTACTTTTTTTCTGAGTCATCAGTCTACTGGCTGATTTATTGCTCTCCACCACGAATCCATCTCTTGTACCAAGCTCTTCATCTCAAAGCAGCATTTGCAATCTACTTCCTCAGTTATTTGTTGCAAGTATTCCAATCACTGTCTTCCTCTACAGTTTTTGTCCTCTACAGCGTCCTCTAGTACCATGAAAGTCATCCCCTGAAGTCTTAACGGATGTCCTTTCATCCTGTCCCTTCTCCTTGCCATTGTTTTCTCTATATCACTTTCCTCTCCGATTCTGCGCAGTACCTCCTCATCCCTTACCTTATCAGTCCACCTAATTTTCAATATACGTCTGTAGCACCACATCTCAAATGCTTCGATTCTGTTACGTTCCACTTTTCCCACAGTCCATGTCTCACTACGATACAATGTTGTGCTACAAACATACGTGCTCAGAAATTTATTCCTCAAAGTAAGGCCTATGTTTGATACTAGTTGATGTTGGCCAGGAGTGTCCTATTTGTCAGTGCTAGTCTGCTTTTGATGTCCTCTTTGTACCGCCCGTCATTGGTTATTTTGCTGCCTAGATAGCAGAATTTCTTACCTTCATCTACTTCGTGTCTATCAATCCTGATCTCCGCTACGTCTCATTACTTTCGTCTTTCTTCGATTTACTCTCAATCCATATTCTGTAAACATCAGACTATTCTTTCCATTCGGCAGATCATGTGACTCTTCTGCACATTCGCTCATTATAGCAATGTCATCAGCAAATCGTATCATTGATATCCTTTCGCAATGAATTTTAATCCAACTCCTGCAATTTTCATTTATTTCCATCATTACTTCTTCGATCTACAGATTGAACATTAGGGGCCAAAGACTACGTCCCTGTCTTACACCCTTTTTAATCCGAGCACTTCGTTCCTGGTCAGCCACTCTTATTATTCGCTCTTGGCTGTTGTACATATTGTATATTACCCGTCTCTTCCAGAACCTTAACTCTATTTGTCTCAGAATTTCGCACATCTTGCACCATTTTACATTGCCGAAAGCTTTCTTCAGGTCGACAGGTCCTATGGAAGTCTCTTGATTTTTCTTTAGTCTTGGTTCCATTATCAACCTCGTCGTTAGAATTACCCCTCTGGTGCCTTTTACATTCCCTGAAGCCGATCTGATCGTCATCTAACACATCCTCAATTTACTTTTCCAGTCTTCTGTATATTATTCTTGTCAGCAACTTCGATAGATGAGTTGTTAAGCTGATTGTGCGATAATTGTCGCACTTCGCAGCTCTTCGAAATTGTGTGTATGGATGGCGTCAGACTCATACATTCTACACACCAACGAGAATAGTTTTTTTTGTCACTTCCCCAATGATTTTAGAAATTCTGGTGGAATGTTATCTATTCCTTCTGAGTTATTTGATCTTAAGTCCTTGAATGCTCTTTTAATTTCTGATTCTAATACTGGTCCCTTATCTCTTTCGTGTCGACTTATCTTTTTCTATCACATGAGACAAATCTTCCCCCTCACAGAGCCTTCAATGTACTCTTTCCACCTATCCGATATCTCCTCAGCATTTAACAATAGAATTCCCGTTGCACTCTTAATATTACCAACTTTGCTTTTCATTTTACCGAAGGTTGTTTTGACTTTCCTATATGATGAGTCAGTCGTTCCGACAATCATTTCTTTTTCAATTTCTTCACATTTTTCATGCAGCGATTTCATCTTAACTTCCCTGCACTATCTATTTATTTCATTTACCAGCGACTTGTATTTCTGTATTCCTGAATTTTCCTGAACATTTTGTAGTTCGTTCTTTCACCGATCAACTGAATATTTCTTGTTACCCATGGTTTCCTCGCAGTTACCAACTTCGTACTTATGTTTTCCTTCCCAACTTCTGTGATGGCCCTTTTAAGAGATATTCAGTCCTCTTCCATTGTACTGCCTACTGAGCTATTCCTTATTGCTGTATCTATAGCCTTACAGAACTTCGGGCGTACCTCGTCATTCTGTAGTAGTTCTGTATATTCCTGACTAATCTCTTGAACTTCAGCCTACTCTTCATCTCTACTAAATGTGGTCTGAGTTTATATCTGCTCCTGGGTACATCTTACAATCCAGTAGCTGATTTCTGAATCTCTGTCTGACCATGACGTAATCTAACAGAAATCTTTCCGTATCACCCAGTCTTTTCCAAGTATACCTCTTCTCTTGTGATTCTTGAACAGAATATTTGCTATTAAAAGCTGACATTTATTACAGATCTCATTAGCCTTTCTCCTCGCTCATTCCTTGTCCAAAGCCCAATTCTCCTGTAAACCTTTCTTCTACTCTTTCCCATACAACTGCGTTACAGTCCCCCACGACTATTAGATTTTCATCTCCCTTTACGTTGTGTATTATCCTTTCAATATCCTCATATAATTTCTCTATCTCTTCATCTTCAGCTTGTGCCGTCGGTAGGTATATCTGAACTATCGTTGTCGGTGTTGGTTTGCTGCCAGTTCTGATAAGAACAACCCAATCATTGAACTGTTCACAGTATCAACAATCTGTACCCTACCTTCCTATTCATAATGAATCCTATCCCATTATACCACTTCCTGCTGTTGCTGATATTAAACTATACTCGTGTGATCAGAAATCCTTTTCTTCTTTGCATTTCTCTTCGCTGACCCTTATTATATCTAAAATGAGCCTTTGCATTTCTTTTCAGATTTTATAACTTTCCTACCACTTCAAGCTTCTGACATTCCATGCTCCGACTCGTAGAAAGTTATCCGTTTGATGGTTATTCAATTGTTTCCTCATGGTCACCTCTCTCTTGGCAGTCCCCTCCCGGAGATCTGAATTGGGGGCTATTCTGGAATATTTTGCCAATGGCGAGATCATCTGGACATTTTTTTAATTACAGACCACATGTCCTGTGGATACACGTTATTACTTTAATGGAGTAGTTTTCATTGCCCTCTGCATCCTCATACCGTTGATCATTGCTGATTCTTCCGGCTTTAGGTGCAGTTTCCCACCCCAAGGACAAGAGAGTGCCCTGAACCTCTGTCTACTCCTCCTCTTTCACAAGGCCATTGGCAGAATGAGAGTGACTTCTTATGCCGGAAGTCTTTGGCCGCCAATGCTGATTATTTATCAAAGTTTAAGTGGTGGCGGTTTACGAACTCGGGACAGAGAAAGTTTTGATTACTAGTCAAAGACGCAACTAAATCATGTTAAGTGTTCTAAAGCTTAATTTGTCATCAAACACTGAGAAATTAAATTAATTTTGTCATCGCCAGCTTACTTGGCACCTAAGCTCTTCTTCAAGTTACCTTCCAATGATTTACCTCGGTTGTAAATATTTTATAGATATACGTGTCAAACATTTTTATTTCTTTTTTCACGATATGTTGCCTCTCGCTAAAAGGTGTAAAAAATGTTTGAACAATGAAAGTGGTAGAAAATGTAATACTCTACAAGACAGGTGCAAGTGCTTTTTGTTGTAGAAAGCAGGGCAAAAAGTTGTAGACAAAACAATGTAGAAATTTCCAAAGTTTTGTGGTTTTCCAGTTCTTCATCTGACATAGCATATGGTTCTAGGGGTCTAAAACTTGGTTTCGACAATAGAGACCACCTACATACAATATACTAACAGTTCGGAAAATTTAAACCTTTTGTTATCTAACCCCCGCCCTCCCACCCATCCGGATTACTACATAATTGTTCACTATGACAGCGACCGATTCCACACACCGCTCACTCAGAGTCCGATCGCACCTAGTTCTTGGTATCTCCAGGCATGATGTGTTTACTTGTTAGAAGCACAAGAAAAATCTGCCCAAGATTGATCGAGGATGCGGCTATGGCAACGTGCTTTTAGTGCTGATGATAGTTTGTATTTTATAACATCGTTGGAAATTTTTGGCAGTTGTGTGTCCGTGCAATTATTTACAAAAAAAATGTTCAGATGTGTGTGAAATCTTATGGGACTTAACTGCTAAGGTCATCGGTCCCTAAGCTTACACACTACTTAACCTAAAATATCCTAAGGAAAAACACACCCACCCATGCCCGAGGGAAGACTCGAACCTCCGCCCCGATCAGCCGCACAGTCCATGACTGCAGCGCCCCAGACCGCTTTTATATATATATATATATATAACGGAGAGGCAACAGGAAGGAAACATTGTACATTTCGCTTTTTCCTTGCCATACGTGATGAGAGCTCTTCGTATCGCCGGTTTTGCACACTGCAGCCACCACGAAAGAACCGTACGGTGCAGCGGAAGACGGCGAGTGCAAGTCTGCCATGTTTCTTCGATCCGCTGGCGACATTCGAGATCCACCAATAAAGATGAATTAAGTTTCCAGGAACTACGACTCCGCCAGACCCTCTGCCGTGGTAGGGTTAACGTGCATAAATATGCAAGGTGATCCGTAAAAGCCGTGGGCCAACGTTCAGCAGCCAACACGTGATCTCTTAATCCGTCAGAAACATAAATCCGATCCAGCCTGCTCGCCGAGTGGCTAGTAAAATACGTGTAGCCCTCTCGCTGCCCATGGATCTTTTTCCACGTGTCCATAAGGGCCATGTCCCGGCAGATCGTGTTCAATGCGTGGCAGGAGCTGAAATTAGGAGTTTGATCCTTCGGTGTGAGTACACAGTTAAAATCCCCCCCTACCAAGATGTGGTCATACCTCCAATGGAAGAGGGGGGCAATCTCCTCAGAGTAGAATCGTGCACGCGCCTGTCGATTGTCAGATCCGGAGGGTGCATAGATGTTGACGATACGGATGCCGTTCACGGTCATAGCCAAACCCCGAGCCGAAGGAAGGTAATCGAGGTCACACATTGGAATCCCTTCCCGGACTAGTATCGCTGTGCCACGTCCTCCATCTGGAGTCGGCGCTGGGTAAGTGTTGTATCCATGCACGTCGGGAAAAGCAGCATTGCAGGTTTCCTGCATCAGCAGAATATCAACGTCAGTGGCGGAAATCATGTCCCGGAGAAGTTGCATCTTTGCAAGCGAACGTGCGGTGTTAGTGTTCACTGTGCCCACCTTATATGCTTGGTCCGTTGTCGTTGTCATGCTCATGTCATGTCATTGAGAACTCCAAGGGCTTTAGTCCACTATTCGCGCTCAGAGGGGTGCCCGCCAACGGGCTGCCCTCCTTCGTTGTCGTTCCGTGGTGTGCATCCTGTAGGTGAGTGGTCATCATTAGGGGGTGGCAATTCCTGTATGTCTTCGACTGGTTCCGCCCAGTCGCAGTGGTCATCCATCCGAGAAACGTCCTCTAATGTATTTCGACGTGGCTGCTGGGACATTAGTATCCCTGACTCCTTCGTCGGCAGCGGTGGGTCAGTCGATGTCAATGAAGAGGGACCATCTGAAAGGCAGGACATCCGGTCACCATCTGACGGAATCCTGTCAGCGTCCTCTAAAAGCACATGTTCTGTGTCAGACAGGTCTTCAGCTAGGATACCTTCCGTGGCCCCTAGGCTAGGGGGCGACGCGTCACCCGAACTATGGCGACGCTTTTTGCGACGCTTCGGCGATCGCTGTTTGCGTGCCCTACCCTCTGCTGCCTCACTGTGTTCGTCGATCGTTCGTTGGGCCGTTGCCGGCGCCACTGTCTCGACCTCTACTTCCACGCCGCGTGCTTCATGTGAGTTTTCGGAAGGTTCCTCCCTCAACTGACGTGATGTGGGTGTAGGGACATTCTCCGAGTCACCTCCGTGCTCCCGTAACTCGGTCTGCTCTTGCATAAACACGTCCTGGTCACGCTCCGAACTGGGCAACACCTCCCGGCGAGCCACCGACACGTACGTCATCGGCAGTTGCGTGGGAACTTCTCGCTGTGACGCTTCCCCATGTGGCAGTTGCACGACGCAGCGTTGTATGCACTCCGATCGGATATGTCCTTCTCCACCACAGCCAGAACAGGTGCGTGGCTGGCCATCGTAGATCACAATAGCTCGACATCCGCCAATGTATAAATAAGACGGGATATGTTTAGTAAGGACGATCCGCACCTGTCGCACGCCGTTAAGCACAGGATATGTACCAAAACTTGCCCAGCGTTCAGGCGTATGACCAAGTACCGTTCCATATGGTCGCAGCGATTCAGTAACCATCGATTCTGGCACCTCAAACGGCAATTCAAAGATCCGAATGACCCTCACACCGAATCCGGAAGGAGCTACTGTTATATCGCTGATATGGCCATCAGAGTGTCGAAATTTAAATCCTCTTTGAGCAGCGGAGAGAGTTCTTTCACACGCAGCGTCATCGGTCATCTTTACGTACATTGTACTGCTTACAATGGACAGGTGTATTCCAATTATGTCTGCAGCAGGTAAACGAACTTCTTCCCTCAAAAAACGCTCTATTTCGAAAGCTTTGGGTCTGGCAAATTCGTTGTCGAACGTAAATTGGAGCGTAGTCTTTCGAAAATTGTGTGACATGGCGATCGAGTCAGACAACAACACGCGCAAGTACCGGCGGTGTAAACACTTCCTCGTCCACGCGCGCCCGCGGCCGGGTCAGCAGGTCCGTGCCGCGCCACCGCCTAAAGCAGACTTACCGCTCGGCTAATCCCGCGCGGCAATTATTTACAAGTGTAGCAACAAATCTTACTGTCATACTGATTTGTCAATCACTTATCATTTCGATGAAAAGTAGTGAATAGTTCTCACTTAAGTTATTAGACTGAGAGTATGTTTTTGTCTCCAGGAGCGCCGTTCTACTCACAAGTTACAGTGCTTTTAGCTGTAATGTTGAGAACATTATACCTTACTGACCATTAAAGAAATGAGATCGTACACCGTACAGCAGAGCGTCGCTGGTTTTGTGGCACCGATGTAGTCACGTCCCGATGCGCTGGCTATAAATTCGTAACTTGCTGCAGGACTTCTGTAATTTACGTAGCTTTTTTCTGTCTCATTCAATCCAGTTCAGCAGAATAAACGTAAGAGAACCTCTGCGTTCTTGCTGCTGCCGTTGCATACATTGAATAATGAAGGTTTGATGATATTCAAGTTTCTTCTAAACTGTGACAGCTTAATTTATTATTGTTGTACGGAAGTCGGCGCCATCGAACGAAAGTGAGCTAAAACGGTAGCTTCCTCCAGTTTCATCACACGATCACAAGAAGTAACCCTCTTTCATCTACAACCATAACGCTGTCGCTCTGCGGTGAGAAATCAAATATACATCATCGTAAAGAAGTGTTTCGTACAACTTAATGGAGGGCACCATGGTCGCCCTATTATAAAGCTAGAACGATGTAACGATAAAAGAAGAAGAAAGGGAGAAACAATATAACCTAGATTTGATCCTAGAATTCTCATCACGGAACCTTTGCATGTTGTCAATCAAAATACAACTTTTTTCAATATTCTAAAATAACTTATATAAAATACGTCTTTGTGCTTATATATGACGATTAGTTCAATAAAGAATCAGTTGTGAGCAAACAAATGGGAAAGAAACATTAGGTGACAAGTACTATACGGAAAAACTTTACTGGAACGCCAAGGTAACAATAAAACCAGAGACTATAGACATAGGCTGCAACAAACAAATTCGCTTTGAAGACCACCGACACAATATCCAGGCACAATTTTATACACTATTACTGTGGATAATAACAGCACATTACATTAGCAGGAAGTTTTGATATAGTCTAGGAACAGCTGTACTATACTGACAGATATAATTTCGCGTATTACCCTGCAACTGGAAAAACTGACTGGTTTCGTTTCATACGCGTCAGTACAGGGTTTTAAATCAGGCTGTGTTGCCTAAGACCAACTTTCGTGGCACTGAAACATCCTTCGTCCCATTGCCGGAGCCACCGTGGCGTCGCACTCGTATTCGTCGGTTTGAGGCCGAAGTAGTCGTAGTCCACGCGCTCTTGACCGACGAGACACGACACCCAGACGTACTGCTCCCAGGATTAATTGGGAAACGCTTATAAATTTACTGCACTTCTACACTTACTGAATAATCTTAATAAGGTTTATCTCTCTTGTTTTGACTCCCGAGACTTGATTAAACTCCTTAACCAAAGATTCTTACTCCATAGTCATCCAACTGCATTCAGAAATATTCCACTTGCATCCTCTGCCGATAATCTTTACAAAGACTGCAAGAGGTAAACAGTTAAAAGTCAGTAGGTGAGAAGTCACACAGGAGCACCAAAACGCAAGTTTCCAGTGAAAGAAATGTATATTATTAGCTGCAAGTATACCCTCCTCCCAAGTCCGTCTGCTTTACTAAGCGCGACATTCAGCTAGCTAATCGTTCCACTAACTTACGCGAGGCCACAGCCTACCTCACGCTCGCACACACACACACACACACACACACTCACACACACAAACACTATAATGTAACTCTTGCTTAGAAAACAAGAAAATGATTTTTCTTAATTCAACTCCTGCATATGACATCTTCGGATCCACATTGGGTTTTTCATACTGGAAAAAATAACTTCGTTGATCAACAACTAATTTTAGACGTTTGTAACACTTCAAAACACCACCTCTGCTAACAGGGCTCACAACTTACCTCCTATATTGAGACTGGCTGCAAGTATACTCCCTGACTTTACGACTTTCAGCCAGTCCCACGAAATTTTTAACATTTGCGCCCATTACCTAACCAGCCCCAGTCGCAAAAAGCAAGATTTTCATTGGTAGTTTACTTCTGCTGTCAATAGCACTCCTCTGGAAAATGCTATTTCCTGATAGAAGTTTCCACAAGTTTACATCCGAAAGGTGCTACAAAACACTTGACGTAATAAGAAGGCCACTTTAGTAGGCTCTGACCACAAACGACTTTATGTGGATTGCAGGAAGACCACCATTACGACTCCAGTCTCGTCGAAACACCTACCACCGGAAGCCGGAGGCAGGTTGATCTGTCGCCAACGGTGAAGACGACGACCCAGTGGGATGGCTGGGAATGATTTGTTACAATATTAACTGTCAGCTAAGGCATCTACTCCCAAAGACAACGAATGCTACATGCTCAACTTACTCAGCTACTGACGACGATTATACTTTAAGTTCATCACACGTCTAGCGAAGGGAAGAAGGAGAATGTCAGTGTCATTGAGAAAGAGAGAGAGGGAAGGAAAGAGGGACGTCTTGGTTTTACACTTCAGTTTATTTTACATGTCCTCCATCGACTATAACTCTAAAACTTCACTGTCCTCTACTTAATATTATTACAACTCATTCGTCTAGTAACCTGAAACCTACTTTTATTTTCTACAATGTCTCAAGAAACATATTATCAAATAAGGCTGCGCTGTGGTTTTATTTTCAAATAAAATTCCACTGATACCTCAGATTTTTAATTCAATGAAGATAATATATTTTTAAATTTCATCCAAGTAGTTTTGTGAATAAAGAAGCAAAAATAAAAGGTTAGACCTTGGAAAGGGGGGTGGGGGAGGGTTATAACTGATGACCCACACTGGTAAAATGCTCTTAAATACTGCATCAGGATTGTTCCAGTAAAACAGATAAATTTTTGCTGAGTATTCTATAGTCTGTGTAAAGTTCCAAATGGCTCTGAGAAAAAGCGAAAGATATATACAGTTTGATAATTCCATTGCATTCAGTTTATGCGTTACTCAAATGATGAAATCCAGTTTCAACTTTTACTATACCACCTCTACTTGCAAACGTCACGAAGGACGACCTATACAAAAAGAAAGCACTTTGAATCCTAATAACTACCGAGAAATCAGAAGTAGTCTGTGCACTGTAATTTGAAAGTGAAGCACTATGTGACAAGTTATGCGATTGTGCTAATTAGACACGTCAGATGGTCACAAGGACTGTGAACAGTACTTAAGATTGCGCCAAAGAGTGAAAACAAACGTGAGAACGCGAAGTGGGTACATTTCTTGAGCAAGCATTTTAGAATCAATAAGCATCAATTACGGTTTCGTGAAAACTGTCGATGGGGGCAAACATGGTAGGCACCGTCGTGTTTGTCTAGTTTATGGTTTATGGTACCTTGTTTGCTAACGCACGGAAATAATTCTTGCTTTCAGATCTTAAGTCACGTATTCTCTTTCACTGCCGTTGTATACAGCGCTATTACACGTATTTTTCTGTAATCCACTGTCCTGTTATTTATTTGCTTACTTCTTTAACTGCGGTGCTAATATTTTTACCCTATTAGAATCATAAGGACTGTTTTTTCAATTCTTATACTATTTTCTGTACTGTGTGTCCACAGAACTTATGATAATCTGAAATATCTAACTCGTTACAATTAAAGATTTGATAGATGTTAAGTATATTGAAAATTTATTTGTATCAAAATTACGTAGTTTAATTGTTAACATGTTCTGTTGGTTACTTTCACAACAACTCTTATGATGTGCATCGTCCCAGAAGGTTTATAAAGAAAATATATTTTCTTCGTGGAAACATAACTATATGTTGGCGATTTACAGAACAAATTAAAAAATAATTGAAAAATAACATTTGCTAAATGTAAGACAAATATATGCATATACTATCTGTTCAGAAATTCATCCACTGGAATAGAAAAAGTAGGCAAGCATAAACTATTTCAGTTTGTTTTTTAAGATTCTCATTACCTGTCGAAACCGTTAAATTACAAGGAAGCGGCCAGTATTTTATGGCTGCATAGTTTACTCCTGTCTATGTTAGGCTGGGGCTATGTTGTGAATAGTGGATGCCAATTTCGTTCCTAGTGTTATATTTATGATTGGTACTACTATTTATAAATTATGCTTCATCCTTCACAATAACCTTCATAAGGGAGTAACTATATTGTAAGACCTTTGTTAGCATGCCTAATGTTTTCCAAGAGTTGCCTACAAGAAGTTCAAAGATGGACTCCAGACATTATCCCTACATTTAAATACAATGATTATTATGCGTCGAAATGTGGAATTGCCTCTAAAAATTATTCCATATGAGATAAAAAAATGGAAGTATCCAAAGAAAATAAATTTTCTACTGATTTCATCTCCGCAATCAGGAATTACTCGTGGAGAAAGTGTTGCTGAACTCTCAACGAACACCTTGTGTGCGAGGTGGCAAGCTCAGTATTTAGTAAGACTCAATTAGAAGTGTTAACAATTACGACATTAAAAATATTAGCTGCTAATGACTCACAATGTGCATCAGGAGGGTCACAGAAAATGAGTGTTCGGGAGGTACAGAAATCAACCTTCTTTGGGATTATGTCTCTTCACAAAAGGGACATCATGACATTCAAGAAATGTTCTATATAAACCATTAAGTTACATCATGAACATCGAATGAAAAATGGTGCGCCACAGTGATCACAAAGGTTCGCACCATCAAGATCGACAGCGAATTACTTGGGAGTTACAAACCGTTCAGGAAGTTCGGCTAGGTGTCCACTCTTAAAGAATACACATAGAATCATATTGGCGTAACGGGGTGATGAGAACTGATGGAATATGTTGGCATGCAACCGAATGCGAAACAGTCTGCCGTGGATCTTACAACTGAAACTGGTTATCGTTTAAGGCGTTGCTGCAGATAATGCGATAATACGTTTGATAGGAACGAAAAAACAAACATCCAGAGACTGACTTTGTCCTGTGGTTCCTGGTAGTATGAATTGCAGTGTCATATATTTTTCAGGAGAGACAGTTTGCTCTAAAGGAGTGTGATTTTTGTGCACAGACCAGGAATTAAGCAAAACCAAGTTATTTTGACCAGTTATTGGCCAAAAGCTTTGCTCATAGCGTAGCTGTAGTTCTCTTACGCCAATTTTCCCACTCTTTCTTGCTATAACGTAAATATTCCCTACTGCCCTTGCAGTATCATGCGCATGAGAAAGATTTGTAGGGGGCAGAACACTTCCAACTCCTCGCGGCACAACAAATAACTTTTCACCCAATTTACCATCCAGATTAACAGTCAAAATAATGGTATGTAATTGCGTTAAGGCATTGATATCAACCGATCTTCATACAAATCTCTTTGTACCTCTAATTTCCAGGGTTTCTTTCATATGCATGTCCTCATCAAGTGCCGAGAGGTCGAGGTTGAAAACAAATTCCTTACTGAACTATGGGGTGATTATGTTTATCTTAACAACAAATTTTCAGACCGATGCCGCAGCTTGCTGTGCATCGTCAAGTTGACACTTTGTTTGAAATTTCATTATTTTACGTTTTCCACATTTGTAGCACTATTTGAAGTTATATAACCATCCACTGTTTCCCTTGATATCACTGTAATCTATGAGGCGCCCAAGTTGATGTGCATAACGTAGTAGGCCATCATACATGTTCTGTAAATTGTGTCAAGCATCCTTGAAACGCGCAAACATCCGTTTTTGTAACAAGTGCGCCCTGTCCTTCCTTGAGTATCCGTAATTTTTCTTACACACTACTCGGTCATATTGCTGCAGACGTATTCGAAACCTGTCCATGATTTTTCTTTTTTCCATGCTGCGGGTGATCTTACATGTATCTAATAAAACGTATTTAGTCCCCGCTTCTTGTACAACGACTGTCCATTATTACATTTTACTGGAGACGGGGTTTGTGGTTGCCTGTCCGACAAGGATGATGAACTACATGCCTCGACACCTCTTTCAATATCACTTTCACTTGTTAAGTACGTATTGTCGTCACTGCACTCTTCGTGTACATTGTCCGCAAAGTTGAGCGTATGTGACATCACACCACCCAGTGACTCGCCTTGCAGAAATGCTAATATTTCATCTGCCACTCCTTTCTCACTCTGCAAACTTCCTTTGGTTTCTTTCTGAAGAAATGTCAACTTCAGCAACTATTGTTGTAGATATAATGCAATGTTTACTTTGTTTATCGTTGCCATTTCTCTGCTTTGTATCAACATCACTAGCACTGTAGCACTATTGTGCGTTACTCCTCGACTAAGCCGTTCAACTATGCTCCGAAGCCTCATGCTGTGCTCACCATTGGATACATCTAGTCCCACCCCCTGTTACCATTAGCAGCCAATATTTTGGCTGTGTGGTAAACAATATGTGGAACGTCGAATATCGTAAACATCATTGGCCTTTTGCGACCTCGCCCTCAGGGGATCCTTGCAAGACGCAAACTTTGTTGGACCACTTGCATCCATACTTAAAGAAGAACAACCTCAGATCCATTTTCAACAGAAGTTACATTTGTTACTTTTTCCTGACCAACTGATAGCAAATATTAAAATTTCTGTGAATGTAGAGTACAGTCCAAATGCAATACATCTATTCATTAAAAGCATCTGTATTCTGTCATTAAAGAATATCTGTGAAGAACAAAGGAAAATTAACATGAGGTATGAGAAATACTCACCCACAGAATGAGGGACTTTGTTAACAGTCGCGAGGTTTACGCATTGAAATAAGAGACACCAGTGTGGGACAACACCACATGTGAAATGCAAGATGTAATTGATATATATGTCTGGTATTCTTCAAAGTATTGCCAAAATCGGGCTGGAGGTGTTAAGTGACTACAAGGGACGAACGAATAGATGACAGTAAGATAGCTGAAGCAGTTTTATTGCAGTCCACATCGTTGCCACATCTCCTGCCTCTGACTCCCCTATGATGTCACGCAACGTGTCCAGATTTCCTCCTCCACATCTCTAAAACCCTCCTTTATCCTCCCACTCCTGCTCCACTCCTGTTATGTGACACTGGACATAGGGCAATAGCTTTAATTTCGAAATGGCATGAAATTCAAAAACTGGCAGGATATTGGAAATTGAAAATTTGTGGTAAGTTCTTATGGGACCAAACAGCTGAGGTCATCGGTCCCTAAGCTTACGCACTACTTAATCTAACTTATTCTAAGGACAACACACACACCCATGCCGAGGGAGCACTCGAACCTCCGACGGGGAAAGCCGCGAGAGACGTGACAAGTGCCCTAGACTGCGCGGCTACCCCGTGCGGCAGGAAATTACAATATCTCAATTGTGATAAAGGGTTTTTTCCTCCACCCTTCTGATGTCACATCTAAGAGATTTTGCTGGCAGGAAGTTCAAAAAATACACTGTGGGCAATTACCCTAATGATCGAAAATCAAAGACTGCAGAAGTGAGTCACTTGTGTTAAGTATAGAACCCAAGATGAAGGGCCAGAGTATATTGGTGTAGCATGCATTGCTGTCAGGTTTTCCCAGCGCTATGACGTCAGAACCCAATATCGTGGACTGTGGCATACTGGTGTAGCCTGCTTGCTTGCCAGGTCATATGTGTTAAGTCTAGAATTTTAAACAAGTGAAAATTCAAAAATTATTGGTTTTTCCCACTATTGTGACGTTAGTATTCATATGTGAAAAAATGCACTTGCCCTAAATTTAAAACAGTATGGCCTGTATATATATAGACAATTTCCCTCACCCCTCTGATGTCACAGCTTGCTTGATTACATCCCAAAATTTGGGATCTAGGACTTTACTTGTCCTAAGCTGCATCAACTTGTGCCATACTCACATTTAATGATTAAACAATTCCTTCATCGAGTTTCTAGGCCACTTCTGGGGTCACCACCATTACTGGGATAGAATAATAACAATTACGTCTTTATTTAAAACAAAAAAGTGTGGATGTGCTCCCCCATGTGCCTCTCCTGGGTCATGTCAAATGGTCGCTACCACCACGAGTCAAGCCTGCTGCTCCCCCCCTCAGACCAGTAACTGCACTGAGTAAGGCCACGTCTCCAGGAGGCCTTGTGCAGCCAAGTGTCTTGAGTGAAGGTGGGTGATCTGGACACTGCCACAAGGTATATCCTCCAAGACGCCAGCGCCATATGATAACAGGGGTCAAGCGTACACAGCAGACAAGCTAGAGTTTGTCTGTGCTGACATTTCTCTGCCTGCTGAAATGTGCAGACATTGTATACAGTGGAAACTCAAAGTTTGGAAACAATTGTGCATACTGACTTGATTTCCACTCGAGCATATCAGTAGCTGAATCAGGAGCCATGACAGCATGCTGGGTTGATTTGTGCTATTGCTCAAATTTTTTAAACGTTGTATCATCTACGTCAAGATGCCTTTGTGCTGAGGTCGAAATAAATGTAAAATGAAAGACATGTGCATAACCCAATGAATAATAATAAAAAACATTATAAGAGAGGAGTTGAGTAATACTTACAACTGACTGTGCCAATCAGTTTTTCTTCTTGGAGGTGGCAGATGAAGATGATTCTATCTCTATATTGTGCAGGAGTTTCAAGTACACCTGATAGCTAGTAAGTACAGATGTTGTGGATGAGTGATGGCAGAAGTCAACTGCAGTGCCTCGTAATTGATGAAACACAATTTACTCTACTTTATTTGTTTCTATGTCTCCATTATCAGAATACGTTCTCAGCGTTTCATTTTCTTGTAAAATTTTTCAGGTCAAGGTGCAGCTCAAAGTTATGAGAATGTAGAAAATGGAACAACTGTTTTGGACTGACAATATTGCATGCAGCATCTGTATCCCCAATTATACCCTCTTGGATTGCCATATTAGATTTTGACATCGTTAGTGATGTCAATAGAAATCTGATAACCATGCAGGTATGGCAGTGTCACCACGTTCGCCATCTTGAATCACCATCTTGGATTCTGACGTCATAGAGGCTGTCGTCTTATGTCCAGGCCGCCACACTGGTTTGTGATTTAGGATTGTTCGCCCTGCAGGCTGTGCTCAGGTCCATCGTTTTGAAATTGACAAGTGGAAATTCCACATTCTATGCCTATCACAAGTGGTGTGTGACATCATATAACTGTGTTAAGGTCCTCAAACTTAAACTGTCCATATGCAGATTATATTAAGGTCAGTCATCTTCAATATTATATTGTGCTGTGTCGAAAGGCATGACTAATTTCCTTCTGCCGGCGTTGATGTTCTTCGGTATGTGACTCTGGTTTTGTCACAGGGTGGCTGCTGTGGGACACCTGACCACCATGACTATTGGTGTCAGGCAGCTAGGAGAGTACGTGGACCATGGTGATCAGTTTGCAGAAAGTAAATCTTATCTTCCGGAGGCTGCTGTAGAAGCGGTTGGCAAACCGGTAGTGTGTCCCTGGTGGCCAGGCATTGGCATGATGGCCGAGGATGTCTGATCGGTGGGCTGAAGGTATTGGACCGAGGAAGAGTCGGATGTACAGAGAGGAAGTGACAACTTCAACCAGAGCCAGCACTGGTGGCCATTGTGGGCAGTGGCTGACAAGTGATGAGCCAGTGCAGACATTGGGCAGAGGCCACACTTATTTGGCATCGGCAGAATCCTTTGACTTAATCTGCTGCATGATCACCAGTTTTGACGTTAACTTTCCCGCAATTCTCATTTCTTCTGTTTGTCATTGCGTTTGTCTTTTCTTGGTTTACTCACAATCCATATTCTGTACTCATTAGACTGTTCATTCTATTCATCATATCCTGTAATTCTTCTTCACTTTAACTGAGGATAGCGATTTCATCGGCGTATCTTATCACTGATGTCGTATCTTGAGCCCACTCTTGAAATTTTCTTTTATATCCGTCATTGCTTCTTCGATGTACAGATCGAATGGCAGGTGTGAAAGGCTGCATTCCTGTCTTAAAGTCTTTGCAATCTGAGGACTTCGTTCTTGGTCTTCCAGTCTTATCGTTTCCTCTTGATTCTTGTACACCTTGTATTTTACCCGTCTTTTCCTAGAAATTACTCCTATTATTCTCAGAATTTTGAACATCTTGCATCATTTTACACCGTCTAACGCTTTTTCTGGGTAGCAAATCTTATGAACATCGCTTGATCATTCTCCAGTCTTGCTTCCATTACGAAGCACAGCATCCGAACTGCCTTATGGTGCCTTTACTTTTTCTTAAGCCAAATCTTGACATATCCACCTAAATTCACCAAGTAAATTGAAGAATGATTCGACTCTCTGTTCTTCACGATTTTTGTTCATATGTCTAGTACTTCGGTACTAACCATATTTGGTTTATTTTAAGCACATTTTTTATACATATCAGGTGGTTTCGTTTGTGTATTACACACTAGAAAGATGTTTAAAGTGTATCTCTTTTTTAAACAAAGTTTGTCTATGATATTAAGTTCACTGAAATTTTTTAAATTTGTTACTTTCAGTCGTGGTGGTATTCTGTTTTGTTACTATTTGGTTCTTCACGCATGTCAGATGATTATCGCGGATCCCGTTGTTCCTGTATTTTAAGCGGGATCTAATGCTGACTCTAACTGAGGGAAGCTCCAATTCAGGATACAGTAGATTAATTAATATCCCCATGAATATCACAATAGTAGTAGGGATTCTACAATGTTTCTTACATCTCAAGGGGACATCTGAATGTCGATTTAAATTTTGAAAGAAACACACGAAATAGTCAAGGTAGATTAGGACTGGGTCGCAAGACGAAACGAAAAGTATGACGTGGAATGAGTTCAGCCAAAACTACGTGACTTGATGGGAAATTGCTTTGATCATGTAGCACCATGGAATTGTAAGTACAGCACACATGATGTGAAAATGCATCAGCTCGCCATTGGATAAACAATCACTAATCTGTCATCCAGTCATTGCTTAAAGAGAAGCGGCTAGTTGACTTAAGCTAAGTGAAACCCACGCTTCTGTATGTTCCACAAGGCCTGACAAATTTGGCAAGGGCGTAGCATCCTATTCAGCGATTCCTCACTTAAGCCTGCCATCTTATAGTGGAGACAATGTCGACAACCAACAATTATTAAACCATCAACAACATCGGCTCATAGTCATGGCAGTTGAGATCGGCGACCAGCGTCGAAGAATCTCGTGTTCCACTCAGAGCTACGCACCTGAATGTCTTTCGTACTTTGCATCACAGTTTCACTTGGGTTCTCCTAAGAAAAAACCGCAGCTTGCTTCGTCCAATGAAAATCTACCAACCAGCCGAGAGAAACGTGAAGCTGCTGTCCCCTATCACATGACGTTTAGTGAGTGGTCAATCAGATCTTAACATCCCTGGATGCTAAAGTTTGTTGTTTTTCGAACTGTGTGGCACCAGTTTTTCACAACAGTGTCTGTTTAGTGAACACAGGAATGCGACCACAGGCGTCGTCTCTCCGCAGAGTCGTTGTGTACGTTGGTGTGGCTGCAGCGTGGTTGACCAGAGTGATATTCTAAGTAGTAGTTCGGGAAGAATTGTTACAACCACGGAACAAGAGCCTCCTTCTCACGTTGCTTGGGCGAGCGTGAACAAGGAACTCGTCTACACAAGACGTCCCAGTCTGTCTGTCTGCTAAGCCCTGTACGCAATGTTCCTCCCATTTGTAAGCGATTCCACCACTAGGAGATAAAAGAAGAGCTGTGGATCCCAACCACACCAAAGTGACTCGCCGGCCGGAGCGAGGTGGGTGCTTTCTAATGACCCTATTGCGAAAAGAGTAGAGAGTGGACCTCCCAACTGTGTCTCATCTGAGCCGTTTTCTAGGATAACATGTGGCAAAAACACGTTCTAGAGCGCGTACATACGAAAGATTTAACAAGGGGAACAGATCTCATTTTCTTTATGTTGGATTAAATCTAATTATCCATTACCTTTCAATCATTTTGGTAGCACGTATGATGTACGGGGTGATTCAGAAAGAAAGGATCAATTTAAATTGTTTATTAGAGACGAACTATGAAACACAGAAACACAACGTGCGTGTCATCACTGTGAACGATTGAAGGGGGACCTACCTGTAGATTAGTGTTGCTTCGCGGTAGCTGTGTCACTCGTCCTTTAGCCAAAAATGTTCGTGATAGCGTTGTACCTCTTAATAAATAAAAAGAGAACTCCAGTACTTCTTTTCAAATGTTCACACGAAGTTATTTCGCATATTTATTTAGGGAGTTCCCTATTCCTATTGCTAAAGAACAGGCCTCATTACAGATCAAAAATGTTTATGCAGATCTCCTTGTATTCATATTTGACGAATAACTTTAAATTATATTCGGCCAAAAGGACGAGAATCATGAATTAATTGGCACATAAGATAATTTTTCCTGTAGCAGATCAACAAATTGTCTGCATGGCACACGGAATGACAATAATAGTTCGTTAGGGTACAGTGGCATGTTTACGAATGTTACTTGTTAAGTCTATCCCTGAATCCAATAGTCACTGCTCGTATCCTCGAATGATCCCGAGGCTAGTTCAAACAACACTAGAGCACACAGTTTAGAGAATACTGAAATCCCATAGCAAGTTAACACACTGACCAAGAAAATTAGAAGCATAATCACGGAATTGCTTGCTTTTCGTCATTATGTAGACGAGCGATAGAATACTACGTGATTCTGGTTGTTTGATGCTTATTTGAGATTACCCTAGGTCAAATTATTCCATTTTAAATAGATGTAATAATCACTGTTAGACTTTGTTTATCTAATCACCGATGTGAGCAGTAGCTATTAAAATATGCAGAACCAAGTTACGCATACAGTACGGAAATTCCTGACTTTTAGGTATGACGTCCATATTGAGTATTAAAATTTGGGTACTAAAAATTACGCAGTTCTTAATTATGGCAATTACATATTTGTTATTGATGTCATTGAGTTCAGAAAATTTATTATGGTTTGGTCACAATATGAGCTGAGAGTCTGAGCTGATTCAAATCTTTGATTATTTATACCTCCTGAATTAATGACATTTGATCTACAACAAACATGACTTTGAAATGAGCAAAATTTGGTCTACAGTTAATGTAATTTACTTTTCTGAATGTATTTATTAGGTCACTAGATTTTTATGGATCTCTTCTAGATTGAGAACTTTGAAATACAATAACTTCTGAAATGCATCATTTCCAGCAAAACTAATTAATACAAAATGTTCAGAACAACGAACTGCATAATCTGAATAAATAAGTTCCACAGGAAATTAATTTACATTAGTTTGTAAAGTCACGTCATACGTACTCAGATAACGGCTTCTATCATCAAAACTTTTGGGAGGATTAACAGCAAGAAAAGAAGAAAAAAGGAAAACGCTAGTATAGATCATAAATGTTATAATTATGAGTATAAAAGACAAAGTTTTGTATATTGGAAGTTGCTCGAAGTTAGTCTGTTGTTCGAGTGTAAAATGCATTCTGCCGTTGATTCAACAAGAAGCCACGTCTGCGCAAGCAGATTTATGACTGACATACAAAATTCTTGGAAGTTTGTTGCATGCGCAAAGGCAAAAGCGCTGGCCGGCCTCGTACGCCTGATGAAAATGTCGAGTTTATCCGAGATGCGTTGACACGGAGCCCTCAGAAGTACACAAGACGAGCAGGTCATTGTCTTCAACTTCCTCAAATAACAATGTCGCTTGTTTTGGAATAACACCCGCATATGGAGCCTTACAAATTGCAGTTACTGCAGCAATTGCGTCCTAGCGACCATAACAGAAGGTACGCATTTTGCATTTCATCTCTCCAGGGTGCGGCAGAGGACACTTTTTCCAAACGCCTCATCTTTTCGACGGAATCGACGTTCCTTCTGTCGGTTAAAGTAAACCACGACAATGTAACAATTTGGGGGTCACAAAATCCTGGCGTCGTCATCGAACATCAAAGAGACTTATCGAAACTGAAAGTGTTTCGTGCCGTTCACAAAATTTAATGGACTTTTCCTTTTTGCTGCAGAAACTGAGACAGAAATGTCATACCTAGATATGTTACAAAATTGGCTGTTTCCTCAACTTCAAGAAGATTTCAATGATCTCATTTTTATGTATGACGGAGCGCTGCCTCACTTTCACCTTGAGATGCGGCGTTATTTTAACAACGCTGGATTGGATGTGGTCGACAAGACTTTGTTAATACTTCTTTGCCTCTCAGGTCACCAGAGCTCACACCTTGCTAGTTTTTTTCGGTGGTGGACAGAAATGACAGTCATTTTCCCGCCTCTGGCAGCTACTCTTAAAGGTCTGAGAAACCGAATTGTTGAAGCTGTCGATTCAGCAAACAGGGACCTATTCATTCGTGGACGGAATGAATAGAACAACTGATCTCTAGCAACCCATAGTGATCGTATTGACTGTATGGTATAGTGGCTGTGCGAACCTATAACTCTGAACCTTCCTCTATCCACTGATATACGCAACATGTTTACATCTTTCACAGTGTGTCTGTAATAAACAACAGAAATCTGTTCTTTCTTTTTGAATCATCTTGTATTATTGATTGAACTTTTGCCAAAGCTTCTGTCATTATTGCGACCATTCTCCTCCTGTTCCGATCGAGGTAGTTTAAGTAGCGTAATACAGGTAAATGATCGACTTTAATTGAAAGACTTATCTCAGGGGAATGAAGCTAAGTGGAAGTCGGGCTTCCGTGAGTTCCTCTAGGCTTCAGGAGAGCTTTTCAAACCTCGTGGAAGTCATGGAAGACCTTATTTCACTTACAAGTGGACCATACGAACTTCCCCTCACCTATTTGATTCATATTGATCGGTTCTGTAGGGCACGATTACGACAGCAACATATGTAAACAGGAAGAAGTGACTCCCAATCACCTTCAAGGAAAGCGAGTTTGAAAAATATTAGTTTATTTATATATTTTGCATGGTCTCTAGAACTCAAGAGAACCGGAGTCGAGTGTGTTCAGCGGTTAAATCCAGGAGATTGAGGTCCCTGGTTCGAGTACCTCCGCCTCCCCTTTTTTTCTCTTCTCATTTAATTATTATGTTTGTGCAATTTGTCATTATTCAATGATTCATTTATTATTGTCACAATCTTTACGCTGAAAAAAAGGAGGAAAAAATTCGTAATGTGACTCAAAAGAAATGGATACACATGAACATTGAATCAAAACAGTATAGTAATTATATTTATATTATTTTATTTACTATGTAAACTAAGGAGAACTGTACGAATCAGGGTTATACTGATTACAGAAACATGGGAAACAACAACACTGGTCAACAGTGATTTTGTTGCCAATTAAGTGCGTTGCCAATTGAGTGACAGTGAACTTTAGGTAACTTTATGGCCCTGGATTCGAATATGTCACTCGTTTTGCTAGATTTGCTCTGTTTATTGTGATAACGTACAATATGTAGAGAAACAAGCAAACAAAAATTCAAAATGCTAGTTGAGATACACTGTGTACACAGTCAAATGAAAATGAGAAAAACGTATTAAAAGGATCACAAAAACGCAGTTTCATTGTTGATTTAGCATGTAATAGAAGAAGAAAGGAAAAAACAGACAGTCTTTTAAAAAACATTACAATTATCATATGGGAAAACTCCGCCTGTGTGATTTTCTCTTGTGTTGATCGTCTGGGCAGTCACGCTGAAGGTTCCAGCAGTAGTTTGCCGTCATGTTCTTGTCCCATGTACCCTGATATCGTTCTTCCATCACCTGAAAATCTTGATGGAATCTTTTACCTTGTTCCTCGTGTAGCCACCAAGATTGTTCGGAAATCTATCAAGATGGCTGCGGAGGTAGTGAATCTTAACGTTCATATTAGCCCCCAAGATTTTGAAGTTCCTGAGCTTTTTTTGCACCACTTCCTCATAATTATGTTCTTTGTGGCTACCCAAGAAATTGTTGACCACAGAGACAAAACTTATCCAGACAGATGCTTAATGCAATTCATAACTTTAATGAATTCCAAATCATGTATAAGTTTCCGAATCTGGGGATCATCAAATATGCCAGCTTTTAATTTTTCATTACTGAGCCCAGGGAATGATTTGCATATGTATTTGAAGCAGTCACAATTTTTGTCCAGTACTTTCACAAATTGCTTCATTAGACCAAGCCTGATATGAAGTGGTTGAAGAATGATTTTATCCCTGTCAACTATTGGTTCTTTTAGGACATTAGCTGCTCCTACAGTAAAGCTACCTCTTGATAGCCATGAAAGCTTGTCCCAGTGATCATGCTTTGCTCTGCTTCCCCACATGCAAATAAAGCAAGGGAATATTGTGTATCCACTTTGCTGTCCAAGCAGAAAGTTAACTATTTTTAAATCAACACAGATAGGCCATTGGTGTTGACCATAACGAAGTTTCTCGAGAATCATGTGGATATTTTGGTATTCCTCATGAAGTTTCGTGGAATGGTCAACTGGAATGGAAGCACAGCAGTTACCATTACGCAACAGCACACAATTTAGGCTTCTTGTTGGGCAATCGACAAAAAGCCTCCAGTCTTGAGGTTGATATTTTGGTAGTACCACTTTCAGTGGTAAATCAGGGATGTCACTGCAGTAAACAAGTGCATTATCTTGAGTGAACTATAGAAGTAGATCTTCTTCTCTTGTCCTATAAGCTGTTATTTTAGTTCCTGGCTGTAGAAAGTTCTTCTCGTTTAATCTAGATGCCAAGAGTTCAGAAGACTGTTTAGGAAGACTTATCAAATCGTTAAGCTCTTCCTGTCTTGTGAAACTTCCTTCGTATCCAGATTCACTACTACCAGTGTTCAAGTTCTGTATGTCAACATCATCTGAAGGAAATAGTTTTGGCAGAGTGGTGAACACTGGTATAGGAATGTGGCACAGGTCGCATTGCTGATTCTAAATGGGAATATTCCCCATTATGGTTCCTGTAGCGATTGAAACCTTTTTCATTGACAGTGTAAAAATAACAATCATTATGGCGGTTTTTTGGCCCATGCCACACCATTGGCACTCCAAAGTATAAACCTCTTTGTTTATCATTAGTCCACAGTCGTAAGGACTCGACACAGCTTTTGTAGGAGACCAATCCTTATCTTGGCTTCCCAGTTTAATCCCAAAATACGCATGACGGGCCTGTTTCACAAAGTCAGTGATGTTCTTCAGTTGTTCTTGCACAGTGTATTCTCCACAAATATAGCAGAACACATCAGGAGAGTTGCAACAACCTCTACGTGAAGAACTCATGCTTACCAATGAAAAGAATAAAATAAAATAAAAATTATATTGGAAAAATATATTATTTTAAATATGATAAGGTGTAACAAATAAGACAATATATATTACAATATGATCTATAACTTACATTTAACTAACAATAATGTAATAACTAATCGCGACATACCTTTTTATAGATAAAATGAACGCGAATTTCTTCACTAACAAAAACTTTTAGCAGCTATTACACAAATTGAGCCCTCTCACCCGCTCTTTACTCGCTCGACTGCTGCTATGAGCACAAGGGGGTGCCCCTGACCTTCAATGCAGCAGTGCTACCAACTGACTCTCCTTGAAATTGTGAGACACAAGAGGGTGTCTCAAGTTACCACCACGTCCCATAAGCTCACCTTCTCCTCTATAACGTGTAATAAGATATTACATTTGTACATACACAGTCACAAAATATAAAATGAATAGACATACGGAATAAAGGAGTCCACAACCGATTTACTGATAATTTAACGATTAAACGCTGCACGCCAGAGGTAGCCTGTTTCTAAGAAACCAAACCCAACTGGGTAAATCCGTTTTCAAATTCAGATTCAGCTTACCAAATATACCCAGTATACGTTCAAATACCCCTGGCAACAATAAATTTGTTTTTTTTTTTTTTGTAGAGCTGTGTAATTATTGTGACGTACAGCACCTGTAATGAACTCCGAATCTTTGCATGTGCATGCCTATTTCAATGTGTCTACTGCAAATCAAAATTGGACTACATTGGTTAGTGGTGCTCGATCATTACACAATTTCACAGCGTACCACACATATCTGCTGTTAGAAATTCGTGGGAATGCAATAAAAAAAGGAGTCCTGGAAGGAACATTCGATCCACAGACCTTGTGCTTATGAAACTAAGCACTTACGCGCTTGATTGCGACATCCTTTCTTACCAGTGGCCATACGAAGTTTTTGAAAATGGTTTAGAGTTGCGTCTTTCTACACTCCTGGAAATTGAAATAAGAACACCGTGAATTCATTGTCCCAGGAAGGGGAAACTTTATTGACACATTCCTGGGGTCAGATACATCACATGATCACACTGACAGAACCACAGGCACATAGACACAGGCAACAGAGCATGCACAATGTCGGCACTAGTACAGTGTATATCCACCTTTCGCAGCAATGCAGGCTGCTATTCTCCCATGGAGACGATCGTAGAGATGCTGGATGTAGTCCTGAGGAACGGCTTGCCATGCCATTTCCACCTGGCGCCTCAGTTGGACCAGCGTTCGTGCTGGACGTGCAGACCGCGTGAGACGACGCTTCATCCAGTCCCAAACATGCTCAATGGGGGACAGCTCCGGAGATCTTGCTGGCCAGGGTAGTTGACTTACACCTTCTAGAGTACGTTGGGTGGCACGGGATACATGCGGACGTGCATTGTCCTGTTGGAACAGCAAGTTCCCTTGCCGGTCTAGGAATGGTAGAACGATGGGTTCGATGACGGTTTGGATGTACCGTGCACTATTCAGTGTTCCCTCGACGATCACCAGTGGTGTACGGCCAGTGTAGGAGATCGCTCCCCACACCATGATGCCGGGTGTTGGCCCTGTGTGCCTCGGTCGTATGCAGTCCTGATTGTGGCGCTCACCTGCACGGCGCCAAACACGCATACGACCATCATTGGCACCAAGGCAGAAGCGACTCTCATCGCTGAAGACGACACGTCTCCATTCGTCCCTCCATTCACGCCTGTCGCGACACCACTGGAGGCGGGCTGCACGATGTTGGGGCGTGAGCGGAAGACGGCCTAACGGTGTGCGGGACCGTAGCCCAGCTTCATGGAGACGGTTGCGAATGGTCCTCGCCGATACCCCAGGAGCAACAGTGTCCCTAATTTGCTGGGAAGTGGCGGTGCGGTCCCCTACGGCACTGCGTAGGATCTTACGGTCTTGGCGTGCATCCGTGCGTCGCTGCGGTCCGGTCCCAGGTCGACGGGCACGTGCACCTTCCGCCGACCACTGGCGACAACATCGATGTACTGTGGAGACCTCACGCCCCACGTGTTGAGCAATTCGGCGGTACGTCCACCCGGCCTCCCGCATACCCACTATACGCCCTCGCTCAAAGTCCGTCAACTGCACATACGGTTCACGTCCACGCTGTCGCGGCATGCTACCAGTGTTAAAGACTGCGATGGAGCTCCGTATGCCACGGCAAACTGGCTGACACTGACGGCGGCGGTGCACAAATGCTGCGCAGCTAGCGCCATTTGACGGCCAACACCGCGGTTCCTGGTGTGTCCGCTGTGCCGTGCGTGTGATCATTGCTTGTACAGCCCTCTCGCAGTGTCCGGAGCAAGTATGGTGGGTCTGACACACCGGTGTCAATGTGTTCTTTTTTCCATTTCCAGGAGTGTATTTGCATACGTTGAAGTCCTACTCGTGGGTTACACCCACCTACAAATTTAAATCAAATCGGTGAGAAGTTCGTACTGTCCCGTCGTTTGCTTATTCCGTTAATCCAATTAGCCAATTCTCTTCAACTCATTAGTAAACGACAGATCCGTGACGGTAATCCACTGCTGAGTAGATGTAGTTCCACCTCATGTGAGGTTAACATATGGTGAAAGAAATTGTTTTTATCCTGTCACGTTGCGTAGTTTTTTGGCCAAGTCCTTCGAAGCAATACCTTTCGTTCTGATTTGCTTGTTATCCTTGCGGTCCAACCCCAGCGCACCATGACCTCTTCTTATATTTCTTTACAGACGTTGATCAACATACAGATGACCGTTTGATATCTAAATTACTTTCAGATACTACCTGGTACTCTGATGTTTATGATAAGTATTTAATCTTGTAATGTATACTGGACTTACAGTTTACTTTAAGCTTTTGAATCAGAACACAGACCCCCTTCGATATTATGAGACATTACATCATTGCACCCTTGTCTCTTAATATGATTAATAACATTTTTACAATGCCTTTTCGTTGCTGAGTCTGGCTGGGCACTCAGAGGTTGAAAGTAGATTATTTTCCATAAGTATTTACATTTACTCTCACATACTAATAGTGCAGAGCATAAGGCTTGCATATTGTGTGAATTGTGTATTAAACCGGGTACCTAGAAACGACGGAGACGCTTCGTCCCGCCGCAGCCCTCAATGGTTCACAACCCCACAACAAGCCAAACCATCCACCCACCCACTCCACCGCCCACCGCCGCTCGACACCGAACCGAGGGTTATTGTGCGGTTCGGCCCCCCAGTGGACGGATTCATTCCGGTAACGGCACTCCTCCCCACTCAGGAAGAAGCGCGTTAGACCACGCGGCTAGCCCGGCTGGCTGCATAACGCTTTGTATAACAGTGTTCTCCGATACTGACATCTTGGGTTGTTGGGTGTTCTGCCGGATATCAGCGTCGTACTTGCACGATGTTTCGGTAACGTAGTTCGTTACCTTCATCAGGTGCGACCTGAGACTACTCCGCGAGTGTTTTTTTTTTCTTTTTTCCTTGCGCTTTTCATTCTCTGCCCTGAGAGGGCAGAGCGGGCTGTTTTAGGGCTTGCTATTTGCCCTTTCCAGCCATACATATTTCTTGCTACATAGTGCAAGTTTTCTTTAGATAATTAACAATTACAATGATATTTTTAGGTAATATTACAATACAGTTTGTTCTTTTAACTATTCGTACAATGTAATTCGTTCTTTACCATTTATAGTTCACATTTATAGATAGTTTAAAATACAGGTAATTACTTATGTTACTATACATATATTTTACAGTTTTTAATTTTTACATTGGAAGCTATGTGGAGAGCATTACACAGGAAACTGATGTCATTAGGAGCAATAGTAAGAACAATGATAGTAATAAGAGAACTTTTTTACCATTTTGTTAATTAGAGTGCAGAGCGAGGGAGGGGGAGTGGAGGGAGTCGGGATTTTATTTGGTATGTCTTGGTGGATGTTTTTTTTTTTTTTTTTTTTTTTTGGGCCATGTTCTTGTGTGCAAGGTGGTGTTTGTGTTTTATTCCTGTGTTCTTTCGTCTAGCTGTGGGAGGATGGTGAAATTTGTTGTGAGTGGTGATAGGATGGGAGCGAGATCGGGTAATGTCTTTGCTGTGTTGTGTGCGATTGTGTGGGTGGGTGTCGTATATTTAAATTTAGGTTTCCTGTGTGTTCTTTGGTTGACTGTGATAACGTCCTCCATGTCCGGTCTTTTGTTTAGGATATGATTTCCGCATCTGGCTCTCATTCTGGCTAATCTGGTTTCTGGTGGCTCCATTCTGGTTGCCTCATAGACTTCGTTGCTGTTTGTTATATATGGTAGCCTTGCGATACTGCGTGGGAGTCTGCGTTCCGTGTTAAATAGTCTTTTCGCGATCGGTGCCCTCCCAGGAGGGCTGCTACGTACTCTAAAACTGGACGAATGAAGGTTTAGTATGTGTGTAGTGCGGTTAGAGTGTTGCAGCCATGGAAGCGTCCCTGCACTTGTCGTATTAGATTTTGTCTGAGTCGGGTTTTGTTAAGGAGGTGCGTCAGCTGGGTCTTCCATTTGAGATGTTTGTCTAAGTATATTCCAAGGTATCTGGCTGTGTCGTTTAGTTGTAGGGGGCTATTCCAGAGTGTTAGTCGGATGTCATGTTCGTTCTGTATGTGTCTGTGCCTGATGAGGACTGTGTGTCTTGGTTGGGTTAGGTCGTATCCTCCATTTTGCCATCCAGGTTTCTAGACGGTGGAAGAAAGTGGTCGTTTTTCGTTGCAATGTCGTTGTGCGTAATTCCGTATACCAGTAAGCCGTGTCGTCTGCATATAGTCCAATTCCTTCGTGGGGATTCGTTACGGTAGGTATGTCAGCAGTGTAGAGTGTATACAGTATTGGGGACAAGATGCCATCTTGGGGGACGCCAGATTGTGGGGTAAAGGCTTCTGACACTCAATTGACGACATGCACCTTGCAGGTCCGGTTAGAGATACATGTTTTGATTAGCCTTACTACTTTGGTTGGGATGCCCATACTGATTAGTTTGAACAGCAGGCCCTGGTACCATAGTTTGTCGAAGGCCCGTTCTATGTCCAGGAACACTGCGAGTGTGCAGTGTCCTTGGTTGAACCCTTTGGTGATACTGTCAGTCAGTTTGAGGAGGTTGTGTCTGAATCCTGCTTGTGTGTGTGTGTGTGTGTGTGTGTGTATGGGGGGGGGGGGGGAGGGGAGGTAGGTTTTTCGGCTCAACGTAAGTCCTTATGCGGTCAGTTATTATTCGTTCATATGGTTTTCCTATCAAGTCCAGTAGGGATATGGGTCTGTATGATTTTGGGTCTGTCCTAGGTTTTTCAGGTTTGGGGATCATGATAATCTTACTTGTCTTCCAGTCTGTTGGTGTTGTCTCATTGTGTAGGCAGTAGTTAAAAATGAGGGATAGGATGGGGATTATGATGTGGAGGGGGGGCTTTTTGTAGGTGAATGCGGCTGACTTCATTCTGTCCTGGGGCAGAATTTCGTCCTGAAAAGATTGCGTCTTCTGTTTCTGCGTCTGTGATGTCTTTGGTGAGGGCCTGCTGCTCTTCGGTTTCAATTGTTGGGGAGTTTATCAGGGTTTCTAGTTGCGTGTCTACGTGTTGTCTGAATGTGTCGTCGAATCTGTTGTCATTTGGGAATGGGTATACAGCGTGTAATGTTTCTTTGAAGGCTGTTGTTGCTCAAGGGGGTCTGTTGTAGGTTCATTATTTACTATTAGGGTGTTGGTGTGTGTCTGGCGTTGCCCTGTGAGTGTTTTAAATCTGTTCCAGAACTTTCTCGCATTCCTGTAGTCCAGTTTGCTGCATGTGTCGTCCCATTGTCTTTGTCTCTGTTGAGATATTAGTCTTTTGATTCTAGCGTTTATTCTGTTCCATTGTCTCTTTAAGTCTGGATTGTCAGCTCGTCTCATCTGTCGCTGCTGTCGTTTCTTCTGTCGTATTAGGTCTAGTGCTGCTTCTGGGATGAAGGGTTTCCAGTTTTCTATTAGTTTGGTGGGGACTGCTTCCTGTACTGCTTTGGTGATGACTGTTTCAAGATTACTGGTGACCAGACGGAGGTCGTCTTCGTCAGTAATTATTACTGGAATGGATAGTTCGTTGTTGAGTGTACCCTGATTTTTTTTCCAATCTGCTCTGTTGTATTGGTATATTATTCCTCTCTGGGGGGGGGGGGGGGGAGGGGGGGATGTTGGCGTAAGTGGAAAAGAGGATGGATAGGTGGTCGCTGGTAATGGAGTCTCCGACTCAGGGTAGGTGAAGTGAATTGTGTAAGTCAGGGCTGTGTAGGATGTGGTCTGGGGCTGAGGTTCCTTTGTGTGCTATGAAAGTAGGTTCATTTAATGGGAGTTGGAGGACCGGGTCTGTGGTCAGGAGGTCAAATACTCTGCGTCCGTTATCGTTGTCTACTCTGTCGCCAAGCCTATGGTGTTTGGTATTAAAGTCTCCTACTAGGATAGATCGGGGAAATGAGGTGAAGCACTGAACGAATTGGTCCTGCACCGCCGTCCCTGGGGGGTTATACAAGCATGCTATTTTGAGAGTTCGTCTGTTGCTGTCTTTTATTTCGACCGCGATGGCTTCTGTGTTGTCAAAGGCAGCGGGAAGGGTGACTTCTCTCGCAGCTGTTGCTGACGTAGACAGCCACCCCTCCTCTGCCGCGCTGCCTGTGTTTCTTATACGTATTGTATTTGGGAAGGTCGCATTTGGCTCCGTCTTTGAGCCATGTTTCGGCGAAAGCAGCGACGTGTATTTTTTTCTTGATAGAGCATGTGCATCAGTAGCGGGCGCTTGGCTTTTATTCCTTTCGCGTTTGCGAAAAGGAGGTTCACGTAATTTGTTTCTCTGGCTTCGTCCTTGTTAGTGGGGGGGGGGGGGGGGGGTTGGGTGGGGTTGCACTTTCCTACTTTCGTGTGTGTGCTTGTGTTTCAGGTTGGGTGTGGAGTCGTGGGTCCTGCGGTGGGGTGGGAGAGGGGGAGCGGGGTTGTGGTGTGTGATCGTATTGCGAGTGCCAGTGTGTTTGTATTTCTGGGTCCCAACGGTCTGTTACTGTGACATGGAGTGCATTTCTCACATGTGTGGCGAACGTGCCCTTTTGGAGGAGTCGTGTGGCTGCTCTGTCTTTCTATTTCTTTACGTCCTCACGGCGGTCTTGAAATAAATCCATCATGACCGTTTGAGGAGTCTGATTGGGTCATCCTTAAGTACCACTTCTTCTGTGAAGATTTCTTCTGTCGGGAGGGGCGCTGGGCCGTCAGTTGTTTTGATGGGGGCTGTGGTTTCAGTGTTGGTGGCATCTTTGGGGCGCTGGGGGCACTTGTAGGACAGTGCCAAGTGCTCCCCGCCGCAATTGGAACACTGTTGCTTCTTCATTTGTTTGCACTGGGAGAGGCTGTGGGCGCCTGCACGTCGCGCGCATTTCACTTGTTCTGCGCATTTGGCCGTTATGTGATTGAATGTGAGGCACTTCCCGCACTGTGCCGGTTGTGGAGGGGGGTCGTGCGGGGTTTCTGTGGCTCTTCTTTTGTAGTCTATCACCACACCTTCCGCCAACATTTTGTCTACTGTTTGCGGATCGTGCGTGATGACCCTGTACTTTTCTGTCGGGGCGTTCTTTGCCTTTGAGGTGATTCTCCAGGCAGTCTTTACTTGTAATCCCTGTTCACGAAGTTGTTTGATGACTGAGTCATCTTTGGTGTTTATCGTGATTTTTTGATGACGACACTTAGGGATGGCTCTGGCTTGCGTCTGACAGAACCATTTCCATCGCGGGGTCTTTGGGGTCGCACTTCTGCCTCTGGGTAACCTGACTCACGGATCTTTCTGCCTATTTCCACCTCTATGTTTTTTATTTTAACGCCGAGGAAGGGCTTGTTGCCCTTGGTTCTGTGGTCCTTGGTTACGGTGAGGTGTTTCATATTGCCTTTTATGTCCTGTCTGAAAAACCTGCATATGAGGGAGGCGAGTTCCGGTTGAGTGCATTCCGCTGGAAGCCGCATAATGACATATGTGGTGTCATGCAAACTACTGAGGGGTTAGGAATGATTGTTGGGGCTGCTTCGTCCCGACGAGTTCCTCGAGTGGACCTGGTCCAGTATTTATGCCTGTGGCCTTCCCCCTTCACCAGGCGCTCCCTCTGCGGTCCGCGCCCCGTCGCTCCGATGCTCTGAACCATTGCCGTTCTCTTTTCCTTCCGCTGCGCCCGCCAGACACGATCCTGGGCGTTCCATTTTCGATCTGGTGCGCCTGTAACTCTGCATGGGGATCGTTCTCCCTGTCCACGCCTTCAGTTCTTCTATTTGTGGAGTGCTGCAGCTGTCCCCGCGGCTTCTTCAACAATTTCAGAGCAGGATAGCAGGCTCTACTTAGCTGGTACCCCGTGTCACGGTTCATGACTTTATTGCTCACTTTTATCTCTATTGACTCCATTATGACACTGTCCCAAAATCTGCGTGTTTGTGCTTGAAACTTGGTTTCTTCATAATTCATGGCATGACCAAGCTCTAGACAGTATTCAGCAATGGCTGATTTTGTTGCCTGTCTTAATTGGGAGTACCTCTGATGTCCTTTGCACCTTATATCTACTGTTCTCGTCGTCTGGCCAATGTAGGACATGCCACATTGGCAAGGTATGTTGTAAATACCTGGTTTCCGTAAACCCAGGTCGTCCCTAACATGTCCCACCAGTCCCCTGATCTTGCTGGATGGACAGAAAACCCACTTATTATTTTTACGGTGGATCCTACTAATTCTGGCAGAAATAGAACCAGCATAGGGAAAATACGTCACCTTCTTTGCTTCGTCTTGCTCTGCTTCTAGAACTTGGGGTGTAGTGGCTTGCTGGAGTGCCATCTCAATTTGTTTCGGTGTATATCCATTTTTGCAGAACACTGTTTCAAGATGCTCTATTTCTGTCGGTAGACTTTCTTGGTCTGACAGGGCACACGCTCTGTGGACCAATGTCTTAAGAACACCGTCCTTCTGTGCAGGGTGGTGACAGCTGCTGGCCTGCAGATATAAATCAGTGTGTGTGAGCCAGTTGATCCATCTGCTTTCCTTTTTACTGGTACATCTAGAAACGGCAACTAGCCACTCTTCTCCTGTTCCATGATGAATCTGATGTTCGGGTGGCACGAGTTAAGATGTTCCGGAAAGTCATTGAGACTGTCCTTGCATTGAGTCCAGATCACGAAGGTGTCATCCACATACCTGAAGAAGCATGTGGGTTTATATCTGGCTGTCTCTAGTGCCCTCTCCTCAAATATCTCCAGGAAAATGCTGGCAACCACAGGAGACACTGAGCTACCCATAGCTACGCCTTCAGTTTGCTCGTAATATTGGTTCCCGTACAGGAAATACGTGGATGTCAGTGTATTCCTGAACAGGTCCAGCAGAGCACCATCAAATTTTTCTGCAATCAGTTCAAGTAAGTCTCTCAGTTGGACCCTAGTGAACAGTGATACCACATCAAAACTAACCATGACGTCCGAATCTGTGATGCGTAGTTGCTCCAGGCGTTGCAGGAAGTCTTCTGAGTTTCGGATGTGGTGAACACATTTCCCCACAGACAGCAAATTTTTCAAATACTTGGCTGTTGCATACGTAGGTGTCCCAATACTGTTTGGTCTTTGCTAATCTATTTTTAATTCTATCGAGTTTCCTACTGTATTTTTTACTTCCTTATGTAGCGATGTCCAGTGTTAATTGCAAATGTATACATTGCTTACAGGTGCCTAGATTATTAGAAAATTCATTGATCTGTTAAACATTCAGTCGGTGCATTTTCACCATTTATGTAATAAAGATACCTCTCCTCATCCCTGCTTTCTTTCTTTGTCTACCAGCCCGCTTGTGTGGTTCTCATCTAGCAGTTAGAACGATCTCGTTGCTTTATTTTTGTCATTCTTGTATAGCCAATGGTTTGTTATTCTCTCAGTACGCTAATATACTGGCGCCCTCTTAACGTCTCCTGTTATGCTTTATCCCTCTTGAACATTATATGTATTATACACTGCTGTGTATACTTTTTTGAATTTTATATTTAGCTTCTTGTTCCTATTCCTGTACTATTTCAAGTTACATTATCAAGTTGTTGATATATTTCTGTGTGCGCACGTAATGTCACATTACCAATACAGCCTCGTCTCCTGTTGGCAGTTTCTAGTAGTTAAGTTTTGTAATGCCGACTCCCCATCAGTTGAACACTTATGGTGAGCACGGACTCATATGAGTCCATGCTTTCTACGACGGCTGTTCTATTTGGTATGATTATTTTTTGAATATTTTTTGTAATATCCTCCACATCTTTCCTCGTAACTAGTTTTTTGAATTACGCTTATGCTTATTATTTTGTGCTTCGTTTGGTAGCCCTTCTGAAGGCGAGCTGCATCCGAAAGTTGTCAGTAAAAACATTTATTTTGAACCACAAGCGAACATTTCTAGCGACCTATTCAGCATTTTCCCGACTGGAAGTTGTGATTTGTAATTCTACTGTGCTGTTGTGTATTTTTCACACTAATAGCGTTTAAAATAGTTCAAGCACGTGTGAAGTGAAAGGTACAAAGCACATGACTGATGGGTGACTGGAAGTGGGACCTTCAGATCTGTAGACTGGCACTTGATACACTCTGACTTTAAGAAGAGAGATTGCCACTTCTACACCTCATCCCATACAGAGACATTGGAATTCCGGGCGGCGGTGCTAAACTGTGCTTACTGGTTCGTGCGGGTAACAGCATGGCGTCCAATCTTCCCTGTGTTATCTGTTGTGGAGACTCTGGTGATGTGTATTAATGGAAATAGCTATTTTGAGGATTACAGACAGACGCCGCCAAATACTGAATTTCCATGTTGTCGTCTAGTTCTAAAATGAGACCATGATTAAGACCTTACAAATGCGTCTGACAGCGCATCAGCTGACTGCGGTGGGGTGCACCGTATGTAGGTGATAGCGCCTACACTCCTGCAGATATGGACATGTCAATGCAGACCGACTCTGGCTTGTCTGATGGGTACACTGGACTCATATTGTGATGTGACCTTAGCGCCTTCGAGGGAGTACTATGCGACAGTGTCAAGATCATCCGCACTTCACTCAAGGCACTCATATTGGCTGCATGAATATATCTGGCTGGAATCATGTTCTGGCACAGTTCAGTAACTGGTCTGAGGGAGAATGGCAGCAGACTTGTGTCTTGGCGAGAGCGACCACATGACATGATACGGACCCAGGCCTGGCATGTGGGGATGGTGGTGTGGGTGCTTACCAGTAGGGGGACAACCTATGTGCCAGCGCACGTTGCATTGTTGCCAAATTTATTCAAGATGGCGGCGATGACGTCATTCAAGATGGCGGCATGTAGACTTGGCAACATCGCATGACGTCATCCAAGATGGCGGATTTTGGCGGGAGAATAGTCCAATTGTGCTACATCCACTAACCTAACCTCAAGAAAAAAATGGCGAGAAGTTTAAATTTTGGAGGGAAAATAGTCCAATTGTGCTACGTCCACTAACCTAAGCGTCCAGAAGGAAAAATGGCGGGACGTTTGAATTCCAACAGGATAATGCATGCAAAAAACCATACTTGTCTTTATTATTACTGATTATCATTTATTAACATTCACTATCATTTATTATTATTTATATCATGCACGAGGATGTCGTTATCAGGAGAAAGAAAACTGGCGTTCTACAGATCGGAGCGTGGAATGTCAGATCCCTTAATCGGGCAGGTAGGTTAGAAAATTTAAAAAGGGAAATGGATAGGTTGAAGTTAGATATAGTGGGAATTAGTGAAGTTCGGTGGCAGGAGGAACAAGACTTCTGGTCAGGTGACTACAGGGTTATAAACACAAAATCAAATAGGGGTAATGCAGGAGTAGGTTTAATAATGAATAGGAAAATAGGAATGCGGGTAAGCTACTACAAACAGCATAGTGAACGCATTATTGTGGCCAAGATAGATACGAAGCCCACACCTACTACAGTAGTACAAGTTTATATGCCAACTAGCTCTGCAGATGACGAAGAAATTGAAGAAATGTATGATGAAATAAAAGAAATTATTCAGATTGTCAAGGGAGACGAAAATTTAATAGTCATGGGTGACTGGAATTCGAGTGTAGGAAAAGGGAGAGAAGGAAACATAGTAGGTGAATATGGATTGGGGGACAGAAATGAAAGAGGAAGCCGCCTTGTACAATTTTGCACAGAGCACAACTTAATCATAGCTAACACTTGGTTCAAGAATCATGAAAGAAGGTTGTATACATGGAAGAATCCTGGAGATACTAAAAGGTATCAGATAGATTATATAATGATAAGACAGAGATTTAGGAACCAGGTTTTAAATTGTAAGACATTTCCAGGGGCAGATGTGGACTCTGACCACAATCTATTGATTATGACCTGTAGATTAAAACTGAAGAAACTGCAAAAAGATGGGAATTTAAGGAGATGGGACCTGGATAAACTAAAAGAACCGGAGGTTGTACAGAGATTCAGCGAGAGCATAAGGGAACAATTGACAGGAATGGGGGAAATAAACACAGTAGAAGAAGAATTGGTAGCTTTGAGGGATGAAGTAGTGAAGGCAGCAGAGGATCAAGTAGGTAAAAAGACGTGGGCTAGTAGAAATCCTTGGGTAACAGAAGAAATATTGAATTTAATTGATGAAAGGAGAAAATATAAAAATGCAGTAAGTGAAACAGGCAAAAAGGAATACAAACATCTCAAAAATGAGATCGACAGGAAGTGCAAAATGGCTAAGCAGGGATGGCTAGAGGACAAATATAAGGATGTAGAGGCCTATCTCACTAGGGGTAAGATAGATACTGTCTACAGGAAAATTAAAGAGACCTTTGGAGATAAGAGAACGACTTGTATGAATATCAAGAGCTCAGATGGAAACCCAGTTTTAAGCAAAGAAGGGAAAGCAGAATGGTGGAAGGAGTATATAGAGGGTCTATACAAGGGCGATGTGCTTGAGGACAATATTATGGAAATGGAAGAGGATGTAGATGAAGATGAAATGGGAGATACGATACTGCGTGAAGAGTTTGACAGAGCACTGAAAGACCTGAGTCAAAACAAGGCCCCCGGAGTAGACAATATTCCATTGGAACTACTGACGGCCGTGGGAGAGCCAGTCATGACAAAACTCTACCATCTGGTGAGCAAGATGTATGAAACAGGCGAAATACCCTCAGACTTCAAGAAGAATATAATAATTCCAATCCCAAAGAAAGCAGGTGTTGACAGATGTGAAAATTACCGAACTATCAGCTTAATAAGTCACAGCTGCAAAATACTAACACGAATTCTTTACAGACGAATGGAAAAACTAGTAGAAGCCAACCTCGGGGAAGATCAGTTTGGATTCCGTAGAAACACTGGAACACGTGAGGCAATACTGACCTTATGACTTATCTTAGACGAAAGATTAAGGAAAGGCAAACCTACGTTTCTAGCATTTGCAGACTTAGAGAAAGCTTTTGACAATGTTGACTGGAATACTCTCTTTCAAATTCTAAAGGTGGCAGGGGTAAAATACAGGGAGCGAAAGGCTATTTACAATTTGTACAGAAACCAGATGGCAGTTATAAGAGTCGAGGGACATGAAAGGGAAGCAGTGGTTGGGAAGGGAGTAAGACAGGGTTGTACCCTCTCCCCGATGTTGTTCAATCTGTATATTGAGCAAGCAGTAAAGGAAACAAAAGAAAAATTGGGAGTAGGTATTAAAATTCATGGAGAAGAAATAAAAACTTTGAGGTTCGCCGATGACATTGTAATTCTGTCAGAGACAGCAAAGGACTTGGAAGAGCAGTTGAATGGAATGGACAGTGTCTTGAAAGGAGGATATAAGATGAACATCAACAAAAGCAAAACAAGGATAATGGAATGTAGTCTAATTAAGTCGGGTGATGCTGAGGGAATTAGATTAGGAAATGAGGCACTTAAAGTAGTAAAGGAGTTTTGCTATTTGGGGAGCAAAATAACTGATGATGGTCGAAGTAGAGAAGATATAAAATGTAGGCTGGCAATGGCAAGGAAAGCGTTTCTGAAGAAGAGAAATTTGTTAACATCCAGTATTGATTTAAGTGTCAGGAAGTCATTTCTGAAAGTATTTGTATGGAGTGTAGCCATGTATGGAAGTGAAACATGGACGATAAATAGTTTGGACAAGAAGAGAATAGAAGCTTTCGAAATGTGGTGCTACAGAAGAATGCTGAAGATTAGATGGGTAGATCACATAACTAATGAGGAAGTATTGAATAGGATTGGGGAGAAGAGAAGTTTGTGGCACAACTTGACCAGAAGAAGGGATCGGTTGGTAGGACATGTTCTGAGGCATCAAGGGATCACCAATTTAGTATTGGAGGGCAGCGTGGAGGGTAAAAATCGTAGAGGGAGACCAAGAGATGAATACACTAAGCAGATTCAGAAGGATGTAGGTTGCAGTAGGTACTGGGAGATGAAAAAGCTTGCACAGGATAGAGTAGCATGGAGAGCTGCATCAAACCAGTCTCAGGACTGAAGACCACAACAACAACAACATCATGCACGTGTGTATGCAATCCAACTGTGTTAGTTCATGCACTTGCCACCAGAGAGCACCACCATGATGACATTAAAGATGGTTGATTTTGGCGGGAAGAAAGCCAATTGTGCTACCTCCACTGAACTACCATTAGCGTTCTCCTGCACATTCAGTCTTTGCTGAGCTGTCGTTGCCATGTGTTCTATCATAGAGATGGATGTGGGTGATAGAGTAGCCTTCAATAACTGCATTTCATGTAGACATTCGAGGGAGGACTGCAGCCACAGTTCACTACATGAGGTGTGGAAGCGTATGATAATGGAGGAGTGTCGGAGCAAAAAGTACAAGAATTCTGTTCAGCAGATTTCGGCAATGCAGAGGGATGGACCCAGGATGCATGCTGTAACCAGCATATGCTCATGTGCATGCGAAAACTGCAGGCTTATTTACCATCAAACATTCACTCTTCCGAAACGCAAGAGACGTTCAGTTGACGCCAATTCGCTTCGGCGTAAGCATATTTGTTTACAACGTATATACCATTGAAGCCCATCCTGCAAAATGTGTTCAATCGATGAGTTATTGGTGTTCGACTACGATGAGTTTAACAGCAGTGCAGTTTGCAAGCATACAGCCGAGGACTGCCCCAAAACCTCCTACATGCTGAATGGAAAAGTGCATTAATCCTGGAACATATGAACAAGAACACAGTCCTCCAAATAAATTCCCTCCAACGAAATGCTTTAAAAATGCATTACCTATCTCATGGAAACATCTGCTACTGTTGGAACTGTCTGCCTTTTCTAAAGCCCACATATAAGCTCTCAGCCCACAAGAGACGACTGCCTCCGATCCAGCAGTGCGACGAACTGATCTAGTTCACGAGTTCTCCGCTAGAGGGCACTTCGATAGGTCACGTGTTCACCTTATTCAACAAATAGCAGCACAGCATCATGATGACGTAGTTGGCTTCTATATAAGGAGGACTCAGCAGCTCCTCCATCTCTGTTCCAGTTGGTCAAGATGAAGTGTCAGTCACCATCACAGCAGAATAGGAGGAGAAGCAAGCTGCACCAGAAAAGTAAGTCCTCAAACTATTATTATTATTCTTTCTTTTCTCAGACGTTATGTCTGGTCAAAAATAAAAGTGATGCGGACCTTGATCACGCGTGACTTCCTTTTAACTGTACGGTGTATGTTACATTGCATTTAGGAACTTTCGGGTTATTGAACATGTATCAATAATTACGGATTTCTGTAGTTGTATATATACGTTTGGATGTAGCTGTAATGCGTTGATGTACCGGTGGATATTGTGCGGTATGACTCCTGTAGTTGATAGTATAATCGGAATAATGTCAACTTTATCCTGATGCCACATATCCTTGACTTCCTAGCCAGCTGGATGTATTTTTCAATTTTTTCTCCTGTTTTCTTCTGTATATTTGTTGTATTGGGTATGGATATTTCGATTAGTTGTGTTAATTTCTTCTTTTTATTGGTGAGTATGATGTCAGGTTTGTTATGTGGTGTTGTTTTATCTGTTATAATGGTTCTGTTCCAGTATAATTTGTATTCATCATTCTCCAGTACATTTTGTGGTGCATACTTGTATGTGGGAACGTGTTATTTTATAAGTTTATGTTGTAAGCAAGCTGTTGATGTATTATTTTTGCTACATTGTCATGTTTTCTGGGGTATTCTGTATTTGCTAGTATTGTACACCCACATGTGATGTGGTCTACTGTTTCTATTTGTTGTTTGCAAAGTCTGCATTTATCTGCTATGGTATTGGGATCTTTAACAATATGCTTGCTGTAATATCTGGTGTTTATTGTTTGATCCTGTATTGCAATCATGAATCCTTCCGTCTCACTGTATATATTGCCTTTTCTTAGCCATGTGTTGGATGCGTCTTGATCGATGTGTGGCTCTTAGATGATACGGGTGCTTGCCATGTAGTGTTTTCTTTTTCCAATTTACTTTCTTCGTATCTGTTGATGTTATGTGATCTAAAGGGTTGTAGAAGTGGTTATGAAATTGCAGTGGTGTAGCCAATGTATTTATATGAGTGATTTCTTTGTGTATTTTGCTAGTTTCTGCTCGTTCTAGAAAGAATTTTCTTAAATTGTCTACCTGTCCATAATGTAGGTTTTTTATGTCGATGAATCCCCTTCCTCCTTCCTTTCTGCTTAATGTGAATCTTTCTGTTGCTGAATGTATGTGATGTATTCTATATTTGTGGCATTGTGATCGTGTAAGTGTATTGAGTGCTTCTAGGTCTGTGTTACTCCATTTCACTACTCCAAATGAGTAGGTCAATATTGGTATAGCATAAGTATTTATAGCTTTTGACTTGTTTCTTGCTGTCAATTCTGTTTTCAGTATTTTTGTTAGTCTTTGTCTATATTTTTCTTTTAGTTCTTCTTAATATTTGTATTATCTATTCCTATTTTTTGTCTGTATCCTAGATATTTATAGGCATCTGTTTTTTCCATCGCTTCTATCGAGTCGCTGTGGTTATTCAGTATGTAATCTTCTTGTTTAGTGTGTTTTCCCTTGACTATGCTATTTTTCTTACATTTGTCTGTTCTAAAAGCGATATTTATATCAATGCTGAATAATTCTGTTACCTTTAGTAATTGGTTGAGTTGTTGATTGGTTGCTGCCAGTAGTTTTAGTTCATCCTTGTATAGCAAATGTGTGATTTTGTGTGGGTATGTTCCAGTAATATTGTATCCATAATTTGTATTATTTAGCATGTTGGATAGTGGGTTCAGAGCAAGACAGAACCAGAAAGGACTTAATGAGTCTCCTTGGTATATTCCACGCTTAATCTGTATTGGCTGTGATGTGATATTATCTAAATTTGTTTGGATATTAAGTGTGGTTTTCCAGTTTTTCATTACTATGTTTAGGAACTATATCAATTTAGGACCTACTTTGTATATTTCCAATATCTGTAGTAACAATGAGTGGGGTACACTATCAAAAGCTTTTTGGTAATCAATGTATGCGTAGTGTAGCGACCTTTGTTTAGTTTTAGCTTGATATGTCACCTCTGCATCTATTATCAGTTGCTCTTTACATCCTTGTGCTCCTTTGCAGCAGCCTTTTTGTTCTTCATTTATAATTTTGTTCTGTGTTGTATGTGTCATTAATTTCTGTGTAATGACTGAAGTTAATATTTTGTGGATTGTTGGTAGGCATGTTATGGGGCGATATTTAGCTGGGTTTGCCGTGTCTGCTTGATCTTTAGGTTTCAGATAAGTTATTCCATGTGTAAGTGTATCAGGGAATGTAACTGTTAAATAATTTAGTTAGATGTGAATGTGTTGAGGTGAACTTTTTTAGCCAGAAATTTTCTATTTTATCATTTCCAGGGGCTTTCCAATTGTGTGTAGAATTAATTGCTCGAGTGACTTCATGTTGCAAAATTATCACTTCAGGCATTTGTGGTATCATCTTGTATGAGTTTGTTTCTGCTTGTATCCACCGTGCATGCCTGTTATGTTGTACCGGGTTTGACCATATGTTGCTCCAGAAGTGTTCCATGTCTGTTATGTTTGGTGGATTGTCTATTTTAATGTGTGTGTTATCTATTGTTTGGTAAAATCTCTTTTGGTTTGTGTTGGATGTTTGGTTTTGTTTCCTTCTATTTTCACTTTTTTTATATCTTCTAAGTTGTTTGGCCAAAGCTTGTAATTTCTGCTTCTTTTCATCTAATTGCGCTATTGCTTCTTGTTGTGAGATTTTACCTAACCTTTTTCGTTTTTTGTCTGATATTTCATTTCTTATAAATTGTGTTAGCTGTCCAATGTCTTTTCTCAGTTTTTCTATTCTGATCTGTAGCCTGTGTTGCCATGCCGGTTTTGTGGGTTTCTTCTGTGTGTTGGTTGGTTCTGATCTCTGCCTAGTGTGTATATTTAGTGTAGTGAGTGCTCCTATATAAACCAGTAGTTGTAACTCTTCCATAGTTGTGTTTTCATTTATTTTGTTGTGTATGATTGTGTTGATAGTTTTTATAGTTGTTTCGACTTGTGGGTTATTTGGCGGTCTATGCAAGAATGGTCTAATGTCTGTATTTGTGTCTTTGTATTCTATATATGTCAGCTGAAATTTCTCTTCTATATCTAACATGTGTGTCACTTCGTGTTCTATTTGTGCTTGTTCTGGTGGCTGTCTTAAGATTTCGTTTTCCTCTGATTGTTTAATTGATGCGTGTTGGTCTTTGTTTGTTTGCTCTGGGATGTTTGAGTACATTACTGTATTTTCTTCTTCTTCTAATTGCACATTATTTTGTTCCAGTATTTGTTGTACTTGTTGTTTGATGTTTTCTAGTTCTGACTGGGGTATCCTGTTATTTTTTATTATTACACGGATCTGATCAGCTAGTCGTTGTCCTGTTAAAAATTTTAATTCTGGGTATCTGGTAATAAATGTTGTGTATACTTGTGATCTGTATCCAGTTGTATTGGTTCCTAGGTTTGTTGTTTGGTAATAACAGAACATGAGGTGTCGATTAACTTTATCTGACCATCTCATCCTCTGTCTTTGTTTTCCTTCTAGGGTGGTTGCAGGAAGCATATCCTGCAAAACACCTCTATTTGGATTTAAATCATTTTCCAGTTGGCTAGCAGTGTCGTTACCATTGTGGGCGGGCATAGGGTTCAAGCGTCGTCCCCGACCATGACGGCGCTTGTCCGAGGCTTCTTTAGTTCTGTCCTGAACCAAGTAATCACACTAAAAGGGGGGTTAGCCCTATTAGTGGTTTGTTCTTTCCGTCGCCTTTTACGACTGGCAGAACATACCGGAGGCCTATTCTTTTCCCGGGCCTATTATTATTGCTATTATTATTATTTCTCTACCAACATCACATCATTTCTTATGGATATTCGTCTTGGTCCTCCAGCAGCTCCACCCATGACACCAGCATCAGCAGGTCCCAGCATGTCCCGGTCCATGCACGTGAAGGCCTTGGACTCGTCCACGCAGGATCCTGTAGCTCAGCTTTTCAGCATGCTGGAGCGGGATAGCCAGGTGTTAATGTCGGTGCCAGAGGCTGCGCTTGATGGGGCTTCACAGTACTGGGCTCCTTCATACGCACCGATCATAATCTCACAAGGGACATCCCACCATCAGTGCAAGAACAGCAGCCTAACAGCGCTGGTGTGGATGTCGTGGATGAGAAGATACCGACCGCTGCTTCACCTCATCCTTAACTATTCGCCTCAAGCTATGTGATAACAGTTAGTGGTTCAAAACGTATCCATGTAGGGCTTGAAGTTTCACAATACAGTAGCCTCTCAACTGTGTTGGTGCTGGAAAATGTGCTCAAAAATATTAAAGTGAAATTTTCTGACTACGAGTGGGATGAACTGTGTCGTTTAAAAACACAAATCAAAAATCATATGACTACCGAATATTATCCATCCCACACCTACCAGGACATGTACTGTGGCAATCTGACTGTGAGTATTCTATCAATGTATGATGATGCTACACTAAAAATTAAAAGTGCTGATGGTTATAGTATTTTCATGCATCACCCCACTGTTGATAACTTGTTCAATTAGACATGGCCCTAACTAGTACGATAGAGAGACTAAATAGATGGTGCCCATATGTTCAGGCAGTGTACACCGACATCATTAACTGGCTTCACACATGTAGCATCCACATAGATGATATAGAACATTGTTTTAGTATGTGTATAACACCAGTGCCCAAGTCTTGTGCTATTCCTCGAATAGGTGCTGAAAATGTCGAACTCAAATTTACTGATGGAATACCGGACTATTGTAATTCACCCATAACATTACGAGATATACGTGCTGAATTTCAAGCATACAAGAAGCAGCTATTTTCCAAATACTATACTTCTGCTGCACGGCTTAAAAAAGAATGTACAGATTTTTTCTCATGCTGATCATATTTGTAAATATTTTAATAAATAAATATATTATTTTATAATATTAAATTTGTCATTGCGTGTCTTTTATTTGCCAACACAAAATGTCACCTACGTTAATCTATATGACTGCCTTCCCTTTAAATATACCACCTCGAGTTCATTCTATTGTGTAGCCGCTGTAGCTCAGTTGGTAAGGTGACTGCGCCATAGTGACTACACACAAACACATATTTTTAATCATATAAAAGCGTATTCCACACCTTGACCTACCACAGAAGTTATCATGGCGGGCTGGGTGAAACACCCTCGTTTCAAGGGCTTTGTTGTACGTGACTGGTCCTGTGATGATGACCAAGACCAGAAGATCAACAAGAATGGACCACTCTTTCCTGACAGCATACGAACTATAATTGTAGGTCCATCCAGCTGTGGTAAGACAAATGTCCTCATGGCTCTGTTAACGCACTAGACGGAGTCCGCTTCGAGCACCTTTTCGTCTTCTCCAAAACACTCTTTCAGCCCAAGTACCACTTACTGAAGAAAATATTAGATGGAGTAGACGGTGTAACGTATAGAGCCTTCAGTGAAAGCGACGACGTCCCCCCACCTGAAGAGGTAAAGCCTAACACAGCGTTCATATTTGACGATGTCGCTGTTGAAAACAAGATCAAATACGTAAATATTTCTGCTTTGGCCGTCATATGGGTGTTGATGTATTTTATCTGAGTCAAACGTGTTCCAGGATCCCAAAACAGCTGGTGAGGGACAACGCAAATTTCGTTATAGCATTCAAACAAGACAACCTCAATTTAAAGCACATCTACCACGCTCACGTAGGGACCGACATGTCGTACAATGAATTTGTAAAGATATGTGCTGATTGCTGGAACCACTCACAATACGGCTTTCTCGTTATTGATAAAATCCGTAAACTAAATGACGGTGGGTATAGCCGGAACTTCCAAGACTTTCTCCATATATAAACGTACGAAAATACCTTATCCCATCAGTTAACATTTCGCCATGGACAAATTCGCACGCATGGCGGACGCTCAGGCTGAGAGATTAGGTGTGCAAAGACAGAGTGCCTGAATGTACACCGATATCAAATTAAAAATCTTTAGTCCAGACTAGTTAAAGTTGCAAGGGAATTAAAGGACACCCAGAAACTTCTTGCCATTAACCAAAACCGGATAGAGAACAGAATTAGCGCAATTGAGGGTTTGATAGAAGGCGAGGCCGTTGTTATTGAAGAAGGTGGCGTAGGAAAAAAGGAGAAGAAGAAGTACAAGCATATATAAAACCACGTGATATTCAGAGCTCTGATTAGTATCCTTCGAGATGTCGACAAAGCATAAAGTCATTCAGGCGCGCAAAGCAGTTCGAGAGAAATTACGTTTGCTGAAGTTGGGACATATAGATCGCGAACAAACACTAAATGAAACTTTTAAACCTGCTACCGAATCTATCACCAAGATAGCTTTGCATAATAATGACCCAATCGCAGAATTCACCAACCAGTATCCGCCCGTTAAGATAGATAGAACATTTGGTGTCAGCAGGGCGAGACCGTACATGCTGGGCTGTCAAACTACACTCCTGGAAATTGAAATAAGAACACCGTGAATTCATTGTCCCAGGAAGGGGAAACTTTATTGACACATTCCTGGGGTCAGATACATCACATGATCACACTGACAGAACCACAGGCACATAGACACAGGCAACAGAGCATGCACAATGTCGGCACTAGTACAGTGTATATCCACCTTTCGCAGCAATGCAGGCTGCTATTCTCCCATGGAGACGATCGTAGAGATGCTGGATGTAGTCCTGTGGAACGGCTTGCCATGCCATTTCCACCTGGCGCCTCAGTTGGACCAGCGTTCGTGCTGGACGTGCAGACCGCGTGAGACGACGCTTCATCCAGTCCCAAACATGCTCAATGGGAGACAGATCCGGAGATCTTGCTGGCCAGGGTAGTTGACTTACACCTTCTAGAGCACGTTGGGTGGCACGGGATACATGCGGACGTGCATTGTCCTGTTGGAACAGCAAGTTCCCTTGCCGGTGCAGGAATGGTAGAACGATGGGTTCGATGACGGTTTGGATGTACCGTGCACTATTCAGTGTCCCCTCGACGATCACCAGTGGTGTACGGCCAGTGTAGGAGATCGCTCCCCACACCATGATGCCGGGTGTTGGCCCTGTGTGCCTCGGTCGTATGCAGTCCTGATTGTGGCGCTCACCTGCACGGCGCCAAACACGCATACGACCATCATTGGCACCAAGGCAGAAGCGACTCTCATCGCTGAAGACGACACGTCTCCATTCGTCCCTCCATTCACGCCTGTCGCGACACCACTGGAGGCGGGCTGCACGATGTTGGGGCGTGAGCGGAAGACGGCCTAACGGTGTGCGGGACCGTAGCCCAGCTTCATGGAGACGGTTGCGAATGGTCCTCGCCGATACCCCAGGAGCAACAGTGTCCCTAATTTGCTGGGAAGTGGCGGTGCGGTCCCCTACGGCACTGCGTAGGATCCTACGGTCTTGGCGTGCATCCGTGCGTCGCTGCGGTCCGGTCCCAGGTCGACGGGCACGTGCACCTTCCGCCGACCACTGGCGACAACATCGATGTACTGTGGAGACCTCACGCCCCACGTGTTGAGCAATTCGGCGGTACGTCCACCCGGCCTCCCGCATGCCCACTATACGCCCTCGCTCAAAGTCCGTCAACTGCACATACGGTTCACGTCCACGCTGTCGCGGCATGCTACCAGTGTTAAAGACTGCGATGGAGCTCCGTATGCCACGGCAAACTGGCTGACACTGACGGCGGCGGTGCACAAATGCTGCGCAGCTAGCGCCATTCGACGGCCAACACCGCGGTTCCTGGTGTGTCCGCTGTGCCGTGCGTGTGATCATTGCTTGTACAGCCCTCTCGCAGTGTCCGGAGCAAGTATGGTGGGTCTGACACACCGGTGTCAATGTGTTCTTTTTTCCATTTCCAGGAGTGTATAACTTTATCCGATAGCACAATACTCATCGGGGATGCAGAGTTTAAAAGAACACCTGGTTTAATGCATTTAATCTTACTAAGGCCATCAAAAAACTTAAAATACTCAGCCGATGACCGCAAAGTCCATCGGGAAGTAATTAACTTGACTGATCTGTACAAAAATCCCGACGTAACACTGAAAAAGCCTGAAAACTCTAAATACACTACCATTATACAACCTTTACTCAATGAGCAAACTAAAAGTGTCGGTGAGGGTGTAGACTTTCAGCATAAAGGAATGAGCAATCAAGTCCCGCAATATATATATTACGATGACCCAGATGAACTAATAGACAGACTTCGACTGTTGATGGCTTCGGCTACTGCGGGCAATACAGCTCATTCGAATGAGCTTGTATCCATAATCTCAGAGCTTCGAGAGAGAGGTATCATCGAATAAGTATGGAAACCGCGGTTCGAGAACTGCACAAGCCAGCACGCAAAACATACCCTCGTAGACATGTCATAATTAAAGGGCTGGATGACCTCTGGCAAGCTGATCTTGTAGATATGAATCGATATTCACCTCATAATAATGGATTGAAATACATTTTAATGGTTATTGATACATACTCTAAATTCGCCTGGGCATTACCTGTGAAAACGAAAACCGGTAGAGATATTGCTGTGGTGTTTGAGCGTCTGTTGCAGACAGGAACGAATCGACGCCCCACCAATCTTCAAACCGATCACGGTGGGGAGTTTTACAACGACCATTTCAAGACTGTGATGGCGCGGTATGGCATACACCACTACTCCACGTTTACCCACCTTAAAGCTAGTATCGTCGAGCGGTTGAACAGAACAATCAAAGCTCAAATGTGGATGCAGTTTAATCTTCGCGGTTCGTACAAGTGGGTAGAAATCCTCCCACAGATAATTGCAAAGTATAGTCGAACCAAACATAGTACAATAAAAATGAGACCGATCGATGTTCGCGATAATTCACTCATGGACACAGTATATTTCCGGATTAAAATGATCGACCCTCGCAAACAGTGGTTCAATATAGGCGACTTAGTACGTATTTCAAAGCACCAGACAGCGTTCGAGAAATCGTACTTACCAAATTGGTCGGCTGAGACATTCACAGCGTCCAAAGTGCAGCGAACCAAGCCTAGGACATATATCTTAAAGGACGGCATGGGCGAAGAAATTGCAGGATGCTTTTACACGGAGGAATTGCAGAAGAGTTCTGAACCAGATGTATTTCTCATCGAGCGCGTGATAAGACTTCGTGGGAATAGAGCACTGGTTAAATGGCTAGGATTTCCATCATCAGAAAACAATTGGATCGAAGCTGACATGTTAGTATATAACGGGGAGAGTAGACCTCTATCTCCTCAGTATCGTACCATGCACGATAGGAGGCACATCATAATAAGAGGTGGGGGTGGTGTTCTCGACAAGTTGCCTGTTGAATTGCACATTCCCCGATATAACTTCTGTGGGCCTGGAACAAAGCTTCAGAAGCGCCTGGCACGAGGCGATAAAGGTATTAACCTACTAGACGAAGCCTGCCTTGAGCACGACCTCGCATATGCGGCAAATAAGGATCTATCAGCACGCCACGTCGCCGACCGGATATTAGCAGATATAGCCAAACAAATAAGGCGAAGAAAAGATCTCGGAATAGGCCAACGCGTTCCTGCATTCGTGGCTGATAAAACCATCCGTGGAAAAATTAAGTTGGGCTTGTGTGTGATGAATTTCAAACGAATTATGGAAGCAGCGCGAACAGCTTTGCGAGCGAAGAAGAACAGGAAGAAGAACAACAAACCCGGTTTGATGAAAAACTGTATTCTCACCTCGATGTCTGCAGCTAAACGTGTGTTCAATAGTGGGAACTAGAAGAAAAACATTACTTCAATTAAACCACCTAGGGTCATACCACTACCAAAGACTTCGTGCGGAATTATCCCGTTCCCCGTTCCAGCCCTTGCAGCCCTGTCCGCTATAGGTTCACTCACAGGCGGTGCCGCAGCTGTTGCCAAAACGGTCAAAAACGCACAGAGTGCACAAGCCCAACTAGAGGAAGCCAGAAGACATAATCGTGCTATGGAGGCAGCTACTATCGGAACAGGTCTCTACTTGAAACCATACAGGAAAGGACGAGGTCTCTTCGTAAATAAAAAAAAGCCCTTTAGTTAGTTATCCTACCTGAGCGAACGCTCACGAATAAAGATCTAGTTAAAATTATTAAACAAAAACTTCACTTTCGTGGATTCCGCGGCGTCTTTATGCGGAATACATTACCAAAGACCATGTGGCGGACTAATGAGCGCAGAATTGTAAATTTAGATGTTGCTGGGGGTTCAAGGACCCATTGGGTTGCGTATGTTAAGAAAAGTCCAAATAAAGTTCAGTATTTCGATTCATTCGGCGATTTACAGCCGCCTGAAGAATTAAAACGCTACTTCACCAGCAAAAGACGCGTCTTCTACAATGTCCGGCGATATCAGGACTTTAACACATATCTCTGTGGTCATCTCTGCGCTATGTTCCTCATCACAGCGACGGCGAACCCCCTCTAGAATGCGTCATCGTCAGATCATGTGCGCGATATATAAAAGAGCTGTCATTGAACACATGACCATCATTTGATGTTTAGATGCAATGTCGTACACTCTGACTTTAAAAGAGCAAGGATCAGTATTACGCGCAAATTACTTTCCGCCGATTGATTTAAGTGCAGGGGACTGGAGTATTGCACTGATTGGTCTAGAGGCTTATAACAGCATTTCAAACATTACACAGAGCAACAATAAACTACATCTTAAGATTGACGGCCGGAAGGAGATTCTACAAATGATTTAAACGAACTCTTAAAACAGTCAGAAAAACGTATTGAACTACGGGCAAATATTAATACCCTTAAATCTGAAATACGGACAGAGAGAGCTACGATCGACTTTACACCGAGACATTCAATTGGTCCACTGCTAAGTTTTGGGAGGGATCGTGTTTTGGTGAAGGACGGAAGTAAATTTTACGCATCAGATCATGCTGTAGATATACTCCCATTGAGTGTAATATTGCCACAAACTCATACCTGAACGATAAATTGATTCACTCAATTTACGGATTCTTTCCTACAGTCGGCACAGGGTATAAAATAGTTCAAGCCCCCACAAACGCTATATATCTCCCGGTGACTGTTCAGACACTGGACTACCTTGAACTGCGTATTGCGGATCAGAATAATCAGCTTTTTAACTTTAGAGGAGAAGAGATCATTGTACGCCTGCATCTAAGGCGAGATGGGAATAAGGTATAAAGCTAGCACACCAAGCTCACAACCCGTTAGTGCATCGCGGAAGGGCAAGGTGATAAGACGCCTTAATTACGAATTCCTCATTTCAGCAGGTTTAAAACCGCAGAATGGCGTCGCTCAACGTAACTCAGTCAGTAGAGTATGATGACCGAATTTTTCGTCATGAATACCACTCACACAAACCCTACGCTTCAAGCACATTTAACAAAAATGATGAAATTAGGATTGTTATCCAGCATCAGGTCGCGGTAACACTGCCTAGCAAGAGCTTCCTCTATCTGGACTACACATTTAAGAAAGCTGATGGGGCTGCCGTAGCGCTCTCGAAGCTCACTCGAAAGGCTGTAGCATTCCTGTTTCAAGAGATACGCTATGAACTCAACGGAATTGAAATAGCCCGAACTAGAAATGTTGGTAATACATCAGCCCTTAAGACGTACGTTTCAGCCTCACGCTCTGATTCAAACAGTTTGGAAAATGCTGGGTGGTTCATAGATGCAGCCGATGGGGAGGGTGGACAAAGCCGATTTACCGCGTGCGTGCCACTAAAAATGCTTATGGGTTATTTTGAGGATATGCAGCGAATAATTATCAACGCTAAACAGGAACTTATTTTGGTGAGAAGTGCAAGTGAAGCGAATTCATTCTCTCAAACAGCTGCAGAGAATGTTCAAATCAAGATTAATAGCATATCGTGGAAAATGCCTCACATCACCGTTGCCGACGAGGAGCGCTTGAAGCTCTTAAAAGTTCTGAATGCTGGCACCTACCTACCACTAACTTTCCGATCACGGGAGCTTTTTGAATACCCAATCCTACCTACAGCGTCCACACGTACTTGGGCTATTAAAACATCAGTGCAGTTGGAAGCACCTCGATTCATCAAAATGGCACTGAGCACTATGGGACTCAACTGCTGAGGTCATTAGTCCCCTAGAACTTAGAACTAGTTAAACCTAACTAACCTAAGGACATCACAAACATCCATGCCCGAGGCAGGATTCGAACCTGCGACCGTAGCGGTCTTACGGTTCCAGACTGCAGCGCCTTTAACCGCACGGCCACTTCGGCCGGCTCGATTCATCATACTCGCATTTCAAACTCAAAGGCGTGCTAATGTATCAAAGGACTCAACTGAATTAGACCACTGCAAGTTAACTAACGCCAGAGTCTACTTGAATTCAGAATACTACCCATATGAGAATCTACATCTACAGTGGGACAGCAATGTATACAGTCTGGCATTTGACATGTATGCGAGATTCCGAGTATCTTACTACGAAGGTGTTGAAAATGAAGGATGCCTACTCAGCCCACAGAGTATCAAGAAGCTAGCGCCAATAATCGTGATTGACTGTTCAAAACAGAATGAGATAATTAAATCAGGACCTATAGATGTACGGATTGAATTTGAATCTTCAGCAAACTTCCCTGATCAGACTTCGGCATATGCTCTCGTTCTGCATGATCGTCTCATTAACTACGGTCCACTCACTGGTGTAGTGCAACGAGTTGTATAAATTAATACGCACTCTGCTAGCTGTAGCGTAGATCACGATGTTACCTGCAGGTGTGAGGATCGTAGCTGACTTTCAAGGATTTTACTATGATGAGTGCAGGCGTTTCATAATTAAAGACTGTGCATTAATAGCATTCACGCAAAGTGATGGAGTAATAGGAAGATTTATATCAAGAGTTGAATCGCCGAAACCATTTAAAGACGTCAAGTGCAATAAGACAGTCAGAAGCGCGATGTGGCTAACAAAGTTCTATCACGGTATTATGTGGGACGCCCCTGGCATCTCTTATAAACATTTGCTGGAATTGCTGAGAGTATTTGATCACAAGGAGACAATAATCTACGTTAAAGGCGATGAGAAGAGTAGCTGGCTGCGTCGAATCTTCAAATATGCGGCTATCCGGAACCTGGAATACTACGATTGTCCACCTATCCATCAACTTAGACAGCGAACGTGTCAAGAAGAAAAAAATAGTTTTGTGTCAGCATCTGAAAATGTAAAATTACTTTTAAAATGGCTCACAAATAAATAAATAATTTTTTCCTCCATAAGAATTCTTGTTGTTTTCTTTCTATGACACCTAATTCCATAGATGTAAGTTTATTGGTGATACTGTTCGTGAAGCGCATTCCACTGGAGCTGTCCGAGGCAGTTTACCTGCTTCCACCTCGCCGGCGCGGCGGTGAGTCAGCTGTGGAAAGTGACAGGACCTGAAAGAGAGAGTTCTAGGGTCGGCTTTGCCAGATGCCCACCGTTTAAAGTGACAGGACCACAAAGAGAGTGGCGGGGTCTGTTTGTGACCGGCGGACGAAGTCCAGCACACGTCATTCAGATTTCATATCTGTCTTTAAATCATTAAAAACCTTATAGGTCTCTCTCTGTGCCAGTGCAATGTATATGGATCATAATTGAGGGTCAAATAATAACAAACTCGGGCAATTTTTTTACAATAAAAAATTGAATTTATTATTCAATTCAGATTTTGTTTGCGACATATCAGTTTACAGTAAAATGATTCACTTTTTTTCACATTATATGAGTTTACAGATACACTATTTGTCTTCAAGTAAAAATATGAAAGTTATTATCTTTGCAGATACGTGTTTTTACATTATTCATAAATATATAAGCACTGTACTATATATATATATATATATATATATATATATATATATATATATATATAAAACTAAAGCAGAGGTACTAGAACGTAATTATATTATCTTACAAGGTAAATAATATCTCTAGTGAAGTTCCACCGGAAGCACATTTTTTAACTGATGGCAAACGTATTTTTAGTTCAAGATAGTGGCTCTAAAACATTTTCCACTAGCAATGTAAATTATATTTCATTGAAGTAAGTGGCTCTAGACATTTTCCATTACAACAAGCAGGTGAACACATATTTCCCGGCATAAAGATTTTTTTTTTGCACAGTCAAGTATATGTAAAGAATTTAATTGGTGGAACTCACATTCTTAAAAAACTAGTTCTGACTGGGTGGCTAGCGGCGGGTGAAACTTACAACTACTACTAAGATCAAAGCGGATACGAACTACGAAAATTGTATTTTCGTCTTCTATTTGATTATAAGAGGTGTAAAATTTTTATCTGCATCCAGCCATTGACTAGTAATAGCGGCGTAAAAAATATACAAATATATATAAAGACTTTTTTATAAATGGGATTATTTTGGTTCTTTTTCTGTTTTTTATGATTTTTTTATAGAATAAATAATATGTACACACATGCACACTTAACACAGTCTCACACACATTCACACACACTCAGACATATACGGAAGTACGCAAGCTGCATACTACAAAACACTCTCATTCAATATTTACACTATGATAAAAGGGTCATACTACTACTCTGTAGACACCCTCGCAGTCTCTCTCTCTCTCTCTCTCTCTCTCTCTTTCAATCAGAGTCCCCCACCCCTTCTCTCGCTACAAGTGAGTAGTGTGAGTACGGGCGAGTTTCAATGCCGTCATCACACATGACCATTTTATCGTCATGAGGCGACAGACCGATTTTAAACTGCAGCACAGTGTACACCTCATGCGCTATCGATCGAGTACTACACTCCTGGAAATTGAAATAAGAACACCGTGAATTCATTGTCCCAGGAAGGGGAAACTTTATTGACACATTCCTGGGGTCAGATACATCACATGATCACACTGACAGAACCACAGGCACATAGACACAGGCAACAGAGCATGCACAATGTCGGCACTAGTACAGTGTATATCCACCTTTCGCAGCAATGCAGGCTGCTATTCTCCCATGGAGACGATCGTAGAGATGCTGGATGTAGTCCTGTGGAACGGCTTGCCATGCCATTTCCACCTGGCGCCTCAGTTGGACCAGCGTTCGTGCTGGACGTGCAGACCGCGTGAGACGACGCTTCATCCAGTCCCAAACATGCCCAATGGGAGACAGATCCGGAGATCTTGCTGGCCAGGGTAGTTGACTTACACCTTCTAGAGCACGTTGGGTGGCACGGGATACATGCGGACGTGCATTGTCCTGTTGGAACAGCAAGTTCCCTTGCCGGTGCAGGAATGGTAGAACGATGGGTTCGATGACGGTTTGGATGTACCGTGCACTATTCAGTGTCCCCTCGACGATCACCAGTGGTGTACGGCCAGTGTAGGAGATCGCTCCCCACACCATGATGCCGGGTGTTGGCCCTGTGTGCCTCGGTCGTATGCAGTCCTGATTGTGGCGCTCACCTGCACGGCGCCAAACACGCATACGACCATCATTGGCACCAAGGCAGAAGCGACTCTCATCGCTGAAGACGACACGTCTCCATTCGTCCCTCCATTCACGCCTGTCGCGACACCACTGGAGGCGGGCTGCACGATGTTGGGGCGTGAACGGAAGACGGCCTAACGGTGTGCGGGACCGTAGCCCAGCTTCATGGAGACGTTGTAAGTAGGCTGGTTAGGTTTTTTTATTGGTAACGCCAACTCTGTATGAAAATCACTGGCTGTGCTGTCTGCAGTCTGTGGCTGCTTTGCATTGTTGTAATACTCGCCATTGTAGTGTTGGGCAGCGGCAGCTGGATGTGAACAGCGCGTAGCGTTGCGCAGTTGGAGGTGAGCTGCCAGCAGTGGTGGATGTGGGGAGAGAGATGGCGGAGTTTTGTAATTTGCCATAAACTGCTATATATATGATGATATCAAGGTAAATACATTGTTTGTTCTCTATTAATATCTTTCATTTGCTAACTATCCCTATCAGTAGTTAGTGCCTTCCATAGTTTGAATCTTTTATTTAGCTGGCAGTAGTGGCGCTCGCTGTATTGCAGTAGCTTGAGCAGCGAAGATTTTTGTGAGGTAAGTGATTTGTGAAAGGTATAGTTTAATGTTAGTCAGGGCCATTCTTTTGTAGGGATTTCTGAAAGTCAGATTGCGTTGCGCTAAAAATATTGTGTGTCAGGTTAAGCACAGTCCTGTAAAAATTGTTCAAAGGGGACGTTTCATATGGCGACCCTGCCAGGATTCGAACCAGGAATCTTCTGATTTTTCTTGTAGTTTGTGTAATTAGTGTAGATTTTGTTTACTGCTAGCGCGTAACTGTAGAGAGAATCTCCTTTGTAGTTGCAGTCTTTCATTGTTGTACATTAAAACAGTTGTGGCATGCATGTAGATTTGCACCAAGTATTTCGCAGCTGCAATTAACTAGATATTATTTTCAGTGTTATGGTAATGTATTCTCTTATTTTTGCTCTTCAAATTGTGTTTTTCTGTGGTGTCGTGTGAAATACTGTGACAATAATGGCGTGTGAAAAACGTAATACTAGGCTCCAATGTAAACTGAGAAATGACAGTGAAAACGAATGCAGTGTGTTAGCGCCACCGAGTAATGAAGTAACTGAGGTTCAAAGTAATAATTTGGTAATTGTGCATAGGGAAATGGAGCGGGCGGCAAACAATGGCGTGGACAGTGAAACAATTAGTGAAGAGGGACGCATTATCGATCGATCGGTCGGCAATAGCTCGCCTCAGGAAGCCGAAATGACACGACACGATCTCGCAAATATTGTAGATTCAGGTTTTGGATCCTCACCGTTTTCTCAAATAAGTCAAGACACATTTTCTGCTTGTCAAAATGTGAATGTTTCCGGTGCAAATTCACTGCCGAAAAGCACTGAGGAACATGTTTCAGACACCAATGCATTGTTATTACAATTAATACAACAAATGGGACAAACACAGCAAAAGCTTCAAAAGTTAGACACAATGGAACAAAATCAGAGACAAACACAGCAAAAGCTTCAAAAGTTAGACACAATGGAACAAAATCTTAAAAAGTTAGACGCAATGGAACAAAATCTTCAAAAGTTAGACTCATTGGAGCAAACTCTTGAACAAACACATGAGGATTTAACTACTGAGTTACATCACATTGAATCGAAATGTCAAAAAGTCTGTCATGACGTAAAAACACAAATTTGTGAGCATTTCCAACCTATTTTTTCGCGTCATGAAAATGCACTACAGAATCATGAAGCAGCCATAAAAGAACTGCAAACTATTGTTCATGAAAATCATGAGACCTTGCAAGCAAAATTTGACTCAGTTGCATCTACCGATACGGTTATGCAACTTGCAAAAACTCAGGAAAACTTAAAGGACACAGTAGATACGATTTCAACACAAATGGACACTCTGAAACTTGGTTCAGAAAAACATACAGAGGAAATGATTTCACTATCGGATAAAGTAGCCGATCTTTCAGATCAGTTCACTAACTTATCTACAAAGGTAGATGATGATCTGAATGACACAACACCTGTAGCCTTCACGGACACTGATGAGTATGAACAAATTAGAAAATTCAAACAAAATCAAAATCAAATCAATACACAGTACAAAAGACAAATCCGGGAAGTGCAAGATCAGTTGGCACAAGTAGTACAAGAATTACGTATTTCAGAGGACACTCGCGCCCCAATACGGGAAGAGGGACATAGAAATACGGAACAGACACAAAATAACAACACAGGGCGCTTCGGAAATTGCGAAAGAAGTTGGCAAGGTACACCGAATTTTGAGATGGAACCGCCGAAACGACGTAACAATGACCGACATGCGACTTGCCGACATGATGATTTTGACTATAAGCTGTTCATTACTACACGTAAATTCAAAACATTTAAGAATTCTGGCAACGACATTCATCCACAAGCATGGCTCCATCAATTCTCTCATTGTTTTCCTCCCAACTGGTCGTTAGAACACAGATTAGAATTTGTGTGTGGCTACTTGGAGAATGAACCAGCTGTAAGAATGCGATCGGTAATTCACGATTGCCACAGTGAAGGAGAGTTTTACCATGCCTTCCTCTCAGCATATTGGTCTCAAGCCACACAAGACTGAGTAAAACATAGTATCATAATGATGAAACGTTTCGAACAATCTGAATTTTCCAGTCTTATGAAATATTATGAAGACATGTTGCATAAGAATCAATATCTTTCAAACCCATACAGCCCCTCAGAACTCATCCGCATTTGCTTAATCAAACTGCCTGAACATTTACGACATATTATTTTGGCAGGACGTTGCAAAGACGACATTGAAGCATTTCAAGGACTCTTACAAGAACTGGAAATTGACACTGACAATCGCGGAACGCAGGAGCACAACAATTACAGATCACATCCGTCGCAATTCCGCGATAAAAGAAATAATAAGTGGACACGACAAGGCTATTCTTACAACGCAAATCGTGACCAAAACAGACACCACCCATATGACAACCACTCGCAGAGTAATAATAGTTACAGAGAAAGATCGCATTTCCGTAGTAATGAATATGACAGAGACAATCATAGAAACAGACAATATGACAACCAGAACTATTATTATCACAGGACACAGAATAACTTCAGACGCAACAGTTCAGCGCGCAGTTGCGATTCCGGGAGAAATTCTCCACCACGTGACCGACAAGAAAGAAACTATGGAATCTACCGACATGACGACAGATGATATGATCGTAACGACAGACCTGAATTGCATCAGAACTGGCGGGATTCAAACAGAGCAGAGCCTTCTTGGCAAGGTGAATTTGTAGAAGTTAGGTCTCCTAATCCCAATAACAACGCGCGCCAACAAAGAGACAGACAATGACTCGCGCCGCAGGCACCCACGTGCGCCGGCTGGCTCAGAGAAAAATAACATAGGCGCTAACCTTGTGAAAAATTCCAGTATTCTTTACTGACGTATACTGCATGATAATTGCGTTCAAGCTGGTGGGTCTGCACCTCTGGTGGCCCACCAATACCATTATCTCTACAAGGACTACAGTGGGTCTGCATCTTTGATGGCCCACCAATACCATTATTTCTACTAGGACTACAGTGGGTCTACACCTTTGCTGACTCACCAGTACCATTATTTCTGCAAGGACTGCAGTGGGCCTGCGACTCTGATGGCCCACTAATACCGTAATCTCTACCAGGCCTGCAGTGGGTCTACTCTGTGATGACCTACCTACCAATGTTCTTCAAAACGTCGAATGACTGCTGTGGGTTTGCTATGTTGTGGCCCATTACCTGTCAGCATGTCAAGAGTCAGCACTGTCTTTCTGATGGAAGGACACTACTTCTTCAAGACTGCATGGAAATCCACTACTTCTGTGTGCATTCTATTTTACTGTTCAGACTTTGAAAAAAAAAAAGAAAAACACTGTGATTTTACTGTGATGAATCAGGACTGTCTTTATGGACTGTGAGAAAATTTTAGCTTTTGACCAACATTGTATCAATAAGTGTGTGCATTTGATTTCTTTGTTATTGTAATTATGAAAAAATTTTTCAAATCTGTATTGGCCACTGCCCAATCCAATTTGTAAAATTTTTTGTGGGGAGCATGGGGGCTATGTAAGTAGGCTGGTTAGGTTTTTTTATTGGTAACGCCAACTCTGTATGAAAATCACTGGCTGTGCTGTGTGCAGTCTGTGGCTGCTTTGCATTGTTGTAATACTCGCCATTGTAATGTTGGGCAGCGGCAGCTGGATGTGAACAGCGCGTAGCGTTGCGCAGTTGGAGGTGAGCCGCCAGCAGTGGTGGATGTGGGGAGAGAGATGGCGGAGTTTTGTAATTTGCCATGAACTGCTATATATATGATGATATCAAGGTAAATACATTGTTTGTTCTCTATTAATATCTTTCATTTGCTAACTATCCCTATCAGTAGTTAGTGCCTTCCGTAGTTTGAATCTTTTATTTAGTTGGCAGTAGTGGCGCTCGCTGTATTGCAGTAGCTTGAGCAGCGAAGATTTTTGTGAGGTAAGTGATTTGTGAAAGGTATAGTTTAATGTTAGTCAGGGCCATTCTTTTGTAGGGATTTCTGAAAGTCAGATTGCGTTGCGCTAAAAATATTGTGTGTCAGGTTAAGCACAGTCCTGTAAAAATTGTTCAAAGGGGACGTTTCAACGGTTGCGAATGGTCCTCGTCGATACCCCAGGAGCAACAGTGTCCCTAATTTGCTGGGAAGTGGCGGTGCGGTCCCCTACGGCACTGCGTAGGATCCTACGGTCTTGGCGTGCATCCGTGCGTCGCTGCGGTCCGGTCCCAGGTCGACGGGCACGTGCACCTTGGTTGGTTGGTTGGTTGGTTTGGGGAAGGAGACCAGACAGCGTGGTCATCGGTCTCATCGGATTGGGGAAGGATGGGGAAGGAAGTCGGCCGTGCCCTTTCAGAGGAACCATCCCGGCATTTGCCTGGAGTGATTTAGGGTAATCACGGAAAACCTAAATCAGGATGGCCGGACGCGGGATTGAACCGTCGTCCTTCCGAATGCGAGTCCAGTGTCTAACCACTGCGCCACCTCGCTCGGTCACGTGCACCTTCCGCCGACCACTGGCGACAACATCGATGTACTGTGGAGACCTCACGCCCCACGTGTTGAGCGATTCGGCGGTACGTCCACCCGGCCTCCCGCATGCCCACTATACGCCCTCGCTCAAAGTCCGTCAACTGCACATACGGTTCACGTCCACGCTGTCGCGGCATGCTACCAGTGTTAAAGACTGCGATGGGGCTCCGTATGCCACGGCAAACTGGCTGACACCGACGGCGGCGGTGCACAAATGCTGCGCAGATAGCGCCATTCGACGGCCAACACCGCGGTTCCTGGTGTGTCCGCTGTGTCGTGCGTGTGATCATTGCTTGTACAGCCCTCTCGCAGTGTCCGGAGCAAGTATGGTGGGTCTGACACACCGGTGTCAATGTGTTCTTTTTTCCATTTCCAGGAGTGTAGTTTGCCGGACCATATGCGGCGGCTGCAGCTCAGCACCGCGAACACCACCACATAGGCACTGCAAATAGTCTTCGATAGACAGAGCTCGTGATGGCATCCGTTGTACCCCCTTAGCCCGTCTCTGACTGGGACATTCCAGTGTGCGATATGCATACATCTTGGACCGAAGACCTGCAAACTCCACAATCGGCAATCCATTCGTCTCGTCTTTCATGAGACCGATAACCTTCTTGTTTTGTGGAACAATACCGTAAGGATTATCGGCCGCATAGAAGACGTGTCGAATTCATTGGCGTGGTACCTAATTACTTCATATGGATCGCAGTTTTCACCCAATAGATGAAACTATCTGTATCCATATAAAGTAATTTAGGATCTTCGAAATGAGTTTTCGCAAACTCATAATGAAAGCGGTAGATGTGGAGTTTGGATAGGTCTAGTGTGCAGATCCCCACATAGATGGGTTTAGCAAACTCTACTGCAGTTTTAGCCATCTCCATAGCAACAAAATTCCTATTGAAAATAGTGACCCGTTTAAAATTTGGCCTGGCAATGCATTTTCGTACGCCATAACGCCGATCCCATTGCGTTCTCATAAAAATTTCACGTCGTTCCCTCAAATTCTCCATAGTTTTTCCGAAAAATGAATTATTCATTAATTTATAAAAAATCTTTCTCAAAGTCACACGACGCGGAAGTTCTCTGTCTCGTATTCAGATCTATATACTCCTTTAACCAGGGGGACTGCTTGAAGGAGATGGCCGGGGTGATTTTAACCAGCTCCATACCCAAACTGAGGCACTGCTGGAGGTTGAGATAGTGAATGATGTACCTCTGCTTGCCCCCCCCCCCCCCCCCCCCCAGCGTTGTCATCAGTTTCGGTGTGGAACCGTGGAACCTTCTCGCGGAACTAGTTGCTCTGGACACAGCGGCAAATCGGCATGCAAACTAATAGGATATGTGAGTTCTGCCTCCACAACATACCCTACATCAGAATTGGCGGCCATACCCCCCCCCCCCCCCTGATTTTCCACCTAATCCCTTGCATTCATCTTCGGACAGCCACGTAAACTCGTGAATAGGCAGACATTCCTTCATAGCGTGTCCGTATAAGTTATTCACATCGAGATACAATATATAACTTGAATCAAGGGATGCGTTAAACCTGTCAGCCATCCGTGGGTTATTTGCTTTCGCGTGTCTAGGAATACATTGGCAGAGCCCCCCACGGATCCCTCACTCAAAGAAAAGAAGCTTGTCAGGATAGGTCAATAAATCGATACTGCACTTCGTTTTCTTGAGCATCGCGTCCCAAGACAACCCCGGTGCCGTATAATAAAAGGCAGGGTCCAGAGAATATGTGGTCATACATAGACTCCGGAACTTCTCGAAAACGTCCGCAAGCAAGCGCACGTCTGTGTCCATGTAAAGACGTGCGTACTCTCCTAAATTAAAAATGTTGAATTCCCGCCAGACGTTCACAGCATGCTCATACTCTGCATTCGTTATCGTGTCGCCTGTGAGGTTGCTGGAGAATGCAGTTATGTCGGGTAGCCTGGTTTCGTCGAGTTTGACCATACTATTCACATACTCGTATGGAAAAACTCCTTTCCTAGTCACAAGTTGAAATTTTTCCTCGTCGGAAAATGCAGCTCGAGTGATACGTATATCCGCTGGAGGTAGAGTTTTAACAAGTTTCTGTAGTGGTGTCTGCATAAAACGTAGTTTATCGAAGAAGCGCAGTGTAATTCTTGACATCATTCGTTTGGAGAATGATATATACTTCTCGACGCTCTCAGGTAGGACACTCACCTGATCTTTCTCCAAACCGAAATCTGTCAAGCGTTCAACTAGCAAATGAGCGTCATACCCACTTAAATTATGAAAAAAAACTGGTATGTGCCTAGGTAATTGGTACTTCAAATTGCACGCATTGTGAGCAGCGCCACGGAATTTCCCTGTAATATGACAGTGGTCCCTACGAGGAGTTTCCGGTTTTCTGTCCAGCGGCAGCCCACAAATATGACACTCGGTGGCTTTATTATACAAATCTTCATTCTCCTTCGATTTGGTCATTGGAACGTTGCCGCTGTACAGCGAATCAAATTCCAGTGAAAATTTTTCAAGCTCAGAGAGCAACTAAATCGATGGATTATCGCCGACGTAAGATTTGTATCGGTTAAGGTTGGTGTCATATGACTATACAATTTGGTACGCTGCGGCATAAGATACGTGTTTTTCTGTAAAGGTGGTGTGTGAGTCGTAGGATCGCCTTCACAGCGGGTCACAGGAGCGAGGAGGCACTCAAAGTCGGCGTACACAACAAACGGACACCGCTCCTGGTGGTGAGCATTCCTAAACTTTATGAATTTGTTTTCCTCCGTGGGCATAATAACACGTACCGCATCCTTGGAAGTACAGTCTACTAGATGCGTAGCTAATAACTGTTCAGAGGAGAAATAATTGAGGCACCTTAAACAAATAAGTTTTACACGACAATCAGTTGATGGTTGGGCGGAAAGGAGTCGGGACATGTCCTTGATCCAGACATAGTGATAATTGTCACCTTCAGAAAAGAGAAGCATATTTACATGCAGCTCACGCTCACCGGCAAATTTTGAGAAATGGAGGGGGCCGACTACGACATGCTTGTCTTGCTCGTCTGATTTGCTTTTCTTCTTCTCCAGGCCATAAACGTGTACCGATATTCCGTTATTCTGCGCCTCAAAGTTAGGTCCGTCCTGGATCTTGACGGGGAACTCAGTACCATCAAAGTTATACTGTGTGTTAATATCACTGACTTTGTATGTGCCTGGACGATAAGGGCAATCTCTATAATTGTAGTTTCTCTCGCAAGCTGGGATTGACCATGCAAAACAAGCCTGATCTTTTGTATTTTGAACATTAATGCATGCTTGTTTATTAGCTATATCTTTATGGAGCTTGATATAGCTAGACCCTCCATTTAACGGATCGCGGACATGTATATGGATGTCCAGATATAGAATTCCGCTGAGTGCCTTAGCTGAGCCTTTGACTTTCATCTCGGAAAAGCGGCCCAATATGACACTCAAGGTGGATTTACGAAACCACTCGGCGATCGATGTGCTCCGCGTTATCACACCATTATCCCCCCAAAGATAATGAATGCTGGTCTCTTCCTGACCAGACTGAACTTTGGGGGGGGGGGGGAGGGGGGAAGTGCGATAACTCAATGCAGAGCACTGCACTGCACTTAACGGCAGGATAACGCGGATTATCGACTACCCTGAGGAGCTCGGTTTCCAGGACAGGGAGGCATGCGTTTAAAAATCCAACAGGATCGCGGTATCCCCCTGCCGGGTTTTCGATGCGAGTGACCGAGATTCGCTCCGCGAAGACGTCGGCAATCGCCGAGTACTGCAACTGAGGTATGGTGTCACCGACCTGATCTACTTCACTAAAAGGGCGGGTTAGAGAACTGCCACTAGCCACAGGATGATCACTAGTATTATTTCTGCTAATGATGCTGGGGGTCCAGCCGGTGGACGACGGTGTTGGCGATGGTGCGTGATCATCATTTAATGGTAGGGGTATGCGTGTTGGTACACGAACCTTGCGCTGGCGGTGTCGTGGGCAGTCAGCTTCGGGAAGTGGAGGATGCGGCGACGAGAGGTCAGTGGGGCAGCCAGGCTGCGTGACCTTGATAGCGGCGGTGGCGACCGCTCCCCTTGCGGCGGCTGTAGGCGGCCAGAGCGAGCAGCCGGGCAGAGGTTCGGCGATCTTGCCAGCTGCAGCTTGACGCACACGTGCTGGCCGCTGCGAGGGACCAGCGGGCGTGCCCCAGTGCGAGCAGCCGGGGACGGGGTCCGTGAAGGCGGCTGACCGTCTGACGCACGTGGTGGCCTGGGGGAAGTCCCAGCGTAAGAGCGGTCGGGCACGGCTTCGGTGACCTTGAGAGAGGGGGCAGCTTCACGTGAGGCGACAAGGGGCGCTTTGGCGGGCGAGGCGTGTCTCTGCGGGCGGCGTTGGTGGCCGGGTTTAGCCGCGACAGGCACACGCGCGACCGTCAGCTGGGGGTCGACCACTGCAGAGATAAAGTAAAGTAATATAAGTACACTGTCTACGGTGGTGAATTCTAACGATGGCAAAGATAGTTGTAATGAGAGTGAGTGAGTAATTACTTTTTTGGCTCTGACTCCAGGGCATCAACAATTCATCCGGGCAGGTTATCACGTCGTCGAAAAAATAATCAAGGCCATCATTCAACAAATCTTTATAATGGTTTAGAACAACAAGATATTTTATAAATGGAATTGCTAGAGAAAAAGAAATAAGTATAGTAATATTATTAGAGATAGGTAATTTTTGACTTACAAGTAGGCGACTGTTGCTGGACGGCCTGGATCTGTTCATCAATAGAATGAAGGTCGTCGATGGTGTTTCCTGTAACCGAAGGAAAGATAATTTTTAGTTATTTTGAAAACGATAGCTAGAGTGAAAGAGGATTTATTTTTCGGTATACTCACCTGAGTGATGTTGTTCTGGAGCTGGGGGTTGAATCCAATTATTTATTGGACTACGTGGGGCAGCCCCCAGCTCTGCTTCCAACTCTAGCTGCATTTGCCTTAAGTGATCTAGAAAGAACGAAATAATAATAGTAATAATAATAAGACATCTGAAATAAGAAAAGAAATTTTTTAAATTGTTAATGTAAATGAGTAGAATATTTAAAAAAATTTATACTCACAGGCAATTCCGACTGTGACTGTAGCACAGGAGCCTGTTGCACTCTAGCCCGCTCCTGGCATTCGAGGATCAAGCCCGCTATAACAATGAGATAAGTTATATAATTAATAAGCGGAAATATATATAAGGTATACAGGAAAATGGATAATGAAGAAATAGAAATTATTTTCTTACTCGGTAATGGCGTATCCTGGACCTCTTGGCTGATGTGGGCATGCTGGCTGAGTTAGCTCTCTTCGTCTTGTTGAGCAGCGAAAAAACAAACGAATGATGCGGCGGACAATGGACGAGTGAGAAAGATGAGCAAGGGGTGACTCCTTATATAAGTGTGATAACGTAGTATCACGTGATCTTAGGATGAACGAATGGGTGTTGAGGATTGTGTGGGGGTCGTGAATGAGTTCACTAGCAACTCTGGTGGCTGAAAGCTGAACTTCTCAGACGCTTCCAGGACATGGGAGGGAGCTGAGCATTATATAAAATAATTGATCGTATTTCGAATGGGGAGTGAATTGAGGATTTGAGTTCATAAGATGTGTTAGGATGTATGATTTATTATTAAAAAGTATGTTATATAGATGTAATTGGAGGTTGAATGTATTAAATGGTTCAAATGGCTCTAAGCACTACAGGACTTAACTTCTGAGGTCATCAGTCCGCTAGACTTAGAAACTACTTAAACTTAACTAACCTAAGGACATCACACACATCCATGCCCAAGCCCAAGGCAGGATTCGAACCTGCGACCTTTGCAGCAGCGCGGTTCCAGACTGCAGCGCATAGAACCGCTCGGCCACACCAGAATTAAGAATGGCGTTAGTAAGGATGAAGGACATGATTTGGAAAGTATGGATATGATTATGGTTAAGTATTTGTGAGCAGATATATAGAATTAGGTTCAGTTCTTATTTTGTGTAGATGTGGATTTGAGTTGTGAAGTTTGCGTTAGATCGACTTGGGAGGGGGGGGGGGGGATGGATTGCAGTATTTCGCACTTAACTACATGTGGGGTGAGCGATGTTCTCGGCTTAGGTACTGGAAGGCGTGCTCCGGCCATGTCCTAGATGGCGTGGATTCAACAACAGTATTCGGTTCATAGTTTGAATATTTACAGAGGGGTATGTCGGACGAGAGTATAAAGGAGGAGACTGTGACGTGGACAGCCTCGCGCTCGTGGCACGAGAGAGAGAGGCAAAGGTGATTTAGGTTAGTGGCTTTCTTTGCTATAAGTGGAATACACAGTACAGAAGTCCAGGTGGACTTTGCATTTTCGGACGAGAGACGTTATTTAATCGGTGATTTAATTAAATAGTGATGGGTACTTTGTGTTAAATGAAACAGATTGCATACGGGACTAGGGACGTACAATCGATCAAGTATACAGGAGTGGGGTTAATGAGAATAGGGTGATGACTTAAGTTAGGGTAGAACACACGAGCTGTTGTGGAAGTTTCCAGTCTTAAGGAAATAGGGTTTGGCGGGAAAGTGCACGAGTGCGTTCTTTATCCGAGAAATACACGTGGTGGTTGGTGAACGGCTGTGTGAGGTCGGTATCTGCGGGTTCGGACTTGCCCGGGGAACGGTCGACGGTTGTGTGATTCAGCTCAGAGACAAGCAATTTTGGCGGGAAACGTGCGGAGGCGACGAATACACGTGGTGAGCAGACAAGGGGCCGCTGTGACGTCAAACTCGGTAAGTTCCAGCGTGTCCAGCGAAAACATGTTTACGACGTGGGAGCGATCGCTGTGCTCGCCCCCAGCGCGAATGGCCAACCGCCCCACGTGACAGGCGTCGGCAGTGTCTCTGCGCGCTGGCCAGGGGGTGGCGAGGATTCAGTTGGAGCGCGGACGTCGTGGCGACTGCACTGCGATATCAAAGATGTGTGTGCTGACTGTGTTGGAGAACAAGTGATCACCGTACTGCTTGAAATAAAGTCTTCAGTCCCTTCCCCCCTGCAAAATCAAAGGACGTGACTTACGTTACTATAAGTGCAGTTTATTATTTGAGGCGATTATGATAGGCTACCAGTGAAAAAAGATAAGTGGCGGAGCAAGTTCGTACGTGTGATCAATTATGGTGTTGGGGTTTGAACTTGTGATTGATTTTTGTTAAGGTATGTAAGGAAAATGGCTTTCTCACCGAGGCAATCGGACATCTTGAATAAATAATAAATGATAATAATAAATAGAAGTACAGTTTTCGAGAAATTATCGTGTTGGAATTTGACTTTGGTGCAATTTTCTGGTGGAGGTAGGCCTATAATAATAAATGATAATGAATGATAATAAATGACAATGAATGATAATGAATGTTAATAAATGATAACCAGTAATAATAATAAAGAAAAGTACGGGTTTTTGCATGCATTATCCTGTTGGAATTCAAACTTCCCGCAATTTTTCCTTCTGGACGCTTAGGTTAGTGGACGTAGCGCAATTGGACTATTTTCCCGCCAAAATTCAAACTTCCCGCCATTTTTCTTGAGGTTAGGTTAGTGGACGTAGCACAATTGGACTATTCTCCCGCCAAAATCCGCCATCTTGGATGACGTCATGCGTTGTTGCCAAGTCTTCATGCCGCCATCTTGGATGACGTCATTGCCACCGTCTTGAATAAATTTGGCAACAATGCAACGTGGGCTGGCACATAGGTTGTCCCCCTACTCTTACCTACATTTTTTATTTTAAATAAAGATGTAATTTTTCCTATTCTATCCCAGTAATTGTGCATAACCACACAGATGGGTCGGCAACTAGGTGTGGAAATTGTTTAAACCTTAGTTATGAGTATGGCACAAGTGGGCATAAGCTTGGGACAAGTCAGCTCTGGAATCTCAAACTTTGGGAGGTAATCACTCAAGTGGTGATGTCAGATGGGTGAGGGAAATTGTTTAAGTATTAGGCTGTATTATTTTAAATTTAGGGCAAGTGGCCTTTTAGTACAAGTGAACAGTAATGTCACAGGAATGAGGAAACGAATGACTTTTTTTTTAAAAAATTACCGTTGTTTTAAACTTTAGATTCTAAATTTAGCACTTGTGACCTGGCAACCATGCACGCTGTACCAGTATTCCCAGGTCCATGTTATTGTGTTCTGTCTTCATAGTGATGGGGAAACCCAACAGAAATGCTGGCTGCACCCGATATCCTCTGGCCAGCCATCTTGCATTTGACTCTAAACACAAGTGACCTACTTCCATCATCTTGGATTTTCGAGCAATAAGATAATTTTACATCTTGGGTTTCTTTTATTTCGTGGCAGTTTATACTCGTAACAAATGGGCTCTTAGCTGTGATGTCAGAGGATTGGATGAAAAACTCTTTATCATAACTGAGCTGTTTGAATTGCCAGCAAGTTTTTGAATTTCCCACTATTTTAAACTAAGGCAATTTAGCCTATATCCAGTATGACATCAGAAGAACAATCGTCCTCCGGTAGCTGAGTGGTCAGCGCGACAAAATGTCAATCCTAAAGGCCCTGGTTCGATTCCTGGCTGGTCGGAGATTTTCTCCGCTCAGGGACTGGGTGTTGTGTTGTCGTAATTATCATCATTTCATCCCATCGACGCACAAGTCACCTAAGTGGCGTCAAATCGAAAGACTTGCACCCGGCAAACGGTCTACCCGACGGAGGCCCTAGTCACACGACATTTTATCAGAAGAACAGGGAAGAAGTGGGGCAGACGGTTTTAGGGGGGAGGTGGGAATTTGATAACGTTGCATGGTATCATAGGAGGCAGGGAGGGGTGATGGAGGGGGAAAATCTGGCAACAATGCAGACTGCAATGGAATCAGCCAGCTATCCTACCTATGATGACTACGCATTCCAGTGCGTTCTGTCCCCTGTTAAACAATTTAGATCAGCATTTGTTGCAACGCAGTGATATGTCTGAGTAAGTAGTGTATCAGACATAAAAACTTCATACACTTTGCTAGTGATGAATTAAGTGGTGCAGTTAAGTATAACGTAATTTATGAATGGTCTTTTGCGTATTATTGCTGCTAGAGAGTTTCTTTTTTCTTGCAGTGGTATGGTATAAAACTAAGACTCTATCGTTTGTGTTAAAAATCATCAAAGCATGATTGTGAAATTTCTGTTCTTTTGTTAATTTCCCGTCTTGTACAGCACTCATCCAACAAAGGTAGGGACCTAAAATGTAATTATTCCACAAGTAGTAGTACTAAATTTCTGCAGTGGTAGGAGGTGATATTCGACTTTTGGCTTCTGTTTTACAACAAATTTACCTTCTTGTCGGGCCATTAATGTGTTCCACACAAGCAGCACTAGTATACATTTTTCCAGCTGTCATATAAGGGAGTAAAGGGTAGCCATCATACAAGCATTATTTTTCTATGATGTATCAAGACTCGTTAGCCAAAGTAATCTGATTCGCTGGGTATGTTTAATTGATTTGCGGACAAGCCACAGCTTCCTTTGCTTTGACGTACTTTGTGTATAACAGGTGACGGTGTTAACAAGTTTAATAGCTGTCAGTTTTGAGAAATTCTTGAATTTACAAATATGAATACAGGATGAAGCGAAAATCACGGACTTGGGCTTCGCAGCGTGACTCCTCACATGCCAGCGATAAAAAAAAATGCCTCTCACGAAATTTCGTCCGGCGAGTACATACAGCAGAAAAAGGACGTTAAAGAGTGGCAATCTGGCAACACTGTAACAACATTTATGGTAACTACCTTTGTCAGCGCGTGATACTCATTCTGTACAGTTGGTGCAGTGGATAGAATTTTGGGTTAGCATGCAAGAAGTCGATGGTTGAGGGATATGCTTTTTATTTGGTAAATGTAGTCCAGGTAGTACTGTATCTGGCATCTTAATTGTCAACAGCAATTGCAGTAGGTCTTCAGAAAACATTTGCACCTACATACTACAATCGTAGAGATGGAAGATTGGTCAGCTTTGGAAGAAGCCCTTTCCACGCCATGGGCGTGAGTTTATTCGCACCACTTCACCTACTAGATGCGAAACATGTTTTCTTTTCACCATCCACCAATGGTCCCCTACATTAGTACCAACTGTTGTCCTTGCGTCGTTAAGATCCATTTCATTTTGTTAGGGCCTTATGTTACCAGTAAGACTAGCAACGGGCTTTGATGTCCAAACTCGGTTACTATTTGTATGTGTTATCACCTTGGTCCCACTAATTATGCCTTTCAACACTGAGTCTGGTAACGGCATGCTGTTTAGTACATACCTCAACGCATTATTATTATTATTCTATCGATGGGATAGTGGAAACAACACGTCTGTTACTGTTAGGGAAACAGAGTATTTCGAAAACGAATATTTCACAATTAGTGGTGTCGGGGTGGATCACGCAGAACAATACCTGCCAGAGGGGTAATGCAAATTAGGTGGAACAGCACGCAGGACTGACGGCATGTTTATACTGTATGCCTGTCCACCAGACAGGGACTAGTTGCGAGCAGAGTAACGAACCCGTGGCAGACTCCAATGTACATGCATACACGTATTGAGTTTTTTCTTTGTAAACCTCTAAACCAGTGTGGCAGACGTATGGCGTACACAAACGTTGAATATGTGGATATGCTTCTGGTCCCTGGTTCATCTGATAACCGGGCTGGTGTTGCCACTCGCGAATATCCTGCTAGATATCCTCGTCGACGCCATCCAGATAAAAATGTGTTTCATAGTCTGGAGCTGCGCCTTCGGGAGTCTCGTTTTTCTCCTTCCGCCGTCTTGTGACAGAGATCGTCCACGGACTCGCCGTACTCCAACTGCTGAGGAAGCTACTCAGAAGGTCATACGCCAAGAACCTCAGCGATGTACAAGTAGCGTGGCAAGGCAGTTGCAACACACGGTCGTTAACGTGCTGAACCCCTATCATTATGGAATGAGATTTTCTCTCTGCAGCGGAGTGTGCGCTGATATGAAACTTCATGGCAGATTAAAACTGTGTGCCGGACCGAGACTCGAACTCGGGACCTTTGCCTTTCGCGGGCAAGTGCTCTACCAACTGAGCTACCGAAGCACGACTCACGCCCCGTCCTCACAGCTTTACTTCTGCCAGTACCTCGTATTCTACCTTCCAAACTTTACAGAAGCTCTCCTGCGAACCTTGCAGAACTAGCACTCCTGAAAGCCGTTTTAAACTGCCAGGAAGTTTCCCTATCATTATGCTTTCACGCAACACCTGCATCCTGCAGATCGCCATCAGCGAATACAGTTGTGTGAGTGGTTCCAACAACAACAGGAAGCCAATCATGACTTCGTGAACATCATAATATGGTCGGATGAAGCAGCATTCACTCATCAGAGTGTCTTCAATATGCACAGTGCTTACCATCGGTGTGATGTTAACCCGCACGTCACTCGCGACCTAGGATATCAAGTTCGCTTTGGTAACAACGTCTGGGCCGGAATATTAGGCGACAGGTGTTTGGGCCCCTACATGTTGTTTGGCTGGTTGACTGCATGAAGGTATAATACATTCCTCTCAAATTATCTACTTGATGCGCTGGAAGATGTTCCACTACATGTTCGGCAGAGGATATGCTTCCAAAATAATGGTGCACCTCCACACTCTGGAATTAATGTGCGACAGTATTTGGACAGAACATTTCCACGGAAATGGCTTGGACGTAGAGGTTCAGTTGTATGGCCACGCGCTCACTTCACGTAAATCCCCTGTGGGGCCACCTGAAGGAGCACGTGTACTCTACTCCGCCGATGAATGTGGAAGAATTGGTAGCGCGTGTTCATGCTGCTCTTGTTACAGTTGACACAGCTTTGCTGCGAAGGGTACAGAGCTGTATGATCGGCGGGTTACGCAATGTCTGAACGAGCTTGGAGGTCGCTTTGAGCGTCTGTTGTTCTGAGGACAACGTATTGTGCTGTGAAGGTTATGTGGTCATTAATACGGACATTATTATCGTCAGTGGTTGATAATGTGTGACATCTGAGCGCTCATATTACATGTAGTATGAATGACAAGTAGATGTTGTGTTATTATACTGTGCTATCATCTTTAGCATTTCGAAATCGATATTGTTTCTGTAGTTATCCCGTCCTGTGACAGGTCATTTGTTTCAACTGTCTATTTCTTGTTTGTCTAACCACGTATGTGTTATTACAATGAAATCCAGACAATTAGCTGCTTACAGGGGTTGGTAAATTTCGACGGGGACAGTTCAAAATGTGTGCCCCGCCTGGGACTCGAATCCGGGATCTCCTGCTTACATGGCAGACGCTCTATCCGACTGAGCCATCGAGGAAACAGAGGATAGTGCTGCTGCAGGGATTGATCTCTGGCACGCTCCCCGTGAGACCCACACTTCCAACTTACTGTCTACATACTACATTTGTAGTGCCCCTGATCACTATACTTATTACTCGAGTGAGTCAGTCTACCGATTACAGTAAAAGTTGGAGCAATGTGAGTGCTTCTGCACTGAAGAAGATCATTGGCCGGTAAGCCTTTTCTATATAAAGATGGTATATGTTCTTTCGAACATGTCCGAGAGATCAGATAGCATCTTCATATTTTCAGACATATTTGTTATGTTGAACGTTACAAAATGCTGTAAATTTAGAATACACGTAACCTAAGGAACGGTATATATTATAGTATAAAACGTCAGAATGAAATTAGCAAATAAAAAAATGCGCCCCAACTCAGGATCGAACACTTGACCTGTGCATGCTAACCCCAAACTGCAGCCACTGCACCAACCGTATACTACGAATACTATGTGCTCACATAAGTAGTTACGATACATGTGGTTACATTGTTGCCAGATTGCCACTCTTTAACGTCCTTTTTCTGCCGGGTGTACTCACTGGACGAAATTTTGCGAAAGACATGTTTCTTGTCGCTGGCCTGTGAAGAGTCGCGCTGCGAAGCCCGAGTGCGCGACTTTCGTTTAACCGTGTACAACAGACTGCCTTTAATCTCTGTTAGCATGGACCAACAGTTTTATTAAGACTGTACCGTACAACATGTGTAAGTAGTATTTCAATTTGATCAGATAATTCTTACTTTCTTGATGATGGCGTAGTGTACCTCAGACCAGATGCTGGCACCTTGTTTCACGGTCACTGGTGTTTTATCTAAGCCACAAGAAAGCTTGTAGTTCTTCTGAGGCTAGTACGTGGCCTACAATTAGGAAAACACTCCGTTGGTCGCATAACAACGCTTCGAGGTTCCTTGAACACACGTCTTAAGATGGCTGCTAGTTTAAGTGCTTTCTTGTAGGTTAACTTTCTTCAGAGACGGAACCTCTGATTTGATTCACTTTTCTCGACTAGCCCTTTCTTAAAGATTGCCATCAGTTAGTACCACCTGTCTGTTTCTCAGAACAATTTTCTTGCAGAAGTTTCCTTGTGGTACTAGAACTGCGGACTTGGGAATTCCCTTAGTGTGCTGTACTGTATACCGTACTCGTAGACATACCTCCACAAAGGCCTTGAGGAGTTACAGGTACAATCGCTGCTGAATTGTGCCCAAAACTGAACCACGAAGCTATTAAGCAGGTGGGTCATAATGTCTTGGCACATCACGAGCAATCTTCTATGCTCAGTCGGAGAAATTAGTTTTCGCTCAAAGAAACGAGAACTATGTATTACATTCAGCATTCATTAGCTGCCTTTCAGCAAGACCGTGGTACATTTTTTTCTTATACTTTTCTTACTTGTGTATTTGCATCTTGTAGACCCACCAGTTTTATCGGCCTGTGGTTGTTTCCAATATAGATAGCAGGTCTATCTTGTAGTTGAAATGTTGACTGTCGTTTGTCATACCTGCTCACCTGTAGTCTCTGTTGTGTCTAGACAAGACAGCCTAGACACAATGCGAGGAAGCCGAAAGGCACGCGCTTAAACTCACGCAGGCTGGCGTGAGGTCTGAAACAGGATACGTAATGAATGCTATAAAGAAAAGTACGTAGCTTCTGGAATACTTACCTTTAATCCACATTTGTAGAACATCGCTCTTGATGATACATTAATAGAATCTCAATATCAATTGAATATGGCGCCTTGCTAGGTCGTAGCAAATGTAGCTGAAGGCTATGCTAACTATCGTCTCGGCAAATGAGAGCGTATAGATCAGTGATCCCCTTCTGGCAAAGTCGTCTGTACAACTGGGGCGAGTGCCAGTACGTCTCTCTAGACCTGCCGTGTGGTGACGCTCGGTCTGCTATCACTGACAGTGGCGACACGCGGGTCCAGCGTATACTAATGGACCGCGGCCGATTTAAAGGCTACCACCTAGCAAGTGTGGTGTCTGACGGTGACACCACAGTCTCCATACATAGTTCTTTATTTTCCCAGTTGAGCCTAACTTTTGGTCCTAAAAAATTATATTTGATGAGCCACCCGACATTCCAACGTAGGACTAATTTGATAGAACTCTATACGGTAAGGCAAGAGAAACACAACGCATCACGAAGGAATTATCTGAATGGAACGGATGTGCATTTAGACACAAACAAATGATTACAAAGTCAGGAAAATTGGATGGTTTATTCGAGAAGATGAACTTAAAAAATCTAGCAAATGATTAACGCGTTAGTCTACCATCGCCTCTTAAGAAAGCAGTTATTCGGCTTGGCATTCACTGAGAGAGTTGTTAGATGTCCTCCAGAGAGATAGATGTGATGTACAAGTACACACAAACAAATGATTATGAAGTCAGAACTAACTTCTGTCCCATTGGCGTGTTAGATCGTCAAAATCGAAAGCTAGCTGGAGGGCGTTGCCCATAATGCTCCCAAACTTCTCAACTGGGGAGAGATCCGGTGACCTTACAGGCCGAGGCCGGGTTTGGTACGTTCCGAGACAGGCAGTAGAAACTTATTATCTTGCTGAAATGTGAGCCCAGGATGGCTTGCCATGAAGGGCAACGGAAGGGGATGTAGAATATCGTCGACTTACCGCTGCGCTGTAAGGGTGCCTCGGATGACAACTAAACAGGCCCTTCTATGAAAAGAACTGGCACCAGAGGCCATAACTCCTGATTGTCGGGCCGTATGTCGGGAGGCAGTCAGTTTGGATCCCACCGCTCTCGGAGGCATCTCCAGACACATCCTCGGATTCAAATGTCACTTATTGGAGTAGAATTGTCTTCAGTGTCCTCCTCAGAACTGAGACCCAGCGGACACGTGCCATGGTTCATTTCCTGTGAATAGTGTTGCTCGCACTATCTCCCGCCGTTGCCGGTGCTTGAAAAGTTGACGAGATCTCTAAAGCAATGACAAACCTATCACCGTAGCACTGAAGTATTTACAAACCATTGTTTCCAACAAACGACTCTTTTGACACGTTTTTACTGTTGCCTTCTCCCCATAGCGAACTGTTGAACTGAACGCGGATCATTTCACGAAGTGAAATATGTTATTACTGCACCTATCTATACCATCCTCGCGCCTCCCTCCCTCTAACCCACCCCGTCCCGTCTTCTCCTGGTCGACGTCGCGGAAACACACGTGCGATAGCTAGTCGATTCCACACCTGACGGCTGAAAAATTTTTCAACACTTGGAATTGGCCGACAAGAAAAGTTCATGTGGTTGCACGCAGTTAGTGATCGCCTGACTAAACACCAATGCCCTGTGTCAAATCTCAAACATTCCGACGATGTTTCATAGGGAGAGAGAGCATGTGTCAGCTTTGAGGGTGACCCGTCCGTCAGATACGAAGGAGTGTTAATGCTCGGCGCCTCGTTTGCTGTCCGAGAGCAGTAAGGTATGTGCGAGCATTAGGTTCCTGAGAATTCCTTGACTTCAGACACACACACACACACACACACACACACACACACACATGCACACACACTGTATATGTATACAGGGTGAGTCACCTAACGTTACCGCTGGATATATTTCGTAAACCACATCAAATACTGACGAATCGATTCCACAGACCGAACGTGAGGAGAGGGGCTAGTGTAACTGGTTAATACAAACCATAAAAAAATGCACGGAAGTATGCTTTTTAACACAAACCTACGTTTTTTTAAATGGAACCCCGTTAGTTTTGTTAGCACATCTGAACATATAAACAAATACGTAATCAGTGCCGTTTGTTGCATTGTAAAATGTTAATTACATCCGGAGATATTGTAACCTAAAGTTGACGCTTGAGTACCACTCCTCCGCTGTTCGATCGTGTGTATCGGAGAGCACCGAATTACGTAGGTATCCAAAGGGAACGGTGATGGACCTTAGGTACAGAAGAGACTGGAACAGCACATTACGTCCACATTCTAACACCTTTTTATTGGTCTTTTTCACTGACGCACATGTATATTACCATGAGCGGTGAGGTACACGTACACACGTGGTTTCCAATTACGGAGTGGAATAGAGTGTGTCCCGACATGTCAGGTCAATAGATGTTCAATATGGTGGCCATCATTTGCTGCACACAATTGCAATCTCTGGCGTAATGAATGTCGTACACGCCGCAGTACATCTGGTGTAATGTCGCCGCAGGCTGCCACAATGCGTTGTTTCATATCCTCTGGGGTTGTAGGCACATCACGGTACACATTCTCCTTTAAAGTACCCCACAGAAAGAAGTCCAGAGGTGTAAGATCAGGAGAACGGGCTGGCCAATTTATGCGTCCTCCACGTCCTATGAAACGCCCGTCGAACATCCTGTCAAGGGTCAGCCTAGTGTTAATTGCGGAATGTGCAGGTGCACCACATACGTCGACACGTTTCCAGTGGGACATTTTCGAGCAACGTTGGCAGATCATTCTGTAGAAACGCGATGTATGTTGCAGCTGTTTGGGCCCCTGCAATGAAGTGTTTGTTACAACACGCAACTGAACGTCGGAGGTTTCAAGCGTCAACTTTAGGTTACAATATCTCCTGATGTAATTAACATTTTACAGTGCAACAAACGGCACTGATTACGTATTTGTTTATATGTTCAGATGTGCTAACAAAACTAACGGGGTTCCATTTAAAAAAACGTAGGTTTGTGTTAAAAAACATACTTCCGTGCATTTTTTTATGGTTTGTATTAACCAATTACACTAGCCCCTCTCCTCACGTTCGGTCTGTCGAATCGATTCGTCAGTATTTGATGTGGTTTACGAAATATATCCAGCGGTAACGTTAGGTGGCTCACCCTGTATAATCTGTGTTGACACTCTGTAGGATCACGCAAAGCGTTCTGCCTCATTGGAGCATTCTTTCTGATGCACCACGATTCTCTCACTTTGTTTCCATGGGGTCTCTTTCTGTACACTATGCCCTTGGTTTCTGTGCGATTTTATTCTTTGAGCTAACATTCCACTTGTATATCTTCTCTCTGTATATATTTCTGTCTGCAAATTCTTTTGGATTCATTTGTGCTATTTGTAGGTGACGTTTGACTTGTGTGATCCTTGGTATTGCTGACTTGACACCTTTCAAATGGCTCAAATGGCTCCGAGCACTATGGGACTTTACTTCTGAGGTCATCAGTCCCCTAGACTTAGAACTACTTAAACCTAATTAATCTAAGGACATCACACACATCCATGCCCGAGGCAGGATTCGAACCTGCGAGCGTAGCAGCAGAACGGTTACGGACTGAAGCGCCTAGAACCGCTCAGCCACTGCGCCCGGCAGACCCCTTTTATGAAAGACAGAATTCTGTTGGCGAATCTTGTCGGTGGTAGCCTACTGATGTGCCCATAACTTTAATCTTCTTTTTCTGCCGTCTATTGCTAGATTTCTCATCTTCTCTGTGATTTTCCTCTTTTGTTAGCTTCGGGCCGAAAATTTTTCTCATCATTGAATTTTTCCTTCAGTACGTTCTCCATGTCGCCTTTCGTATTGAGTGTTAGTGTCTCATTTGCATACATTATTTCAGACTTGATTACTGCACCGTAGTGTTTGATCTTTGTTTGAATTGATATGCATTTCTCACTATGTGTGTCGTCTGTTCTGCCATAAGTTATCTTTATTTTTTGTGGACAAGTCTTCTGTGAGATTTTTTCTGCTCTTGCAGATTCGAGGATTTCACGTTGATATTTTAAATTTGCAACTCTGCTTATCTTGCCTTATCTTGCGTGTAATTTTTGTGCGTTTAATTTTAAGCACTAGAATTCAGACTTCTGGAAAGGAATTTGTGGGTCAACTATTTCTGCACATTCTTTACGTATGTTTATTTGTTTGGTTGCTGTCGCTTCGTGTGCAGAGAGCATTGCCAGGTTGTCTGCCAAAGCTAGGTTTCAGAGTTTTATCTCCTCCCGGGGTCGTTCTACTGGTGCTGGTTTCCAGTGTCCTTGGATTTTCAATTCTTTTTCCCATTGCCTCATTAGTTCATCCGGGGTTAGATTTAAAAATAGTGAGGATCCGTCATCTTGGCATACTCCAGGTTTGATCATGAAAGGATCAGAGAGTTCACTCATGAACGTAACTTTCGATGGTGCGTCAGCCAGTGTCTATTTGATTAGTCGTAGTGTTTCTGGGTCGAGTCCCTGTTCGTGGTGGTCACTAGGACGTCCTTTGTCTGTTTCGCGTCAACATACTTTCTAGGGAAAAAATGAAACTGTTTGATGATTAAGAAGTTTCAACACATTGTAGGAGCGAGGACCAGGAACTTGATTTACTGAATTTTATTATTTTTTCATTCCGTTTGTGTCACAGTTGTGCTCAAATACTTGTATTTGTGGTGACTTGTTTCGCATGACAATGTCCGTTCTCAGCCGGTCGGAGTGGCCGTGCGGTTCTAGGCGCTACAGTCTGGAGCCGAGCGACCGCTGCTGTCGCAGGTTCGAATCCTGCCTCGGGCATGGATGTGTGTGATGTCCTTAGGTTAGTTAGGTTTAATTAGTTCTAAGTTCTAGGCGACTGATGACCTCAGAAGTTAAGTCGCATAGTGCTCAGAGCCATTTTGTCCGTTCTCAAACTATAGCCCACAAACAATACGTAGTTGTTATCTTTAAAAAAATTTACATTCCAGAAAAACTGGATAATACCCATTCGTATAATTAAAATTACTTATCTTTGTTGTAAATTTTAACGTACATTTTCAATAGTGTACACACGTACAGCACCCATAACTGGTATTTTTTATATGTACTGAATAATAATGGTTATTCAGGATCCCTTAAATTCACTAAGACAAGTAGGTTAAGCTCCCTCCAAACGTACATTTACGAAAATGTCTGCAAGTAGCCCTGACACGCAAACGCCCGTTTCAAGGCCTTGTTTTTTTGGTAAACGTTACCACTGAACTCAAAGTAGTACAAATTTATAATAAAATTTAAAAATTGCAAAAACGCAAGCAACTGACCATTTCGCATTTTGTTGTGCGTCTAATTATTCATTAGTAAATTCATCACAGTTATTTTAAATTAAAAATAAATATTAATGTTGAACACAAAAGTGTTATCGCGTGCGCAAGAGTACTGTAACTTTAGCACGGTGCACTATAACTCTCGAGTCTATTTAGTCGAAAATATGTGCCGTTTTATATTTTTAGTGTTACATTTTGAACACAGCTTACAGCCACTTCCATGGTATGGTGACGCCTTATTATGGCGTTGTACTTTAATGCTTCCTGATCTCTGATAGTTTTAATTAGGACGTCGTAATTGTTTAGTATAATGTATTAGATGTCGTGACATTTGTACTTGGATAGGTACTATTTAGTGAACAGTGGATGATTACCACTGTAGCAGCATGAAACATAGAAAGCTTCCCAGCGCTTAAGAACATCACATGTAGCCACTGGCGACCGCTATCGAGTTCACTTCGATACAGTCAGAACATGGATCTTCAGTGTACCACTTACGTTTTGACGGAGCTGACACTATTTGATTTAGTGAGGTAACTGCATCCTGAATAAGCATAATTATTCTTAACATTACAAAAATACCAATTACTGTCATTTCATATGTGTACACTGGTGGAATGCACGTCAACATTTACAGCGAAGGGATGTAATGTTAATTACACTAATGAGAGATATCTAATTTTTCTGAAATATAAATATTTTTTAATATTACATTGACATATTCGTATTGTTTGTAGGAATGTACTCCTAAACTAGTCATCACAAGTAAAAAATCTTGAACGCAACTGTGACAGAAATTATGTAAACAGGAAATAGCTGAGTGAACGAACGATTTCAACAACAGCAAAAAATGTCGTAGTCCAAGAAACACATCAGCGATATGATATGGGGTCATATGAAGAAAAAATATTTATATCGATTGATACAAAAATGAACCAAGACGAAATCGTAAACTTCTAAGCAGAATTCCTAGATTCGCTCAATGTTCTCGGTACGACGTCGAAAAAATGCTTCGAAACAACATCATATTTCCTTATCCAGCGCTCAAAGACCCTGTAAACAATGCACTGCGGTAACAATACCTCCGCCGCATTCCGTTTGTTGCTGATTCCTCCAAGTTGACTACATTTAAACATCATAGGCGCGAAAATATGAACTGCAAAAGAAAAATACATGTCATTATTCACACGAATAGTTGCACTCATTTCAACCAACTTCGCATTTAGTTTGAAAAGCTCCATATTATGGCAACATTAGCGTGGATTATGACAATCGATGAAGAGTATTAGAAAACTTGCCAGTGGCGGACAGGATTTGAAAGAAAGTGTTTCTCGGACATGGTACATGTTTGCGTGTTGGACAATCGCAAAAGTTATTCATCTTTTCACCTGAAAAGAAACAATCAAAAGTACTTTACAAAATTGTTTTCTGAGTAAGTTAGATACTACATCAGTGAGATGAGTAATTGTGTATTTCTTTGTAATTCATAAAATAAATGGAAAAAGAATAATCCGAAGCGAGTCCTTTTCAGCTAATAATAATAGTAACAATAATAACATTAACAGCTTAAGTAAAGTCTACGATAATTTCTGTAAACAATGTAGCACAAGTTCAATGTACTTAAAGAACGGCATCATGAAACCATCAGAAGCTGCCTCGACGTCTGTTTGATTCGACTACTAGTTTCAGTCAAGTGACCGTTGTCAAATCACGAACACCATTACACCAGCTCTTGGCTTTGATGATATGTCTTAATTTTGTTTACCAATATTCTTTGTCTGGGTGATATTTCAGAAGTCGTGAATTTATCATGAAGTGGCCGCTGTTGACTTTCTTTCTGCTTATCTTACTTTCATCGTTTCTAGTGTTTTAACATGAGCATATCATCGAGTTATCTTCCACAGTTAATGAAACTATGTGGCGTATATTTCGCAATGGTGAGCATTCTCTTTAATAAAACCATTGAATAATGGACGATGTTTATGTACCGCATTAGGTTTTTTTTATAGTATTTGCTGTCACTAACAGGAATATTCGTTTACAGGTTCGTTATGTTCAATGGTGCTAGTGTGAATTCCTGCTGTAGATATGCGGGTCATTCATAATGTGGACCGATTAATATCTATTATTATTACTTTACGATTTTTGTATGCTACATTGAACTTGCTATTACGTTCTCTTTCGTTTTCAGCAGTTTGGAAAAGACTTTTCATTATGATAGAAGGTCTGGGATCTGTGTTTCATCATTTTTATAATTCATTGTTCTCTGCCTGTGAACTGAAAATTAATACTACCTGATATTTTTTAACTAAGTTATTGATCGTATCTTTTTACCTCCATAATTGTGTTTTCTGTAAGAACAAATATTAAATTTTTCACTATAATCCTTGAAATGTGCAGGGGAATTAAATATGAATTTTTCAATGTAATCGTTGTGTCGTAAATGACAATTAAAAATGAATACACGGACGGCTATAACTATGTAAGGTGTAGCACTACGTCGACAAGAAGTACTGAGATTGGAAACAAAAGCTCAAGATTTCCATCGTTGCGCAAGTGCAATGAATTGGAAACCCTTGTGGAAGTTCCCACTGTTTCAAATCAACACCTTCAAAATAACTGAAATGGTCATACTGGACAGACTTTGCTACATTCTGCTCATGGGCACATAAATCTGCAGACCTGAAACGAATGGATTTTATATGACGTTACGTGAGAAATCTTGTATATGAGCCTGCTTTGCATGAAAACAGTTCTAAAGTCATAATGAACGTACGGCATCAAATGGATTATCGTTTAGATGTTGCCCGTGCAACTAAGAAGTGTCATATTGAACACGTATGAAGTGTGTGTAATTCTTATCTATCTCTTTGTTAAGTAGTTGTGGCCGTCTGTAATAGTTGTGGGTACGTCATTTGTTCTTGTGCGCATTGTATAAATTCGGGTGAGTTCTTTGTTCACTTTGACCGCTCTTTTCAGTCTTTCGTAATTACTGTATTTTTTTAGTATCGCATCAACTTTAAGAATGTTTTGAACACAAGTTTTTTGTGTGGCTTCATTAGAAATATTTGCTGTTGCAAGGTAAGAAGAATTTTGCTCTGATGAATAACAGCGGCGATTACTTCAGAGGAGCGTCATTGCCTGTGTAAACACGCGGGCGTGAATCAGGGTGTTGTGTACTCGGCGTGTGACAGGTGGCGGGCGATAACTGGCATTACTTACCACGCTGCCACGGCCAGGGCCGTCCAGCAGGGGCCGTGGCTGCGCCCAGTCTGGACGCAGTTTTCTCCTCACCGACAGCTCACATAAAAAAGAAGCGAATTACCACGTTCCGTGAGTTCCGTAGATTTTCAGAAAAATGTCTCCAGTTCTGAGTACGGGTATAGGTTCAGTGTGACGTCTGATTGCGTAAAAACAACACAGCCGGCCGGTGTGACCGAGCGGTTCTAGGCCCTTCAGTCTGGAACCATGCGGCTGCTACGGTCGTAGGTTCGAATCCTGCCTCGGGCATGGATGTGTGTGATGTCCTTAGGTTAGTTAGGTTTAAGTAGTTCTAAGTTCTAGGGGACTGATGAACTCAGATGTTTAGTCCCATAGTGCCCAGAGCCATTTGAACCATTTTAAAAACAACACATACATAACTAAAATATACTGTTACTCTATACAGGGTGTACATAAAGTCCGGGAACACCTTCAATTATTTATTGCACAAGATGCAAACATTGTACAGATGTCATACATATTGCTTGGTGGGGAGGGAGGGGGGGGGGGGGGGGGAGGACGGACGCGGAAACACAGTGCAATCGTTGTCGTAATGGGGAAACGTGGCGCTCTCTGACGTCCAGAAGTACACGATCATTGGCTTTTGGGTCAAGGGTGGAAGCACTTCCGAAACGGCAAAGTTTGAAAACTGTTAGCGTGCCGTGGTGCCGGCCTCTGTGGACGAGCGGTTCTAGGCGCTTCAGTCCAGAACCGCGCTGCTGCTACGGTCGCAGGTTCGAATCCTGCCTCGGGCATGGATCTGTGTGATGTCCTTAGGTTAGTGAGGTTTAAGTAGTTCAAAGTCTGGGGGACTGATGACCTCAGATGTTAAGTCCAATAGTGTTTAGAGCCATTTGGACCGTGCCGTGGTGCTTAAAGCATATCGTGCGTGGGAAAAATGGCGCCACCCAAAACCGGCGCCGTGACAACTGCGGCAGAGCAAGTGCCATAGATGACAGCGGTGAACGACGGCTGCAGAGATGCGTACGGGCCAATAGACGTCAAACTGTTGGGCAACTGACCACTCAGGTGAACCAAGGGGCTACCAACAGTGTCTCCTCAACGACGATTTAGCAAACATTTATGCGTATGGGCCTCTGCAGCAGGTGTTGGTTTACACACTCACACTGAATGCTGTTCATTGGTGGTGAAGGCTAGAATTTGTTCACCAATAACCGCAACTGGGCCTCCAGTGAGTGGCGACAGGTGATCTTTTCGAGTGATCGTGTTTTATGCTCCATCGGAGCATTTTCTTCTACGCGATACAACACCACCTCCTCGAATTATAATGTGCAAACATTTCTCTGACGAACTTCGGTCAGCTATCCCGTTTAAACTAACGTGCCTCACCTGCATTGTTCACTGAAGACTTTGTACCGGCTGAAATATTAAGTTCCTACCATTGGTGTTTTTGTGCCTGCCTGGAATGGCAAACATAAGTTGGAATTGGTAGCAGGACGTGACCGGAGTGTGACGCAAGATATGATGGCCGAGAAAAGATTAGTCTCAAAGTAAGGGGTCAGCGATCAGGAAGATTACTTATATTTATTCTCCACACTGAAGCAGGCACCGTCTATTGCTCTCATAGAAAGTAGCTACGTAATTAAGTTCACAATACAATTCACAAATACACAGTGCAATCCAAATCGTAACTAAGTTCTAAGTCCAAGGTTGTCATAGAAGATCTATACAATAACACTTGGATATTAACACAGCTAGCGAGCAAGAGCGAGTAGCCGTGGAGTCACGTCTGTGCTCCCGTTATATCTTGTGGCCATAGAGGGCGCTGCAGGCAAGAACTATTGAATGGCGCGACGTCTTCAGCCGGAGATAACGCCGTGAACCTCCGGCGACCGCGACGTGAAGCTTAAGGACGACCACCGCGCACGTGCGGCCGGGCTGAGCGACGGCAGGGCGCGCGTGATTCGGTTAGGTCCGTGGACATAGCAGGTGACTTATCTCAAAATAATCGGTTTACCATACTCTACTGCCTGTGTAGTTCTGAGGGTGTGGCAGTTTGGTCACCCTATATGTTATAAAAAGTCATACCCGTTGTGGTGTCACCGCCAGACACCACACTTGCTAGTTGGTAGCCTTTAAATCGACCGCGGTCCGTTAGTATACGTCGGACCCGCGTGTCGCCACTATCAGTGATTGCAGACCCAGCACCGCCACACGGCAAGTCTAGTCTAGAGAGACTCCCTAGCACTCGTCCCAGTTGTACAGCCGACTTTGCCAGCGATGGTTCACTGGCTACATACGCTCTCATTTGCAGAGACGACAGTTTAACATAGCCTTCAGGTACGTCATTTGCTACGACCTAGCAAGGCGCCATATTGTTACTATTGATATTGATATTGTGAATCATGTACCGTCAAGAGCGACGTTCATCATTAATGGATTAAAGTTCAGTATCAAAATAATTACGCCCGAAACTTCCTGGCAGATTAAAATTGTGTGCCGGACCGAGACTCGAACTCCGGCACACAGTTTTAATCTGCCAGGAAGTTTCATATCAGCGCACACTCCGCTGCAGAGTGCAAATCTCATTCTGTAATTACGTCCGCTTTCTGAATTCTAATTCATTGTCATGTTCCAGACCTCACGTCAGTATAGTTCCTCCCTCCTCAAGCCAACCTGCGTGAGTTAAAACGCGTGCATTTCGGCCTCCATTAGTAACACGGTGTTGGCTCTTCTGCCAACACAACACCCGTTATGCCAGCAGATGGAACATGCGATGGAAAGGGGAATGTTGGGGTGTTGCTTCCATACGAACACATAAAGCATAAGCATTTTACATCAGATGAAATTTTAATATTGGTAAACTGCATACTGTATCGCGTAAGTCCAATAGTTAAACTGTTTCGTGAAAAATAGAGGTTCTGAATAAGTGCGTACGTGGAGCGAAATTACTAATCGAAATTTGCAGCAAAAAATTCGAATCACCACCAATAAAATCGGCGGCTACGAACTTCTCAAACAGGCGCATTACGTGAGGGAACTAATTAAGGCAGCATTTCTGCCCTACAGTGACGGGATACATTGCTGCACACTTTTCGTATTTTATAACAGGACATTCCGTGACTGGACGATAATATTGAATTGAAATCGAGTCAGTTTACTGGAAATGGAGAAATCAATCATATATTTCTGAGTAACAGTGACATGTAACTGTCAGGAGAGCCAGAGAACACGCAAATGCACTAGAAAGATGGGCAGTAATATTCGGTTAACATCTTCGACCGGTAGGGGTCAGCATAAACGCGAACCAAGTATTGTGACTTGATGCATCTTCCAACTTATGTTTGCCACTCCAGGCAGGCATAAAAACACCAATGGTAGGAACTTAATATTTCAGCCGGTACAAGGTCTTCAGTGAACAATGCAGGTGAGGCATGTTAGTTTAAACGGGACAGCTGACCGAAGTTCGTCAGAGAAATGTTTGCACATTTTAATTCGAGGAGGTGGTGTTGTATCGCGCAGAAGAAAATGCTCCGATGGAGCATAAAACATGATCACTCGAAAAGATCACCTGTCGCCACTCACTGGAGAACTGATTGTATGACTCATTCAGGTAAAATAATTCAAAGTGACGTTAAATTATGTTCAGCATTTGACAAATTTAAACAATTTTGCAAGATGTGCTTAATTATGCCTATCGCGCTGTTGGACACGTCCTCTGCTCGCAGTTCGGATGCAAAACTTATGATATGTTTATTTAACTGTACAATCACAAGACATTTCATAGGAATAACCTGTTCAGTAGACATCGGTGGCTTGAAAATCATAATGAATAGGGCTCGGATTTCTAGGTGCTACAAAACGATGAAACTATTTATTTTTTTATGTTTTAAAAGTACTTTAAATATGTGACGCAAAACTAGAGGTGTTTACTACTAATTCAGTTTATTGAATATGGACAATATGCAGGTCTCAAATGGCTCAAATGGCTCTGAGCACTATGGGACTTAACTGCTGTGGTCATCAGTCCCCTAGAACTTAGAACTACTTAAACCTAACTAACCTAAGGACATCACACACATCCATGCCCGCGGCAGGATTCGAACCTGCGACCGTAGCGGTCACGTGGTTCCAGACTGTAGCGCCTAGACCCGCTCGGCCACTCCAGTCGGCTGCAGGTCTCAAGAACGCAAGTTATGTTGTGCGTCTCCGATTGCTGAAGGGTTACAGTACACAATCGTCAAGCTGTCCATCACAAATGACTAACGATTGTACTGAAACACTGCTTTACATTGGCAAAATGAGCGCTCCACGTCACAACATGTTGGTGTGGCAAATTACTCACACTTACATCGATATCTTAGTCTTGATTGCCCTCTATCACATTTGAAATCTTGCACTAGGCTCGAAACACAGTATTGTTTCCAAACACACGTCTGAATTTACACCCCAAGACCAAAAATAAATAAGTAAACTAATAAATCAAGAGAAAGAAAACGATACACCACAAAGGAAATGGGACGGAAATCTGTAGATGGGATGTACATTTACAGATGCAACAACTGACTGCAATTACAGAAAAGACTGCATGATTTACTCAAGAGAAAGAGCTTTACATGCTGAGCAACTCAATAACGAGTTGGTCCATCTCTGGCCCTTATGCAAGCAGTTATTCGGTGTGGCCTTGATTGACAGAGTTGTTAGATGCCATCCTGAGTGATATCGTGCTAACTTCTGCCCAATTGGCTTGTTGGGTCGTCCAAATTCTGAGCTTGTTAAAGGGCCCTGCCTATAATGCTCCAACCGTGTGCAATTGTGAAGAGTATGCTGTTCAAGTTAGGGTTTGGCAAGCACGAAGACAAGGAGTGGAAACTCTCGCCGTGTGCAGGCGGACATTATCTTGTTGAAATGTAAGCCCAGGATGGCTTGCCTTGAAGGGCAACAAAACGGGGCGTAGAATATCGTCGACGTACCTCTGGTGCTGTAAGAGTGCCGTCGATGACAACCAAACGGGTCCTGATATGAAAAAAAATGGCAGCCCAGAGCATCACTTCTGGTTGTCGGCCGCATGGCAGTTGATAATCAGGTCGGCATCCCATCGCTGTCTGGAGAGTCTCCAGACACGTCTTCGCTGGTCATCGGGGTCAGTTCCAAGCGGAACTCACCACTGGAGGCAGTTCTACTCCAGCAGTCAGTGAGATTCCAGGAGGTCGTACAACTCTATTAATCAATGCCGAGCCGAATAACTGCTTACATAAGGGCCAGAGGTGGACAAACGCGTTACTGACTAGCTCAAAATGAAAGCTCTTTCTCTTGAACAAATCATTCAGTTTTTCTGAAACTGCAACTGTTTGCCTGTTAGAACACGTACATCACGTGTACCGATTTCCGTCTCATTCGGATAATTTCTTCGTGGTGTGTGCTTTCTTTTTGTCTTAGAGTATATTTACAACTGAATCGGTTGATTATCTGACTCTACAAAGCTCAGCCTCGGATGTCCTTCTAACCGAACTTTATGCTGCCAGTAGTGTCTGAAGCTTCATGTAACATAATCCAAAATTTCTGATTTTCACACACGGGACGTATTTACTGTAGAGTTTGTTGGTAACATTTTGGAAGATATTTTGTTTTCAACGTTGACTTTTCAGGAGTGTCAAAAATTGAATAACTGGAGATAAACTTCCTCGACACTGGATTATTTACCTTAGGAAGAGGAATATCGGCTGACCCAAGTGCTCTACATAAATGTTCACCATAACCTGAAAATGTATAAGGTCCTGCAGAATAAGCTGGAAATGTGTCACTAATTTGAGATTGTTTTTTCATCAGCCGTGAAACTACAGCGGTGTGTTTCTTACTTTGTGGGTATTGTGTAACCTGAGATCGCTATTCAACTTGTATTGCTTTCCCACATGGTTGACAGAACAGGACGCACCCATCTGAACCAGAATTATCCTTAAATTCCGCTACATATTACTGTAGACGATAACTTGTAGTTTTTACTTTAGTTATGCTAGGTTACTGATGAAAAAAATTAAATACTGTGTGCTAATGACAGAAAACTAAGAATTTGTGTAGTATAGAAAGATGTTTAAAATATATATTTGCATAAAAAATTTTATATACCTAAAAATCCCAGCCCTAATAATGGTATGCTGTTTCATCTTGATCTGAAACGGTCTATGTCCATTGATGTGGTAATTTCTTAAAATATCTTTTGGTTTAGTAACTAAATACGAAGAAAGTAAAAAATTACTATATCTAAAATTAGATGTTTGTCTCCACTTTGAACCAGAATTTCCTGTTTTCCACAAGCATTTACAAACCGTAGCTTATGAGATTCAGTAAACTAACAAATACACTGTAATATTCTGAAATATAAGGGGGTGGTTGATAATGAGGCTCAATTATATTGTCGAAAAGTTGTTCCAAGAAGAGACGACATATTTGTATCATATCCGAAGGGACGTCATATATTAACAAAATTGGCAAAATATGAGATATTACAAATTAAAAGTAATTCGAATTTCACGGTTCCAGCCAAGATTTGCGGAAGTTTTCCTGCAGTTGTTACGAAAATGCTGGAACTAGGAATCCGCCCCCAAATATTCCCTTCTGAGAAACCGCATTCTTCATGCAACTGTGTCTCTTTAACGGTAATACAACCTTATAAACGTATACAAATACAGTGGCGGAAAGAAGTCGCAGTACCAAGAAGGAGTTGTGCGACATAAACAAAAGTTGGTAGGCGTGTATCTACATCTGAAAGACGATATCTATTAAAATTTCGCGACAGTCGCATAAAATTGGAGCCAGTAGTGCCACTGCGAGGAAGCAAAGCAGATTTGCTTTAAAAATACGCTGTAAGGGTCGTGAACGCTAGTTACTTTTAAGCCGACAAAGACGCCATTATAGCCGGCCGGGGTGGCCGAGCGGTTCTAGACGCTACAGTCTGGAGCCGCGCAACCGCTACGGTCGCTAATTCGAATCCTGCCTCCGGCATGGATGTGTGTGATGTCCTTAGGTCAGTTAGGTTTAAGTAGTTCTAAGTTCTAGGGGACTGATGACTTCAGAAGTTAAGTCCCATAGTGCTCAAGAGCCATTTGAACCATTTCACGCCATTATCAACACCTCACTGAGTTTTAACGAGGTCTTGTAGTAGGGCTACGATAAGCTGGATGTCCCTTCTGCCGTATCGCAGGAAGTCTTGGCAGGCATGTAGCCACATTATATGACTGCTGGCAGTGGTGGTCACGAGAATGTACGGTCGCAAGAAGACCAGGCTCCGAAGGGCCACGTCACACTACCCAGGGAGACCATCGTTTTCGGCGTATGGCTCTGGAGCATCATACTGCATCCGTAGTAGCAGTTTGAGCAGTTGGCACCACAGTGACCTAACAAACTGTTATAAATCGTTTACTTCAAGGATAGCTCGGAGCCAGACGCCGTGTAGCGTCCTTACGTCTTAAGCGAGAGCTCATTTGAGGGCAGGATTGAGGTCGTTGTGTTCTCTGATGAAAGCTAGTTCTGCCTCGGTGACAGTGATGGCTATTTGTTGGTTAGAAGCAGACCAGTTGAGGGCCTGCGACAGTCGTATGCTAGGCACACTAAACCTACAACTGGAGTGATGGTTTGGGGTGCGATCTCATATGACAGCAGTAATTCTCTCGTGATTATACCACGTATCTCGACTGCAAAATTGTACTTCAGTCTGGCTATTCGACCTGTTATGCTGCCATTTATGAACAGCATTCCAGGGGGCGTTTTTCAACAGGATAACGCTTACCCACGTACCGCTGTTGTAACCCAACACGCTCTACACAGCATCGGTATGTAGCTTTGGCCTGCTCGATCAGCAGATCTGTCGCCAATCGAGCATGTATGGGACGTCATCGGACTACTACTCCTGTGTCATCCACGTACAGAATTAACAGTCCCCGTACTGACCGACCAGTCACAACGGGCATGAAACCCCATTACACATACTAACAACCAGCACCTGTACAACACAATACATGCACGTTTACGTGCTTGCATTTAACATTCTGGTTGTTACATACATGTTTAATGTTCCAGCATTTCACATTTGCAGTGGTTTATTTCACACTTACATTAACCTGTGATATAGCAGTGTTTTATTTATTTATTTGTTTAGCACTCCGTCGTCAGGCCACGAGTGGCCTACCGGGATCATCCGACCGCCGTGTCAACCTCGGTGGAGGATGCGGATAGGAGGGGCGTGGGGTCAGCACACCGCTCTCCCGGTCGTAAGATGGTATTCTTGACCGAAGCCGCTATTATTCGGTCGAGTAGCTCCTCAATTGGCACGAGGGTGAGTGCACCCCGAAAAATAGCAACAGCGCATGGCGGCCTGGATGGTCACCCGCCCAAGTGCCGACCACACCCGACAGCGCTTCGGTGATCGCACGGGAACCCGTGTATCCACCGCGGCAAGGCCGTTGCCCTGATATTGCAGTGTTAATCACCTAAATACATTATGTAGAAATTTCATAATCTACATTAATTGCTTTTTGTGTTGCTATCTTTTTTCCGTCATTGTACTTTCAGGAATAGAATGACTGCCACAAATTCAACGTCTCTCCGTCTACTCGCCTCACTTTACCCAACTGCCTCGAGAATTAGGTTTTCCCGATACTACGCACAGTACCCGCCAGTGGCCTGGACCGTGACAATTGGGCTGCCAGATCCGTCTTAATGAAACCCCACCGTAGCGGGCGCCGCCGCGCGTCACGCGCTGTGGTCGAGGCGTGTTTGTGACTGTCGGACATGCTCCCACTAATTGCAGCCTCATTGTCAGCGGCTCTGTGACGCTAGCTCGATAATTAAGCTCTACCTGCAGGTAATCCGTACTCAGTGCAAGCAGAGCTCGCTGACATTTCTCCAGCCGCTGTCCTCGCGGTCTGTCGTCCGTTCCCTTGCTCGAGCCTCTCATATCGACATTCGCAAACACTTGGCAGCTGACTATCTGTTCTCCTTTGAATAATGAGTACCTGATTAACGCGAATGGTGTCCTTTTTTCAGTAAATCGAATTATTTCGATTTGGTGAATTAGGTGTACTCAGATATTGAGAAGTTTTTTAGCAATATTGACCGCCTGCCGAAAACTTTCTAAACTCGATTAAAAACAAGTGGAGAAAATTTAAGACGGTGGTTCTAACTCTTCAGGTGTTCTATAGAGCCTCCCCCACCTAAGTAAAACGCTCAGCAACATGAACTGTCAGAAAAGTCCTTCTTTGGATTGTAGTTTCAACTCGCGCATCACATTGCTTTGAATGTCTGTTAAGTCTTCAAAGCATTGCCCCTTCATGTGAATTCCCACACTTTCTAGTTTACTGGTAGTTTTCTGTGGATAACACAAAATATCGTCACCAGTGATGAGTTTTTCCCAGGAAATAATTGTCCACGTTTCGCATTTCAATAAGGTTTTTGTTAGGGAGTCAAGATATATAGGACAAACACTGCATAAATGTTTCTCTTCTTCACAACGCAATGGTGAATATCTGGAACATCTCATTTAGAGATGTTGCTCCACTGCGATTTGTGACACGCCATCGCTGACACATGCGATCACAGTACCACTACTTAACTCTGCCTGCTCACAACTGACTGGCTGCATGGACAGCTGTTGTTTACAGCTCTTAGTTCAAGCTGCGACCGTAGTTACTGCGCTGACGTCGCATATACACCAAGAATAAAATCAGTGTAGGAGCTTTTCGGACGGAAGGTGTAGACTGAAAGGGAAAAACCATTTAGAGCGAAGTGATGGGATAGACTAGTTAAGCAATAAAAAGAGGAAAACTTTTCAGCCATTATGTACGTCACTTGGAGACTGATAGTGTTCCAACCTCCGGCTTATCTTGATACAGGATGAGATGCGTACAGTGAAAACATTAGTCGCTGAAATGGTAAATTTTCTCCTAGCAGTCCAGGAACGTAAAATATAACTGCGCCGTATAAAAACTTTTGAATTTAATCGACTTTTTAACTTATCTATGAAGGTAAATCCTCTACTTCGCAGGTCGCACGGTGGTATTCATTATGTAATCTGATGCAATAGCTTTGTTGCACTTACAGGGTGTCCAGCTAAGGGTTTTACACTTTTTGAACTTTTTTGTTTTAATGATAATCTGGTTTAATTGTGATTATATGGTGCTCCCATGACTAGTGTGTGTAGCCATTCATTTGTTTTTCTTTTGTTTATTTTCAGTTGGCAATAATTATACGTCAATAACAAGATGGTTGGAAACTTGTCCTCGGAGCAAAGAAAGTGGATTTTAAAGTGTTACTGGAAATGTGAAAGCATGAAAGAAGTGCAGAGCCTCTAGCGGGCCGGATTTGATATTAATCCAGCATTTAGTGTAGTAATTACGAAATTACGCGATAAATTTGAGAGAGAAGGAGGTGTGAGTGACTTGAAGAAGGGATGATGTAGCAGGAAGAAATCAGTAGCGGACGAAAGAGAGGTGGACTTAGTGGCATAAGAGCCCCAAGTCCATACGGCAAGCTTCGTGTGGAGCAAAGCAAGTGTTCACCGCATTTTAGAACAAGCAACATGGAAATCCTATATTCCCACATTGCTTCACGCGATGAAGGAGGACGGAACGGATAGGCGCCTCGAAGTTCTTGAATGGATTTCCGATAATGAACAGCAGATTAATGCCACTGTGTGGTCTGATGAGGCCACATTTCATCTGAATGGAAAAACAACTGTGTGTACTTGGCAAGAGATAATCCCTATGTTACGTTGTGTGTGTTATTATGTGTGTCAGAGGACTTGTAGGGCAATTAGTTTTTGAGAGAACAGATTTAAAGTACTCTAAAACACTGCAAGAACCAATTTTACCAACTGTTCACCAACTTTACCGAGATGATTTTTTTTTCCAGCTAGACAGTGCACCCTCACATTACCATCGTAACATGCGGCAATCCCTAGATGAAATATTTGTTGAGAGGTGGATACGCCGACGAGGAAGCGTTGAGTTTCGACCCAGACCTCCAGATCTAACACTGTTAAACTTCTTTCTATGGGTAACTGTGGAGGACACCGTCTACACTACAGAGCCACGTACCCTGGATGACATGAGAGAGGGTGTTGTGACCACCTGTGAATCCGTTCCATTGACAACCACAACAATGTGTGTCGATATGTTCCGCAGCGTTGGAATCGCTATATTGCTGTCGACGGAGGACATATCAAAAACCTTCAACAGTAAAACATAAATCATGTCGTCGTCCTCTTTCTGACTTAAAATTTCATAGCCGTGGTTGTTTTTGTTCTGGTTATTAAAATTCAAACAGCGTAAATCCCTTTTGGGTCACCTTGCATGCCATACATGCCTTAGAAATACATAATTAAAGTTTAAGTTTCAAAACTCTGTGGAAAGGAAACCACTGCTCAATGGGAACTGGTGCAGGGGTAAACGTCATGGTGCAAAGAAAACAAAAAAAAATGAACTGATGGAACTGTCAGCGTCTTAACATAAATGGAGTCGGATACAAGAGACAGATGACGCGCAATACGACGGCTGTGATTCGTGTTTTTGTATGTCCGTCCTTTTGACCGGAAGTCTTGAGGACCACGGCCGTTCACTATTGTAAGAAAATGAAACGCCTACAGCTGTCTTTATCATCTTATTTGTAGTACAGCTACCAGTCACGGCCCTTCAATGCTCTATCTTCAGGCTGTAGTTGCTGAAGGGGTTAACACTACCCATATATACCCGCATTAGTGGTCAATATAACTGGTTAACGCAGATATCTGTCTTCGCCGTTACCTGACTTGTCTCGAGAAGTTAGTACAGCAATTTGCCAGAAGAGGCTATGCGGAGCTTAGAAACTTTGGGTGGCGACAAGAAGTAAGTTGAAACTCTGAATCTGGATGTGAGTGGCCCACGAATAACGAAATTGGTAGTCCCCTGAATGCGAGACGCAGGGATTCGGGCTATAGTCCCATTTCGACACACTATTTTTCACTTCTCACAAATACTTTCGGAAAATTATTTAAAGTTTTGCATGTACAGTGTGCAGTCTTATTCGAAATTTGGGAAATATAGAGGCGAAAAACTAATGTCGGACTAGATAGTGGCACTGAAATAAAATAAATGCATATGGAAACAATGAAAATGCAATGACATGAAATGACTTGTATGAAAGCCGGTGGCTAATGCCGAGCAAGGAATGAAACAAATGATTGTCACAAGTGAACACGCGTACCGGAACGGTATTCGAAAACGTATCTGCTGCTTGATATGATCAGTCGCTTTTACAAATTAGGCCACCCAACGAGCCTGCAGAACTGACTGAAACCCTCGATATTACTCACGTTTTCCTTCTGCTTTTCCGGACAAGCGAACAGAGGTTTGAGTCCTTGTGTGGTACTATGGGCGTGCGCAGACGGTCTAAACAGTTAAGATGGCTACTGGCGGTAACAGGAGATGCCAACTTCGATCTGGTACAGATATCATTTCTTAAGGCGTATTCAGTACACTAAAAGTTGAGAATTTTTGAATGTATGTTAATTATAATGTTATACCGAGTACCAATCTGTTTTCTTTAGGTTTCCACGGAGTGCGGTATCAGTCTGTTCACTATTTTTCGTAACATTTTATAGGTGAGCTGGAATTTTAATATTTCATGGCCTACGGTACCGGTCAGTTGATGCACATTTTCTTCAGGCACGGTATTGTATGGTTAACAAACATGTGTGGCTTACGGGTAGCGTCTATGATTCATAATCGAAATTTTTTCGATCCCGTGTTCGAATCCTGCAGCTGCTTTAATTTTGATTAATAATTAGCATTGGCAGCCGAAGACTTCCAGTACAAAAAGTCACCCTCATTCTGACAACGGCCTTTTCGAAGAGGTCGGAGGAGCGGACAGAGGTTCGGAACACTCTCTCGTCCTAGGGGTGGGAAACTGCCCCTAAAGGCAGAAGAATCAGCAATGATCAACGGCATGAGGATGCAGAAAGCAATGAAAACCACTGCATTAAAGATACGTGTATCCACAGGACATGTGGCCTGTAATTTAAAAGTGTCATGATGATCTCTCCATTGCTCCCCCATTCGGATCTCCGGGAGGGAACTGCCAAGGGGGAGGGTACCAAGAGAAAAAGACTGAATAATCAACGAAAAGATAACGTTCTACGAGTCGGGGCGTGGAATATCAGAAGCTTGAACGTGTTAGGGAAACTAGAAAATCTGAAAAGGAAAATGTTAAGGCTCAATCTAGATACAGTAGGGGTCAGTGAAGTGAAATGGAAAGAAAACAAGGATTTCTGGTCAGATGAGTATTGGGTAATATCAACAGCAACAGAAAATGGTATAACCAGAGTAGAATTCGTTATGAAAAGGAAGGTAGGGCACAGAGTGTGTTACTGTGAACAGTTCAGTGACCGGGTTATTGTAATCAGAATCGACAGCAGACCAACACAGACAACGATAGTTCAGGTATACATGCCGACGTCGCAAGCTGAAGATGAACAGATAGAGAAAGTGTATGAGGATATTGAAAGGGTAATGCAGTATGTAAAGGAGAATGAAAATCTAATAGTTATGGGGGACTGGAATGCAGCTGTGGGGGAAGGAGTAGAGGAAAAAGTTGCAGGAGAATATGGGCTTGGGACAAGGAGTGAGACAGGAGAAAGACTGATTGAGTTCTGTAACAAGTTTCAGCTAGTAGTAGCGAATAATTTTTAAATGTGTTCACTAAATACCATTCCAATAGTGCATTCTGCTCATTATTGACATACAAGATTAGTAATGGTTCCATACAGCCCGGACATCGACTGCTCTTTTTTAATTACCATTCATATAATAGGCAAGGTAGAGGGACAGTTACTCTAAACAGTTCGATGATAGGATTGTTCTTATCAGAATCGAAAACAAACCATCACTGACAACAATAGTTCAGGTACACATGATGATGTCACAAGCTGAAAATGAAGAGATAGAGTAAGTATATGAGGACACTAAAAGGGTAATACAGTACGTAATGGGAGTCGAGGATCTAGAGGTCATGGGGGACTGGAATGCAACTGTAGGGAAAGGAGTAGGAGAAAAGATTACAGGCGAATATGGGCTACACACAAGGAATGAGAGAGGAGAAAGACTATTTGAGTTCTGTAATAAGTTGCAGCTAGTAATAGCGAATACTCTGTTCAAGAATCACAAGAGGAGGAGCTATACTTGGAAAAGGCCGGGTGATACGGGAACATTTCAGTTACATTACATCATGGTCAGACAGATATTCCGAAATCGGATACTGGATTGTGAGGTGTCCCAGGAGCAGACAGACTCAGATCACAATGCGGTAGAGATGAAAAGTAGGCTGAAGTTTAAGACATTAGTCAGAAAGAATTAGTACGCAAAGAAGTGGGATACAGAAGTACTAAGGAACGACGAGATACGCTTGACGTTCTCTAAGGCTATAGATACACCAATAAGGAATAGCTCAGTAGGCAGTATAGTTGAAGAGGAATGGACATCTCTAAAAAAGGCGGAAACAGAAATTGGGAAGGAAAACATAGGTACAAAGAATGTAACTGCGAAGAAATCATGGGTAACATAATAAATTCTTAATTGATCGAAGAAAGGAGGAAGTACAAAAATCTTCCGGGAAACTCAGGAATAGAGAAATACGAGTCAAAAAAATGGCTCTGAGCACTATGGGACTTAACATCTGTGGTCATCAGTCCCCTAGAACTTAGAACTACTTAAACCTAACTAACCTAAGGACACCACACACATCCATGCCCGAGGCAGGATAAATACGAGTCGCTGAGGAATGAAATAAATAGTAAGTGCAGGCAACCTAAGACGAAATGGCTGCAGGAAAAAGTGAAGACATTGAAAAAGAAATGATTGTCGGAAGGACAGACACAGCATACAGGAAAGTCAAAACAACCTACGGTGACATTAAAAGCAGGGGTGATAACATTAAGAGGGCAACGGGAATTCCACTGTTAAATGCAAAGGAGAGAGCGAATAGGTGGAAAGAATACATTCAAAGCTTCTATGACAGGGAAGATTTGTCTGATGTGATAGAAGAAGAAACAGGAGTGGCTTTAGAAGAGATAGGGGATCCAGTATTAGAATCAGAATTTATAACAGCTTTGGAGGACTTAAGATCAAATAAGGCAGAGGGGATAGATAACATGCTATCAGAGTTTCAAAAATCATTGGGGGAAGTGGCAACAAAACGACTATTTACGTTGGTGTGTAGAATGTATGAGTCTGACGACATACCATCTGACTTTCGGAAAAGCATCATCCATACAATTCCGGAGACGGCAAGAGTTGACAAGTGTGAGAATTACAGCACAATCAGCTTAACAGCTCATGCATCCAAGTTGCTTACAAAAATAATATACGGAAGAATGGAAAAGAAAATTTAGGATGCGCTAGATGACGATTAGTTTGGCTTCAGGAAAGGTAAAGACACGAAAGACGATTCTGACGCTGCGGTTAATAATGGAAGCAAGACTAAAGAAAAATCAAGAGACGTTCATAGGATTTGTCGACCTGGAAGAAGCGTTCAACAATTTGAAATGGTGCAAGATTTTCGAAATTCTGAAAAACCTATTGGTAAGCTACAGGGAGAGGTGGGTCGTATACAATAAGTACAACTGCCGAGAGGGAGTAATAAGAGCGGACGACCAAGAAGGAAGTGCTCGTATTAGAAAGGGTGTAAGACAACGATGTATCCTTTCGCCCCATACTGTTCAATCTGTACATTGAGGAAGCTTTGATGGAAATAGTTTAAGGAGTGGAATTAAAATTCAAGGTGAAAGGATATCAATGATACGATTTTTTGTGGACTGGCAAGACAGCCAATCCACTAGGACGGGAGGCCGAAGGGCACGCGTTTAAGCTCACGCAGGATGGCGTGAGGTCTGGAACAGGACAAGGTCTTTATAGTAGCAAAAATAGTACGTAGCTTCTGGAATACTTAACTTTAATCCATAATTGGTGAACATCGGTCTGACGGTACATGCATCACAAGATAAATAGCAATTGATAATGGCGCCTTGCTAGGTCGTAGCAAATGACGTAGCTGAAAGCTATGCTAACTATCGTCTCGGCAAATGAGAGCGTAATTTGTCAGTGAACCATCGCTAGCAAAGTCGGCTGTACAACTGGGGCGAGTGCTAGGAAGTCTCTCTAGACCTGCCGTGTGGCGGCGCTCTGTCTGCAATCACTGACAGTGGCGACACGCGGGTCCGACGTATACTAACGGACCGCGGCCGATTTAAAGGCTACCACCTAATAAGTGTGGTGTCTGGCTGTGACACCACACGATTCGCTGATAACATTGCTATCCTGAGTGAAAGTGAAGAAGAATGGCATAAACTGCTGAACGGAATGAACAGTCTAATGAGTACATAGTATGGATTGAGAGTAAATCGAAGGAAGACGTAGGTAATGAGAAGTCATAAATGAAAAGCACCAGTTTGCTTTTGTTATATTACTTCTATTGTGTTATCCGGTTTTCAGCTTACAAGCCCATCTTCAGATATTTATTCAGACATTTTCTCAGAAAATGTGTGAAGATGGCCTTGTAACCCCAAAACCGGTTCACACAATAAAAGTGTGTCAGTCAGACTTATTAAAGAGCGTTCTGCCTCACCATTTGTTTCTACTGAATTCCGTTTTACTAGGAACTTCTGTCAGCAGTTATTGAGTTCCGTTTTTACGTTGAACTGATCCCTTTTACCCTGGAGACCACCTCTGCTACTACCCCGACATCCACGATCCATACCACTCCTACAATTTCCTTCAAAACTCTCCCATATTCTGTGTTATTCCCCTTATTCCTCCATAGCTGGTAGTATTGCCTCTGCTTGTGCCCAGTACGACCACAATTAAAGCACTTTACATTAGAAGTCAACATGTGCCTTCGATCCATTAACCTGGTAGATGTATCAGTCTCTTCATACTCCAATGCTAGTCTGCTAGTCTCACTGCAGCATGAAGACATTTGTGTGCCCCAGTGTGTACCCTCCCCAACATTTAAGTGTGAAGCCTCTCAAAAACGTATTTAGTGATCACTACTCAGCTTCTGACAAAATCTCTTTATTCACCTCCTCGTTCTGCGATAATCATACATATGTACATTCAACTTTCTAATTCCGCCAGTGAAATCTTTAATACATTCTGAAGTGTCGGCAGAAGTGCCAACACCGTGTTGTTTGAGGAAGCCGAAATGCACGCTATAAGCTCACGCAGGATAGCGTGAGGTCTGGAACAATGACGGAAATTATAGTAGCCAAAAATAGTACATAGCTTCTGGAATACTTAACTTTAATTCATAATTGTAGAACATCGCTCTTGATGATACAGAATTATTACAGCAATTGAATACGGCGCCTTGCTAGGTCGTAGCAATTGACTTAGCTGAAGGCTATGCTAACTATCTTCTCGGCAAATGAGAGAGTCTTCGTCAGTATCTGTTGCTAGCTACGTCGGCTGTACAACTGGGGCGAGTGCCAGGACGTCTCTCTAGACCTGCCGTGTGGTGGCGCTCGGTATGCGATCACTGACAGTGGCGACACGCGGGTCCGACTTATACTACCGGACCGCGGTCGATTTAAAAGCTACCACCTAGCAAGTGTGGTGTCTGGCGGTGACACCACATTCCTCCCCCGCAAATCGGCGAACGGTTGTGTTATAAGGCTTCCGCCCGCCGTGGGGAGGACCCCATGTTGACGTATGCGACGAGGTGGGGAGCCTAACAACAGGCGAGGCTGTGCCACCCGCACCCGGCCATTCGGTCCGAGGGGAGCTAGGAAACGCCTGAAAACCTAGTCCAGGGTGCACGCCAACATGCGGTGTATGCGCCCGTAAAGAGACAGGAGGGGCCGAAGATTCGACCTCCATCGCGTCGGGGTACCCGACGGGCGAAGACGACATCTGGTCCGGAGCGGGCAAGAGTTCCACGTCGGAGGACAGCTGGTCACGGGAAGCGATCGGCTGCGCGTGACCCAGGGAGGCGCCTGGCGGGTGCAGCGAAGCGTCCACTGCGGGCGGCGCCGGCGGGAGAACAGGCGGCGGCGGCGGCGGTGGCGGCGCGTCGCCATGGGGCAAAATGGAAGGCAGCGTAGGTAGCACCTGGGGATGAGGCGAGCCAGTAGATGGGTCCCCAGGGCGCAGACCGGACGGCACCGTCGCTGAAAGCAGACGGGGAGCGGCAGAACCCGTGCGACGACAGAGGCGCAGCTGATTGAGATGCCAACGCACCTCACCAGAGGCCCCCAAAACCAGATACATAGCGCGGCCGAGGCAGCGAAGAATGCGTCCTGCGAGCCAACGCTGTGAACCTCGATAGTTGCGATAGTATACAACGTCGCCTGGAGCAAAGGCAGGCGTCTGCCGCGGCACAGGAACCTGATGCGGCGGATGCAGCAAAGACATCAAGGTTCGATGAGGACGACTGTGGAGCAACTCAGCCGGCGAGCGACCATCTCGGGGCTGAGAGCGATACGAAGACAAAAAGAGCAACAACGTGTCCTCCCGAGAATGCGACTCTTTCAACGTCAACATCTGCGACTTGAAAGTCCGGACCAATCGTTTAGCGGCACCGTTTGATTGAGGCGAAAACGGCGCGGACGTCAGATGTTGAATACCATTGGCCTTGCAGAATGACTGAAATTCTGCAGACATGAATTGTGGGCCATTGTCGGAAACAATAGTCTGTGGAAGACCTTCAATACAAAAGATAGCGGATAACGCTTGGATGGTGGCTGAAGACGTCGTGGAAGGCATCCTGACAACAAAAGGAAAATTACTGAAGGAATCGACAACAACCAACCATCGAGCATTCCAGAATGGACCAACAAAATCGATGTGTATGCGTTACCAAGGGGAAGTGGCTTTTGGCCATGCAAAGAATTTCCGCGGTGGTGCGGATTGTTGTTCGGCACACGCCATGCAAGAAGAGCACATATTCGTAATCGCCGCATCGATTCCGAACCAAGTACAGTGCTGACGAGCAAGTTGTTCCGTTCTCACTATACCCCAATGTCCTTGGTGGAGAAGCTGTAAGACAGAGGACTGTAACGAACGTGGAACCACGACTCTGGACTGATCATTATCAGAACGCAACAGCAAAACACCACGTCGAACAAAAAGTCTCTCCTTGTGAGCAAAAAATCGGCGAACCAACGGATCCTCGATCCGTGATTTCGACAAGGGCCATTGCGTAGCAACAAAACGCAAAACGGTAGCAAGGACAGGGTCAGCAGCTGTGGCTGTAGCTACACGACGAAAATCAATCGGAAACGATTCGATCACGTCATCGGTTTCCGAATCAATGAACATGCAAGCAAGTTCGGAGGAATCGAATGCTCTATCCTCAGCAACAGGCAAACGGGACAACGCATCGGCGTTTCCGTGCTTAGCAGTGGACCGATACACGATATCGTAGCGGTACTGCGAGAGGAAAATTGACCAGCGAATGAATTTCTGCACTGTACGTGGAGGTACAGGCTTGTTCGGATGAAAAAGCGATGTCAAAGGTTTGTGGTCTGTGATGATGGTAAAGTGACGACCATACAAGAAATCATGGAACGTAGTAACACCAAATACGAGAGCCAAAGCTTCTTTCTCAATCTGTGAATAATTTCTTTGCGCAGACGAGAGCAATTTGGACGCAAAGGCAATAGGGCGATCGTGCGAACCATCTTTGTGCGCAAGCACAGCACCGATCCCGAAACCCGATGCATCTACCATCAACAAAAGGGGTTTCTGGGGATCGAATGGCGTAAGGCAAGTATGAGAAAGCAACGCCGATTTCAACTGGCGAAAGGCGCGTTCGCATTCCGTCGTCCAGACAAACGGAACTCCTTTACGGCGTAAGCGATGAAGCGGAGCTGAAATGGAAGAGGCATGGGGAACATAGCGATGATAATAGTTAATTTTGCCCAGCACACTCTGTAGCTGCTTCAAATTCTGCGGCGAAGGCAAGTCTTGTATGGCACGGAGGTGCTCTGGACTAGGATGTATGCCTTGGGCATTGATTACATGTCCCAGATATGGTAAATCACGAGCAAAAAACACACATTTGTCCTTCCGCAAGCGAAGACCATTTTGACGCAAGACCTGAAACAATGTTCGGAGATTGGCTAAATGTTCTTCTTCCGTCTTTCCGGAGATCACAATATCGTCCACATAGTTTGCTGCAGTAGGGACCGAGGCACAAACAGTTTGTAGATATTGCTGAAACAATGCAGGGGCGGATGCACACCCGAATGGCAGTCGTTTGAACCGATACAAACCAAGATGCGTGTTAACCACCAAGACACGCTGAGATTCGACGTCCACAGGTATTTGCAAGTACGCATCTGCCAGGTCCAACTTCGAAAAATATTTACCCGGGCACAGTTTGTCATAAAGATCTTCCGGGCGGGGTAGAGGAAAAGTTGCAATCACTAGTTGTGGATTCACTGTAGCTTTGAAGTCGACACAAAGTCTCAATTTTCCGGAAGGTTTTGGCAAAATTACTAAGGGTGATGCCCAGAGAGAAGCCTGCACACGTTCTATGACACCTTGTGATTCCAAATCGTGTAATGTTCTTGCTACCTCATCACGCAATGCGTGGGGAACATTGCGCGCTCTGAAAAATTTTGGTTGCGCATTTACTTTCAGTTCCAAGTGTGCTTTATAGTTCTTAGCACAACCAAGGCCCGGTGCAAAAATGTCTGCAAATTCTTCACATAGACTAGAAACACTGGCTGAAGGCACAGTCTGGTTCACTGATAGGACCTGATTGACTATAGACAAGTTAAACAACTGAAATAAATCTAAACCAAACAAGTTCACAGCAGAAGAAGAACGAAGGACGTAAAAAGACACAAGTTTTGTTTGTCCCTTGCATGTTGCAAGAAGGCTGCACTGTCCTAACACTGGGAAATGCTGTCCTGAATAACTAGTTAGCTTAACATTTGCAGCACGCAAGGGAGGTGGGCCCAGTTGTGTGTACGTGTCTTTATTGATAAATGAAACTGCAGCTCCGGTATCGAGCTGGAATGGGATCACGTTGCCATGAATGTCCAAGTCTACAAAAATTTATTGTCCTGCTGACGACAAGAGCGACTGTCTCGTGCAACGTGAACGGACACTGGTACAGAATCACTTGCGACTTGACGTGATTTCCGTCGATGTCGACGCACACTATTTGTGGGACGAACACAGTCACTGTTAGAAGGATCGGCACTGGGCGGAGTGGAATTAACTACATGAATGTCCATGGGTGAAGGTTCAGGAGCCTGAGTATTCTTGGTTCGATTCCGGCGTGAAGCAAAGGGCCTGGAATGGTTGTTAGTGAGCCTTTTCTGGCAAACACTCTGAACATGTCCTATTTTATTACAGAAATGCAAATACCTTGGCGTGACAGGCAATTATCACGCGAATGTCTAGTAGCACACCGCGGGCATGATTTTAGCACTGCATTTGCTTGCTGCTGCGGGACACGTGGTTGAGAGCTTGGTGGCAGCTGCGCGGACGAGCGCGAGGGCTGTTTACTGTTCCGTGCAGCTCGCCCGGTGGGCCGGTTAATGTGACACACGGCTGGCGAAGTTTCAAATGATTCCTGAGCAAAGTCAAGTGTGTCTTGCCTATCCAATATGTCTATCACTTGTTGAAGGGAGGGATTGACTAGTTTCAAAATTTGCTCCCGTATACGAACATCAGAAACGTTCTGTGCAATTGCATCACGCACCATAGTATCTGAATAAGGGAGTCCACATTCACACTCAAAAGCACAATCCCTAGTAAGGCCTTGCAAAGTTGCAACCCACTCCCGATTAGTCTGACTGGCCGTACATTTTGTACGAAAGAACGTATACCGTTTTGCAACTACATTGATGGATTCCTTGAAATATGCATCTAATGCAGACAAAATTTCTTCGTAGGACAGAGTTGCTACGTCGCGTCGGGGAAACAATTTCACTATCACACGGTACGTGTGCACGCTGACACAAGACAATAAGTGAGGCTGCCGCTCATTAGCTTGAATTCTGTAGGCGGCGAGATGGAATCCAAATTGGCGTGACCACTCCGTCCAGCTTTCCACAGCCACATCAAACGGGCGAAAAGGTGGTGCAACTGCGTGTCGAGGCTGCGTGAGCGGTGAAGCGGCGGCGGCCGCATCGTTTGCATTGCACGTTGACCCTGGACGAGCTGTCCAAGGGCATCTAATAACGCCTGCGTCTGGTGATTATGCAACCGATAAAATTCGGACAGTACATCTGGAGATTTTGGCGAAGCCATGACACAAGTAAATTAGTGCAATACGAACGCGAAATCCTCTTTTAAGCCTCGTCGCCAATATGAAGTGTCGGCAGAAGTGCCAACACTGTGTTGTTTGAGGAAGCCGAAATGCACGCTATAAGCTCACGCAGGATGGCGTGAGGTCTGGAACAATGACGGAAATTATAGTAGCCAAAAATAGTACATAGCTTCTGGAATACTTAACTTTAATTCATAATTGTAGAACATCGCTCTTGATGATACAGAAGTATTATAGCAATTGAATACGGCGCCTTGCTAGGTCGTAGCAATTGACTTAGCTGAAGGCTATGCTAACTATCCTCTCGGCAAATGAGAGAGTCTTCGTCAGTGTCTGTTGCTAGCTACGTCGGCTGTACAACTGGGGCGAGTGCCAGGACGTCTCTCTAGACCTGCCGTGTGGTGGCGCTCGGTCTGCGATCACTGACAGTGGCGACACGCGGGTCCGACTTATACTACCGGACCGCGGCCGATTTAAAAGCTACCACCTAGCAAGTGTGGTGTCTGGCGGTGACACCACACATTCATTATACTTCCTAGACACCAAACCAAATAGTTCACAAAAAGACTGTGGGCAGTTTGGTTTCTGTACCTCTGCTGTACTCCTTGACTAAACTACTCAGACGTATTCAAGTTGCGCGTTGCTTATGTACAATGCATGTATGACTTAGCTTCACCTATCAACCGAAATCTAGCACTCTACAATAATTGACTATGTCAGCTGATGAACCGTGATTTTCCAACAATGCTAACACAGCCTCAGATACACTTCCAGAAAAGGAAGAAACCAGCAGTAGCTGGATGAACTCTTAAGCTCTGTGATTTAAACAACTCTACTTCTTAACATTTCTCTGCCAAATTGTTAAGTAAAGTTTCCTCATCTGCCAGCAACTGGGCCACCTGATTTACTAAAGATCGTACAGCTTGAGTACTGGTGACACCATGCGTCTCCGATTTTTCCTTTGCCTCATTGATACTTGTTTCAAAATAATGATTCTCACAACTCAAAAAATAAAAATTCAACAGTAGCACCTACTTCCCCTTTCTTGTCATGGGCCACCTGCCCTCTCTACACTGTCTGGCTGCAGGTCCAAAACGACTGCAAGTGAAATAAATTACTCTACTGATGAGGCATAGGGGGCAGAATGCCCAGGCAAATTGTATTGCATACAACAAATAGGTACTAACCATTCATCCCCTGTATTCCCTATAAATTTTAATAAATCTACTGACTCCTCTTGTTTTACTAAAAATAGCTTTTACATAATCATGATCCCTGCACTTCGACCCCATTATTATCACCACAAAACAGCAAACAAAATTGGTCTCACTCACTGCAAACGACGACACTGTGAGCCGTGGCTCAGACGGCTTGCTGCAGGGTTGACACGCCTTCCCCTGTAGGCTGTGTTAACGTCGGCAACGCTGACATCTCACTGAAGAGTGAGGGTGGTAAGTTACTGATGGGGTAGAGTTGTCCACGGTACAAAATCTGTTGACAACAAACAATATCTGTGTTATTTTGAAAAGATGAGGCCACTTTAGCTCTAAGTCATTTACTTATAGGCATGATTAGTACCACAGGTTTATTATGACCGATACATATTACTTTGTGGCTCAGTGAGGCCAACACATATCTCCCTCTTGACCTTGCCTGGCGGTGGTGACATGTGGGTGTTGGTGCCCAACTACAATGCTGTGTTGGCGGCCGATGATGCCAACAAGAAGCTCGCGGACAGTTTTCAGCTCTCTAGGCCATTGCCGTGGTGTCAGCTGTGCACTGCTCTTCTCAGTGATGGTGGTGGCACCTCTGTACTACCACCTCTGGCCCGCACGCGTTCACCGCAGTGAGGTAAGGAGGCTACTCTGCTTTGGACTCGGCTAACTGCCCCTGGACAGTGTCACATAGTGGCTGGCACTGTGGCAAAGAGTCGACCTTAGAAGTAAGTGCTGGTGGTAGCAGGCGATGGTGGCGGTAAGTCCCACCAGGAACATAGCACCGAAGGCAGAGGGTGCAACCGTCACGTGAACCCAAGGCTGCGATGCTCCATTCTCACAGCAAAGCAAAACCCCGTCGTGGTGGTAGTGCTGCAGTACTTACGGCGATATAGAGGTGCAGACTGGATGACGAGTCAATGACGAATCTGCTCTGCTTCAAAATACAGAACTATTTATACTTTTCTCAAGTACATTTCTTGTTCATAAACCTACCGCTAGTAATGTGGTTCATAACAGAGATCAGTCTGGTGCGGTGATGTCACCTCATCCATTGCGGCAGCTATTGCTGTGCTGTGCTGTTTGCTGCTTCAATCGTCTGTCTTCATTACGCAGCCTGCTTGCCTGTGTATTTATACTGTCCTAAATTTCGCCACATGGACTACTTCCAGCCTGTGGTGGCTAATGCAGTCCTTCTTTTGGCTAATTTACCACTTTGTATTATTTACTCGCTAAACGTTAGATCATGGTGTTACAATATTCACACTGTGCTCACGCAAATAGTCAATAGAGTCACAGCATGTAGCTTTAATATAAGGATGTAAGCAGCTCACTCTGTCTTCCGCAATCAGTCTACGATGATGATCGAAGCAGAAGAAATGAAATAAAATTCGTGCTGCAGCAGGGACTCGAACCAGCGTTTCTTTCTTGTTAGGCAAAAAGGGTAACAATTACACCACCACAGAACTATGGTGAACTGCGCTGAACAAACTACCGAAGTTCAATGCCCTCTCCAACAAAACTTCATAGCTTCCGCTTATTTTCCCTTACATTGTCACAACTGCCAGGGCTCTTCGGCATTGGAATAGCACCCCAGCGTTGGACGTAATGGGAAAGTCCTGTACCATAGGTGATCTTATAGATCTTATAATTATATCTTTCCCTGAGCAGCAAGAAGGCCCCGGTTCGAGTCCCGGCCGCAGCACTAATTTTAATTCATTTCTTCTGCTTGAGTCAATATCGTAGATAAAGAAGGGACTTAAACGTGTCAGGGAAAAATATAATTATAAGATCACCTATGGTACAGGACTTTCCCATTACGTCCAACGCTGAGGTCCTACTCCAACGCCGGAGAACCGTGGCAGTAGTTACAATGTAAGCGAAAATAGGTAGAAGATATGAAATGAAGTTTGTATTGGGGAGGGCACTCAACTTGAGTAGTTAATGCAGAAATGTCCATCCTAGTGCTGTGGAGCTGTAATTGTTTGCATTTCTGCCTACCAAACAAATAACCGAGGTTCGAGTCTTGGCCGCAGCAAAAATTTTAATTCAGTTGTTCCGCTTCAGTCATTATCGTAAATAAAGAAGAGACTTAAATGTCTCAGGAAAAAATATAAATATAAGATCTATAAGTAATGTAGTCATTTAAATTCTCTACACTGGAATGTTTAATGGTTTCAATAGCACTTCTAAGCCACGTGAGGTTCTAAGCCTATATTTACAAATACAGATCCATTTGCAGTAAAATTGCACGTATTGGTGAAAAGCAGTATTCTGCTAGAACTTAGTACAGACTTCAGTTCTAGTTGCGGCTGGGCTACATCATAGTAGGATGGCAGCTGATGCAATAACTGGGAAGAAATCCTGTGCAAACTGATGGCTACTGCTGAGGCTCTAGTCCATTTCGTAACTCCTTCATGTTCTCATCCAGCATCAGATCATGATTTGTAATAATAATAGCAAAAATAAAACCCACATATAAAGGAACACATAATAATAATAATAATAATAATAATAATAATAATAATAATAATAATTATTATTATTATTATTATTATTTGGACGAGGATGGACAAAATGCTTACAGGTAGTCTTGTTCTCTTCTACTGATCGCTGCTGCTACCGACGTTTTGTCCTAGTCATCTCACTACAAAGTGGAGACAGCAAACGATGATGATTACACAATGCAATTACAAAAATTAAAATTGCTCGATAGGGGTGGGGGTTGAGATTGCACGCCGTTGGCCGAAACGTTGGTGCTCCAGGGCCCCACAATTATTGGTGATGATGTCGACGTACATATGTAACGCTATTGACCAAAGGGGGATGGGAAAAATAGGAGGGGATCCTGGGAAATAGGGATAAAGGAGGAAATTCCAGGAATGCTGATACTGACGTCAGAGATTTTAGGAATACTGACGTTAACATCAACAACATTTGAGCCAGAAACCGTAGTGACTCGCCAGGCCATTAATAGACTGTGGAAGAGATGATAAATTCAAGGATAACTACATAAGAGCTGCAATAGATGTGGAGTCCATAGCAGAAAAATCTGTACAGAACAAAAGCGAATGGAAGGTACAAGTCTCCTTATGCTGGAGACAAAAATCGCGAAACATCCCCCCTTACACTATAAACCTTTGGTGACTAGAACAGCAGGCTGGTCGAGGACAAGCAAAAAGGAGCTGAGAGAGGTGTATCTTAATCAAAACAAGGAATTATACCAGTGTACTTCAATAAACGTTTTTAATAATCCTTTTATTATTCCCCTAAAATTATAACTGCTCCAAATTATCTTAGAAACGATGACAACGAAATTACGAATTTTGATTTTCCAAGCTTATGTGTAAAAAGTAATTCTTTAATTTGATGTAAATTCTAAGCCCGCAAAATTTGTAGATACTGCGACGTAGGGGGGGGAGGGGGGGGGGTTCTATTGAAAACTGACTTAGAGCGAAGGTAATAAACATTTAACTGAAACATAGAGCTGTTGTATTGGTGAACGTGGACTGGCAGTTCAGCACAGACAAACACTCTAATAGAATACGTAAATGAAAAAATAACACGCCTCTGATTTTTTTTTTTGAGTCGTCAGTTTTCTGACTAATTTTACGCGGCCCGCCAGGAATTCCTGTCCTATACAAACCTCTCCATCTCAGAGTAGTACTTGCAGCCTACGTCCTCTACTATTTGCAGGATGTATTCCAGCCTCTGTCTAACTCTGCAGTCTTTGCAAGCTACAGCTCCCTCTAGTACCATGGAAATCATTCCCTGGTCTCTTAACAGATGTCCTACATCCTGTTCCTTCTCCTTGTAGTGTTTTACACATATTCCTTTCCTCTCCTCGTTCCTTACCTTATCAGTCCACCTAATTTTCGACGCTTCAAATGCTTCGATTCTCTTCTGTTCTGGTTTTCGCGCAGTCCATGTTTCAACAAAAAAAAAAAAATGTGTGTGAAATCTTATGGGACTTAACTGCTAAGGTCATCAGTCCCTAAGCTTACACACTACTTAACCTAAATTATCCTAAGAAAAAACACACACACCCACGCCCGAGGGAGGACTCGAACCTCCGCCGGGACGTCCATGTTTCATTACCATACAATGCTGTGCTCCAGACGTACATTCTCAGACTTTTATCCCTCAAATTAAGGCCCATGTTTGATACTAGCAGACTTCTTTTTGCCAGGAATTCCCTTTCTGCCATTGCTAGTCTGCTTTTGGTGTCCTCGTTGCTCCGACCGTCATGCGTTATTTTGCTGCCTAGGTAGCAGAATTCCTTAACTTCATCTTCTTCGTGACCATCAATCGTAATGTTAAGTTTTTCGCTGATTTCATTTCTGCTACTTCTCATTACTTTCGTCTTTCTTCGATTTACTCTCAATCCATATTCTATTCTGCACTCATTAGACTATTCATTCCATTCAGCGGATCATATAATTCTTCTTCATTTTCACTCAGGATAGCAATGTCATCAGCGAATCGTATCATTGATATCAACGACAACGTTTCACTTCGAATTTTAATCCCAATCCTGAACGTTTCTTTTATTTCCATCAATGCTTTCTCGATGTACAAATTGAACGGTAGGGGCGAAAACTGCATCCCTGTCTTACACAGTTTTTAATTCCAACACTTCGTTCTTGGTCGTTCGCACTTATTATTCCCTCATGTGTATATTATTTATTATCCGTCTCTCCCTGTAGCTTACCCCATTTTTCTCAGAATTTCGAACACTTTGCACCATTTTACATTGTCGATATTTGCAGGTCGACAAGTCTTGTGAACGTGTCTCGATTTATCTTTAGTATTGCTTCCATTATGAGCCGGAACGACAGAATTGCCTCTCTGCTGCCTTTACTTTTCCTAAAGCCAAACTGATCGTCATCAAATACGTCCTCAATTTTCTTTTCCATTCTTCTGTATAGTATTCTTTTAAGTACCTTGGATGCGTAAGCTGTTAAGCTGACTGTGTGATAATTATCGCACTTGTCACTTCTTGAGGTGTTCGGAATTGTATTGGTGCTATTTTTCCGAAAGGCAGGTGGTATGTCACCGGACTTATACATTCTACACACCAATGTGAATAGTCGTTTTATTGCCACTTCCCCCGATGAATTTAGAAATTCTTATCGAATATCATCTATCCTTTCTGCCTTGTTTGATCTTAAGTCCGCCAAAGCTCTTTTAAATTCTGGTTGTAACACTGGATCCCCTATCTGTTCTAAATCTTCCCCATCATAGAGGTCTCCAGTGTATTATCCGCTCTATCCTCTGCATTTAACAGTGGAGTTCCCGTTGCACTCTTAATGTTACTACCCTCGCTTATAATTTCACCGAAGGTTGTTGTCCGCCCCGCTAGCTGAGTGGTCAGCGTGACAGACTGTCAATCCTACGGGCCCGGGTTCGATTCCCGGCTGGGTCGGAAATTTTCTCCGCTCAGGGACTGGGTGTTGTGTTGTCCTAATCATCATCATTTCATCCCCATCGACGCGCAGGTCGCCCAAGTGGCGTCAAATCGAAAGACCTGCTCCAGGCGAACGGTCTACCCGACGGGAGGCCCTAGCCACACGACATTTCCATTTACCGAAGGTTGTTTTGACTTCCTATATGCCGAGTTAGTCCTACCGACAAACATTTCTTTCTCGATTTCTGCAGATATTTCATGCAGCCATTTCGTCTTAGCTTCCCTGTGCTTCCCATTTATTTCTGTATTCCTGAATGAACTTGATTATATTTGTAATTTCTTCTTTAATCGATCAACTTAAGTATTTCTTCTGTTACCCATGGTTTCTTCGCAGTTACCTTCTTTGTATCTATGGTTTTCTTTCCAGCTTCTGTGATTGCCCTTTTTAGAGATGTACATTCCTGTTCAACTGTACTGCCTACTGAGCTATTCCTTATTGCTACATCTGTAGCCTTAGAGAACTTCAAGCCTATCTCGTCATTCCTTAGTACTTCTGTGTCCCCCGTCTTTGTGTATTGACTCTTCCTAACTAACGTCTTAAACTTCAGCCTACTCTTCATCACTACCTCTTCATCACAACTAAATAACTCGAGTCTATATGTGCTCCTGCGTATTCCTTGCATTCCAGAATCTGATTTCTGAATCTCTGCCTGACCACGATGTAATCTAACTGAGATCTTCCCACATCACCTAGCCTTTTCCAAGTATTCCTCCTCTTCTTGTGATTCTTAAACAGAGTATTCACTATTACTAGCTGCAATTTATTACGGAACTCAAATAGTCTTTCTCGTCTCTCATTACTTGTCCGAATCCCATATTCTCCTGTAATCTTTTCTTCTACTCCATCCCCTGCAGTTGCATTCCAGTCCCCCATGACTAGATCCTCGTCTCCCATTACGTATCGTATTACCCTTTCAGAGTCCTCATATACTTCCTCTGTTTCTTCATCTTCAGCTTGCAACGTCGGCATGTATACCTGAACTTTTGTTGTCGGTGTTGGTTTGCTGTCGATTCTGATAAGAACAATCCTATCACCGAAATGTTCAGAGTAATTAACCCTCTGCCCTAACTAATATATGAATGGTAATTAAAGAATGGAAGAGGATGTAGATGAAATGGGAGATACGATACTGCGTGAAGAGTTTGACAGAGCACTGAAAGACCTGAGTCGAAACAAGGCCCCCGGAGTAGACAATATTCCATTGGAACTAATGACGGTCGTGGGAGAGCCAGTCCTGACAAAACTCTACCATCTGGTGAGCAAGATGTATGAAACAGGCGAAATACCCTCAGACTTCAAGAAGAATATAATAATTCCAATCCCTAAGAAAGCAGGTGTTGACAGATGTGAAAAGCCGGCCGAAGTGGCCGCGCGGTTCTGGCGCTGCAGTCTGGAACCGCGAGACCGCTACGGTCGCAGGTTCGAATCCTGCCTCGGGCATGGATGTATGTGATGTCCTTAGGTTAGTTAGGTTTAACTAGTTCTAAGTTCTAGGGGACTAATGATCTCAGCAGTTGAGTCCCATAGTGCTCAGAGCCATTTGACAGATGTGAAAATTACAGAACTATCAGCTTAATAAGTCACAGCTGCAAAATACTAACACGAATTCTTTGCAGACGAATGGAAAAACTAGTAGAAGCCAACCTCGGGGAAGATCAGTTTGGATTCCGTAGAAACACTGGAACACGTGAGGCAATACTGACCTTACGACTTATCTTAGAAGAAAGATTAAGGAAAGGCAAACCTACGTTTCTAGCATTTGTAGACTTAGAGAAAGCTTTTGACAATGTTGACTGGAATACTCTCTTTCAAATTCTGAAGGTGGCAGGGGTAAAATACAGGGAGCGAAAGGCTATTTGCAATTTGTACAGAAACCAGATGGCAGTTATAAGAGTCGAGGGACATGAAAGGGAAGCAGCGGTTGCGAAGGGAGTGAGACAGGGTTGTAGCCTATCCCCGATGTTGTTCAATCTGTATATTGAGCAAGGAGTAAAGGAAACAAAAGAAAAATTCGGGGTAGGTATTAAAATTCATGGAGAAGAAATAAAAACTTTGAGGTTCGCCGATGACATTGTAATTCTGTCAGAGACAGCAAAGGACTTGGAAGAGCAGTTGAATGGAATGGACAGTGTCTTGAAAGGAGGATATAAGATGAACATCAACAAAAGCAAAACGAGGATAATGGAATGTAGTCTAATTAAGTCGGGTGATGCTGAGGGAATTAGATTAGGAAATGAGGCACTTAAAGTAGTAAAGGAGTTTTGCTATTTGGGGAGCAAAATAACTGATGATGGTCGAAGTAGAGAGGATATAAAATGTAGGCTGGCAATGGCAACAAAAGCGTTTCTGAAGAAGAGAAATTTGTTAACATCCAGTATTGATTTAAGTGTCAGGAAGTCATTTCTGAAAGTATTCGTATGGAGTGTAGCCATGTATGGAAGTGAAACATGGACGATAAATAGTTTGGACAAGAAGAGAATAGAAGCTTTCGAAATGTGGTGCTACAGAAGAATGCTGAAGATTAGATGGGTAGATCACATAACTAATGAGGAAGTATTGAATAGGATTGGGGAGAAGAGAAGTTAGTTGCACAACTTGACCAGAAGAAGGGATCGGTTGGTAGGACATGTTCTGAGGCATCAAGGGATCACCAATTTAGTATTGGATGGCAGCGTGGAGGGTAAAAATCGTAGAGGGAGACCAAGAGATGAATACACTAAGCAGATTCAGAAGGATGTAGGTTGCAGTAGGTACTGGGAGATGAAAAAGCTTGCACAGGATAGAGTAGCATGGAGAGCTGCATCAAACCAGTCTCAGGACTGAAGACCACAACAACAACAATTAAAGACGGGCAATCGATGTCCGGGGTGTATGGAATCAGCTCTAATCTTGCATGTCATGAATTGGCAGAATGCGCTATTGGAATGGCTTTTGGTTAACACATTAAAAAAAGCTCTGAGAATTACATTTTGCTAATGTTTTGATGTTATAAGCGCAACACAGTTCTTTCCATTGTATGTGACTGCTCTTTGCAAATTATAGCTCTCAGGCTAAGAACAGACGATCTGCTTTTTATTTGGTGCTGACTAAAGCTTCCACTTCATCTTTTACACGGTCCAGTTCCACTAACGTGACCGTCGCCTAAGCTCGACGTAAACGTGCGGTAACTTCGCATGGGCGGCATGTGGCGGCAGTACCGGTGGAGGGCGTATAAAGCGTGCCAGGGAGACTCGGAAAACAGTGCAGTCCTTATCACAATGCGGAAACTGAGCGATTTATCTGACATCCAAAAGGGCATCATCCATTAGCTTATAGGCCAAGGGCGGAAGCATTTCCGGAACGGCTAAGTTTGTAAACTATTCGTTTGCTGCCGTGGTTAAAGTATACCGTACATGGGAATAAGATGCTATCCGAAAATGGCGCCGAGGCAACAGTGTTGCATCACGGGCCATAAATGACAGGGGTAAACAATGACTGCAGGGACGTGTACGGGAAAACAGGTGTGTAACTGACCACTAGATGAACCAATGGTCTACCAACAGTGTCTCCTCAACGACCGTGCATCGAATGTTGGTGCTTATGGGCCTTCGCAGCAGGCTACTAGTTCATCATCGGCGACGATGGCTGCAATTTGCAAGCCAGTACCCAACTGGATGTCCACAGAGGAGCGACAGGTGGTCTTTTCAGATGAATCACACTTTATCAAAAAGATGTCTGTTGCCATGTATGGCGTGAAATGTCTGAAAACGAACACACTGCAACCAGGAGGGAGCTTTGTGCTCTGAGAAATGTTTTCGCGGCATTCCGTGGGTGGTCTCGTCATTCTGGAAGACACAGTAGATCTACACAAGTATGCATCTATCCTTGAGAGCCATGTCCACCCTACGGCCAGTTTGTTTTGCCTCGGAACGATGGCGTCTAACAACAGGGTAACACAGCGTGTCATAGATTTCAGAGTACTTGGGTGTTTCAGAGAGCACCACGATTAGTTGACCGTCCTCCCCTGGCCACCAAACTCCTCGGATTTAAATGCAATCGAGAATCTGTAGGATCACCTCTGTCGGGCTGTGCCCGTCCAGGATCATCAGCCGAGAAACGTTGACACAGCTGTCCACGGCACTGGAGTTGGAGTGTCTCCACATCCCTGTAGGTACCTTCCATAACCTCACTGACTCTCTTCCTGCACGTCTTGCAGCGTTAAGCGCTGGAAAAGTTGGTTATTCAGGCTTTTGACAAGTGGTCGCGCTAATGTGGCTGGACAGTGTACGTTTTGTATTTCGTACCGGCGTGCTTGCTTAGGTTTTGTAGTTGTTATGAGCAATAGAAAAGTAACTAACGATCGCCGAACGAAATATTAGTCACCCATTTAGAAGAGTGCTCAGGTCACTTCGCAGCGCTGTGTATTGTGAGAAATTAGAGGCTTTGCGCATCAGTTCAATCAGAAAACCGATGACATCTGAATCGTTTCGACTCGTTTTCCGAGCTGTTATATCCTTGCTTACTGGTGCAAACCGTTTTCCTGTCATGCCACTGGATGGCGCTTCGGTCTTGTAGTCGGGTCTTTGGTTAGCGTGAGTTGGAGGCAGCTTGTTGACAGGCGGTAGAGCACTGAAAGAGAGGACGTGTGACGAACGGTGAGCGTACCGTTGTGGGGCGTTATCGGCAGTTGCTCCTCTAAGTGGGTTGCCGCTTGTACAGGGCCGTGTTGGAGTGGAGTGTTGGGTTCAAATGGCTCTAAGCACTAAGGGGCTTAACACCTGAGGTCATCAGTCGCCTAGATTTAGAACTACTTAAACCTAACTAACCTAAGGACATCACACACATCCATGACCGAGGCAAAATTTGAACCTGCGACCGTAGCAGCAGCGCGGTTCCGGACTGAAGCGCCTAGAACCGCTCGCCCACAGCAGCTGGCGCGGAGTGTTGGGCTCTGCGCTGTTGCGCCGGATTGACTACCTGGATTTGGGAGTGACCGTCTGCTGTTGAGGGCGTCGTGATCACGTTGATTTTCGCTTGTAACCTCTAGCCCTACCTCGTTTCTGGGTAAAGTACTTCTGTTCATCCATTTTGGCACCTGCACTCCGGTGCTAGACTTGCTCCCGTTAGGCTGGTTTGCCTGCTGTTCTCCGTCACTCCGTACTCATGGTACTAAATTCGCCCCCTTCTCTGTGTAAAATCCCTTTATGGATGATATATTTGAGTGTATTAAAACTGTGTTTTTCGTTTTATTGCAGTCTGTTCATAATTTCAGTGATCTTTGTCATCATTGTTTGGGTTTGAGCTTGGGTGTCAAATTAATGTGTTTGTAATACTCGTACGATCTAGGGCATATTCGACTACTAAGGTCGAATGTTGAGCCTGATCTTTAAGGTGGCAAGTTCTCGCTTGCCAGACTTAAGCATGAATTGCAACATCGGGCATGATCGTGATGAGGAAACGCCAGCAGTCCGATGAATGTTGGCTCGCTTTCTTTACTCATGTTGTAAGGTCCTCGTGAGGCCCAGCACTTCTCTTATAAGGAGGAATTTATTGTTAACTTTGGTATATTTTATTACTACTGTGATCTCGTGCTTTGGTATCAGCGCTCAAGCATTTCTTGCTACTTCTTAAGTTTGTTTCAGTAAATTTGTTTTTTTTTGGGGTCTTGTTAACAGTTGGCTGCCTAATCAAATTAATTGTTACGTCTGATCATTACTGTTAAACGATTAAATGGTTGATTACTTTTGTTTTAATTAAGCAGTCATTGTAACACTTAGAGTTTGGTTGTGTCTGGGGCTGGATTACCATTTTATATTCCTGTGTCGGAACTTACTTTTGATGCTCAGTCTTGCATGAGTTACATGTCTGTTTCAGTCAATAAAATTTTTCTGGGTTTGTGACTTCATTGTCAATATGTAAAACTACCAACGTTTCGGTCACTGTTGCAAGTGACATTCTTCAGGGTGTTTTTTTTCTGCTAAATGAGAAAACTTTGTTTCTTATTGCATGCAGACGTGTCTGTTATCTAATTCTGATAGGCTGTTAAGGATGGAGGGATGTTAGAAGTTATTCACTGGTGCTTTCATTACATATTTTCATTGGTGGAAATCCGACGTTTTGATAGCATTACTACTTGTGATTGGTGTAAATCGGCATATGGAAAACCAGCCGGCAGTTGTGACGTGGCATTGTTTGCCCGTTTTCTAGCGCCGGCTGAGGCCCACCAGTACTGAAAGTGCCTGCAGCCGCTGCGGTATCCCGCGCTCCCGTGTGTATTGTTTTGCCAGCTGTCGCCCCGTAACACTATTATTGTTGGCAGCTGTGTTCATGTTGGCGTGTCGCTTGGCTATTTCTGTTGTCTCTCTAATATTCCTCCTGAAAGTAAGGGACTGTTTCACCAGTACATGAGCTTCGCTAAAATCAGTCTGTTTGACACGCTCATCCTGGTGTTCTGCCACCGCTGACTTGATGTGTTGTTTAGTCGGATATATCTTTCGTGTTCCGATATCGGTTGCTGATGGGTCGTCCTGTATCGCCCACATACACTAATCCACATTAGTACCTGATTTCATAAACTCCAGCAGCATGTAGTTTTTCAACTGCTTCTTCCGTTGTGCGAAGGACATCATTCATTCTTAATTATTTTCAGCCATAATGGATATGTTTGTGAACCGTGACTGTGCGGGATAATTATTTATTTCAAGTTTCTGCAACCAGTCACTTCTTATTTTATGCTTAATCTAACATAATGCAACGCGTTTCGAAGATGTTCTGTTCTTCTTCAAGCGCTTATACACACATAGAGAAATATTACTTAAAAATAAACAGTCTTAAACTAGATTAATCCAGAACACTTTATCTATTGGCCTTCTTTTTCTATTGTAGCTACTAGTGTGGCATTTGGGGGGAAGGAGGGGGCAGTGTATATCTAGAAATCGAAATCAGTGACGTCTTCTGCTGGTTTTCTTATTTGTTGTTGACTATGTATATCATAGCCTGCATCGGATGCAGATAGATTTGCATCAGTTGTTGTTGTGGTCCTCAGTCCTGGGACTGGTTTGATGCAGCTCTCCATGCTAATCTATCCTGTGCAAGCTCCTTCATCTCCCAGTACCTACTGCAACCCACATCCTTCTAAAGCTGCTTAGTGTATTCATCTCTTGGCCTCCCTCTACGATTTTTACCCTCCACACTGCCCTCCAATGCTAAATTTGTGATCCATTGATGCCTCAGGACATGTCCTACCAACCGATCCCTTCTTCTAGTCAAGTTGTGCCACAAACTTCTCTTCTCCCCAATCCTATTCAATACCTCCTCATTAGTTACGTTATCTATCCACCTAATCTTCAACAATCTTCTGTAGCACCACATTTCGAAAGCTTCTATTCTCTTCTTGTCCAAACTATTTATTGTCCATGTTTCACTTCCATACATGGCTACACTCCGTACAAATACTTTCAGAAACGACTTCCTGCCACTTAAATCTATATTTGATGTTAACAAATTTCTCTTCTTCAGAAACGCTTTCCTTGCCATTGGCAATCTACATTTTATATTCTCTCTACTTCTAATTCCCTCAGCATCACCCGACTTAATTCGACTACATTCCATTATCCTCGTTATGTTTTACGAAAATAGTGTGAAAGGCTTTTATATGACAGTTGGTCACTTACAATTTTATCACCTTGCGGCTTCACTTGCATCACTCGTGTAATGGCGAAGCTGTTGATTGGCATTACAGTATTGCACATTATATTTTGTCACTGATTGCCACTACACAAATTGCTTCGATGTTATACACACAGGACAAGATGGCGGACTGTAGCATGTGAGTCTGTATCGATTATCGAGGTTTTGTATCGATATTCTTGGTTCTAGTCAATTATTTACATTGACATTTGTTGAACCTATTGAGTTAGACTGTTGAAGAATTTTGAGTTTTTGAATACGGTTATTTCATTAAGAATGTTATCTCCATGCTTTGTGTTATGTATGAAAATTTCATTTCTTCCATGATATCCATTCTTTTACTTTTTCCTATTTTGTGTAAAATTTCGACGTTTTCTTCGATTTTCAAAGGGGCCTGTGTCTTTAATGTGAATTGCTACTGCTGATTTGTTACATTTATCAAGCCTGTAGCAGTCTAAATGTTCTTTGAATCGGGTTCTGAAATTTCTGCCTGTTTGGCCGATATAATATTTATTACATTGGCTGCAGGTAATATTATAAATGCCAGATGTATCAAGACTTGTATCTGGTGGTTTTATCTTGTGAATAAGCTTCCTACTTAGGTTGTTGTTGGTGCTGAAGCTAATTTTTACTTCTGTGTTTTTGAATAATCTTGCTAATTTGTCAGATATTATTCCAAGATATGGCATTTTTACATCTTTGTCTGCTGGGGCACTGTCAGTTGTGAGTGAAGTTTGATGCTGTTTGTTATTTATTTTTTATCTGTTGTGACATGGTATTAATTAGAAAAGGTTCATATCCATTGTTTATTGCAGTATATGTTGTGGTTTCTATTTCTCGTTGTATTTCTCTATGTTGAAGTGGAAATTTGTGTGCTCTGTACAGCATTGATCTATAAGAAGCTTTTTTGTGGAGGAGGGATGTGTTGAGGAGTTTGGTATATTGGTGTCAGTACCAGTAGGTTTTCTGTAAACATGGAAAGCTACCGTTTGGTTTTGTTTTGATATTTTTATGTCAAGAAAAGGTATGGTATTGTCTTCTTCCTGTTCAAGGGTGAATTGAATATTTTTATGTAGGCTATTGTATTTGTTAAAAAGGTTTGTCGTTTCAACCTCTGTGCCATCAAATAGAATGAGGGTGTCATCTACATATCTCTTATAGAATTCTACTTTGCTTGTGACCTTATCATTTAGTGTTAGAATTTTATTTTCTATATGGTTGATAAAGATTTCAGCTAATAGGCCACTGAGAGGACTTCCCATTGCTAGTCCTTGGTCCTGCTTGTAAATTTTATTGTTGAAAGAGAAGTAATTATGTGAGAGCACTAGATTTAGTACATCTACAATTTCTATGATTTCTGGTTTGCTCATTGTCTTGTTTCTCAATAAGTTCATTCATATTATCTCAACTGTTTCAACTACAGGTATACTGCTGTAAAGGTTAACAATATCTAGGGATAGAAGCTTGGTTTGAGTTGGTATCGTCAAATCTTTCAAACTGTTAATAAATTCATAACAGTTCTTTATAGAATATGATTTTTCAAATGTGTATTTTTCTACAAGTATGTCATTTAGTTCTCTCATTAATTTGTAAGCTGGGCTATTAATTGAGTTCACAATATGCCTGGTAGGTGTGTTGGTTTTATGGACTTTTGATTGTGCTCTGAGTTTGGGGGCTGTTGGGTTCATCACAATAAGGTCTCGTACTTCATTCTTAGTGAAAAGGAAGTTACTGTTGTTGAGGAATTTTCTTATTTTAACTATAAACTTTGGTGTGGTTCAAATGGCTCTGAGCACTATGGGACTTAACTTGTAAGGTCATCAGTCCCCTAGAACTTAGAACCACTTAAACCTAACTAACCTAAGAACATCACACACATCCATGCCCGAGGCAGGATTCGAACCTGCGACCGTAGCGGTCACGCGGTTCCAGACTGTAGCGCCTTTAACTGCTTGGCAACCAAGGCCGGCCTTTGGTGTGGGGTCAACTTGGACTTCCAGTATGTGGTTGTTTGCAAAAAATTCGAGTGTTTTGTGAATATAATCATCCTTAAACATAATAACTGTTGTGGAACTTTTATCAGATTTTACTGCCAGAGCGTTATGTTTTTCTAGTTTCTTATTGATTGACTGGAGTACATTTATTTCAAGGTTGTTTGTTTTTGTTGCTTTTGTGGTTTTTATGTTTTTCTGTATAATTTTATTAGCCTTGTGGCCTATTACTGTTTGTTCTGTGTCATTAAGTTTTGCAAAGTCACTGGCTATTTTTAATGAGCATATGGGTTCTTTTATATTTTTATGATTGATGCCTGTATCTATATTATGCTCCAAACCCTTATTTAGTAGTGTCATTTCTGTGTGAATTAAGTGTTGGATGAATTTACAACACTTAGAAAAATTTGTGGGGATTACTATTCTTATTTACGTATTTATCGATAGGCAGCTTATTTCTCTTCCTGAAATTGTCAAGCTTCTGTTGATGAGTGCTGTTTACTTTATTGTATGTGTTTTTTATTATGTTTCCAAGGATACCATGTAGTAATGGGATCTGTGCTGAATGAGCTAATAACATTAATTCCAGATAGGTGCTGTAAGCTAATCAGTTTAGGTCTTCTTCCTTTTTATATAACTATTTTACTTCACATCTTAGACAGAAGTTCTCACCTCTAGCTTTAGCAAGTTGTGCTGAGACAGATTTACAGTTAGTCTTAATTTTCACATATTTAGGGACTATGTTTCGTATAGACAGGTTTTGTTGAATTTTACATCAAGATATGTTTTAAGTAACTTTAATGTAATGTTTCTCTATGTACGAAATACTTTCACAACTTGGCTGGTTGAATCATAATTATTTTCAGCCATAATGGCTATGTTTGTGAACTGTGACTGTGTGGGATAATTATTTATTTCAAGTTAATGCTACCAGTCACTTTTTATTTTATGCTTAATCTAACACAATGCAATGCATTTCGAACATGTTCTGTTCATCTTCAAGCGTTTATACAGACATAGAATAAACAGTCATAAACTAGATTAATCTAGAACACTTTGTGCATTGTATTTTACTGTAGTTGCTGGTGTGGCATTTGAGAGGAAGGAGGGGGGCAGTGTATACATAGAAATCGAAATCAGTGACGTCTTCTGCTGGTTTTCTTATTTGTTGTTGACTATGTATATCATAGCCTGCATCGGATGCAGATAGATTCCCAGCAGTTATGTGTTACAGAAATAGTGTGAAAGGCTTTTATATGACAGTTGATCACTTACAATTTCATCATCTTGCTGCTTCGCTCTGATCAGTGGTGTAATGGCGGAGCTGTTGATTGACATTACACTATTGCACATTATATTTTGTCACTGATTCCCACTGTACAAATTGCTTCGATGTTATACACACAACACAAGATGGCGGACTGTAGCATGTGAGTCTGTATCTGTCAATTAGTTTGACTAGAACCAAGAATATCGATACAAACCTCGATAATTGATACGGACTCACATGCTACAGTCCGCCATCTTGTGTTGTGTGTATAACATCGAAGCAATTTGTGCAGTGGCAATCAGTGACAAAATATAATGTGTAATGTCAGTCAACAGCTCCGCGATTACACCAGTGATGCAAGTGAAGCAGCAAGATGATGAAATTGTAAGTGATCAACTGTCATATAAAAGCCTTTCACACTATTTCGGTAACACATAACTGATGCAAATCTATCTGCGTACGATACAGGCTGTGATTTACATAGTCAACAACAAAGAAGAAAGCCAGCAGAAGACACCACTGATTTCGATTTCTAGATATACACTGCCTCCCTCGTTCCCCCCAAATGTCACACCAGCAGCTACAGTAAAAAACAATGGACAAAGTGTTCTAGAGAAATGTAGTTCAAGACTGTTCATTTTTAAGTAACATTTGTCTATGTATCTATGTATGTATAAACGCTTGTAGATGAACAGAACATTTTCGAAACGCGTTGCATTATGTTAGATGAAGCATAAAATAAAAAGTGACTAGTAGCAGAAACTTGAAATAAATAATCTTTTATTCTGTTGCTACTTCGGAAAATTGGCTTAATGCCTGCTCGGCAGAGAATTTTGCCCACCTGTTCAGTGATACTTTGCACATATGCTAATAGAGCGATGTTTTGTGCTTCCTTCTGGTCTCTTCTATTGCGTTCATTCTTTGTCACCATAGTTTTTTCTATTATGGCGTGTACTGTACGTGTTTGCGGCGTGGTGTTCCGCCTCCGGTATTGTGGTAGCCACTGAGGCAGCGCAGCTATGGCACCTTTCTATAAGTTAAGTTCTTAATCTTTATGGCAGTCGGAGTCAAGTTTAAATCAAAGTATACGCCATCGTAGCCAAGCCTTGCCTCCACCAGCGAGGCCTTGTCTTGTTATTGCTGCCTTAAAATTTGCTTTGGTTTGGAGACTTTCTATCCTTTAATTGTGGATTGCTGAACCTGTTCCAAAATTGTTAGTGCCAAAAGGGCGCTCCAGATCTTTTGTCGTAATCCTGGACCTGTCAATTTTGAAGTACTGTTGCCTTTCAAGTTTGAAAAACTGCTTCTTGCAAAGAGACTCTCCAGAATTGTGAAATACTGAACATGTACACCTTCAAAATTTTATCACCTTTCCTGTTTGAGAAAGCGCTCATGCCTAAGAGGCTTTAGGCCGTCAAATGCTGAACTTGTAAAATCTGAATATTGTTACTTTCCTGTCTGGAATAAGCCCCTCCAGTTTTGTGAAATGCTGAATTTCATTTTAATTTTTTTGAGGTATTTTAATCGTTATCCTGAACTCGTAATTTTTTAAAATAAGGCCCACTTTTCTTGTTTGAAGTTTACTATCTAATGAGTGGTTGTCAAGTTGTTATGGTAATGCTCTTTCTGTAAATGTAGAGAAGTCACATTTGGCTAGTGGAAATTTTACGAGCGCCTAAACGGCTCTCGACTTGTATTTTACGAATGTTGAAATTGTTATGTTATAGAGACTATACTTTCCAAGTAAAAAATATAAATATATTACAGCTGCTTAAAGGGGTATTTGAACCGCCTTATGTAACTTGTGATAACTAGCCTTAAACTTCCTGTTCTGTCAGGGCAACCTTATTGAGAGTTTTGTCTTTCTGGTTTGTCGCCCTGAAATCAATCTCAAAGAGTTATGAATGATTTGTATGTTACTGATGTTTTAAGCATGTCGTGTTAAATAAGGATTACCAACTGTTGTGAAGCAACAAGTGGGTTTCTGTAAGTCAGCTTACACCTTTCTACCGCCCGTTAATTTATTATCATACCCTGGGGAATCCAATGAGGTCTCAACTTCCACATCCAAAAAGAAGGAATATGTTTTGGATCTGGTACCAAACAGTCTCGTGACCTTCCATTGTTGACATGTCATGGCAATCAAGTGATGTGTACGTGCCAGTCGGTTGTACGGAATCAGCTTAGTTACTCGGGTTGCCGTGGAGATGTAACAGAATGGCAGAAAAAAATTATCGTGTATGAGTTACCCATGACTGCACCGTGAATTAAGTTTATCGGAATTATCGGGTTTATCGGCGGGCTGTCCAACGTGTTTGCATGGAATGGTGTACCATGACGGAAGAACAGTGGTCGTATAAAAAGGCGAGTGTCACGCCTTGCAATGGCAACAGGTTTCAGAACCGATAGGGATCGGACTTGCACCCGTGGTCTGTGCGCAGCATCTTTGACTGGTAATCAGTGCGTCATTGGTCCCCGGTTTGGAAACCACATGGGCTTACATTTTCAACAAAAATCATCAGCAATGATGGCCGAATACTTCCGGCGTAAGAAATCATCCTCGTCCTGCAATTTGCCTTGTCAAAGAGAACAGAGAAGCGGAAAGAGGTTCAGTGCACTCTCTTGCCATCGGTGTGGGTAACCGCCCTCAAAAGGTACAAGCGTCACTAATAATGAACGGCATGAGGATGCAGAAGGCAATGGATAACACTTCATTAAAGACACAATGTTATCGACAAGACATGTGGCCCCATTCGGATTTCCGGGAGGGGCTGTAAGGGGAAGGTGACCGTAAGACAGCCAACGGAAGGATAACGTTCTAAGAGTTTCGGCGTGGAATGTCAGAAGTTTGAACGTGGCAGGGAAGTTAAAAGATCTGCATAAGGAAATGATAAGGCTCAGTCTAAATATACGGGGGGTCATTGAAGTGAAATGGAAAGAAGACAAGGATTTATGATCAGATGAGTATAGAATAATATCACCAGAAAATGAGATAATGGGAGTAGGATTTGTTAGGAGTAGAAAGGTAAGGCAGAGAGTAAGTTACTGTGAACTGTTCCGTGACAGGGCTGTTCTCATCGGTACCGACAGCAAATAAACACACTCAACAATAATTACGCATTACTGCTGATGTTGCCAGCAGTAGATGAAGAAATAGGGAAAGTATATGATGATATTGAACAGGTAATTCAGTACATAAAGGGAGATGAATATCTAATATTAATGGGAGATTGGAATGCGGTGTAGGGGAAGGAATAGAAGAAAGGGTTATGGGGCAATATGAGCTTGGCAGTAGGAATGAGAGAGGACGAAAGTAGTTGGGTAAGGCCAGCACTTTCACAATTCTGATGTCAAATTGATAACAAATTGACACAAATTAACTAAATTGATAAATTAATTACCCCCACTACCCCCCTCCCCATAGATGGCGTTGAGTGTTTTCTCTGGCTGGCACATGGATTCCCGCCCCCTCCCCCACCTACCCCATTGGTGGGAATTTCGAATTTTGGTGGGAATTTCGAATTTTGGTGGGAATTTCAGCAATGGCTCCCAATACTGTGCTGGCCCCCCACCCCACCCCCACCTGGGAATTGGCAGGAAATTCTAAATGGCGGTGCCCTTTCCAGGCTTGAACCCTTCTGAATGTAAAGCCCAAATGCACCCACCATAACACTATTATAACACCAGAGGCGCTTGAAATTGGTAGTAGTCAATAGGAACGTAGCATCCAATCACAATGGTAAAGAAGGCAGAACCAGAAGTTCTGCAGCCTCAGTTGCAGTCAGTCAATGAGAATGAAGTGCCACTTGAGATCATCCAGCACTGCCCATCAGCAGCAGCAGCAGAATAAGAAGAAGCCATGGAAGAGTAAGTACCCCCTGCTTAATGTCTGTCGTGTAAGGAAGATGAAGTCTTTGAGCTGCTATTATCGTAACGGTTTTCTTCTTTTCTCATCAGTGGATGTGACGTCCTCCAGCCTGTCGGTGTCTGCAGCGGCGTCATGTCGCAGTCCTGTCGGAGCCCACAGCAGTGGTAGTACCCTGGGTGCCTGTCATGTGCATGGTCAGGACAATGAGCTGTTACCGTTTGTTGAAGACACCTAGCCAGCCCCTGACGCAGAAGTGTACTGGGGGCCCTAATCAGCTTGACATAGGTCGGCACTGGACCCATCATACGCGCCATTGCAGAATATTCCAGTGATATTGCATGGACAAAGTGAGGATGTAGTGGATGAGAATATACCGGTTAATCACTGTGCACCACAACTGTTCATTTCAGTGTATAATTTAACTGCTTGTGGTTCAAAGCTTTTACATATTGGTATAGAAGCATCCACAGGCTGAGAGTGGCGTGTTGTGATAGAGAATGCAACTACAAGTGTTCAAGTGCGGTTTACAGAGGTGGTATGGGATGAAATGTGTCGTGCAAAAACCTACATCAAGCAGCAATTGACCACTGAGTATCATCCGAGCCATACTTCTCAGGACATTCACGGAGATGCTCTAACCCTATCCATTACAACAGTGTTACGATGACTGCACTCTTGAAATCAGGTGACACATCCATTTATCTGGAGCACTCCACTGTTACAAACTTGTTCTGTCTACAGATGGTGCTGTCCATTGATTGTAAAGTCTGAACATTTTGCTGCCTTGTGTTAGCTGTGTATAGGGACATTGCAGAGTATCTTTGTGTGCATGTGAATGACTTCGAACAGTGGGTTGATATGGTGCCAGCGGAAACTAATGCACTACCAATAAGTTTGAGAGAAATACATGCTGAATTCTGTGCTTGCAGGAAGGCTTTATTTTCTGTATTCTGTACTGGTGTTAAGATAAAGGGAGAACCTGTTGATAATGGTGTCCTGTGTATGATTACTGAGTAAAAATATATATAACTATGTATGTGCTTTTATTTCTTACTTCTTATTATATTGTAAGTTCTAAAGCTATTGCTATCAGTATTTTCACAGCAGACATGCAACAGCGTAAAATTATATCATTTAACTAAATTCTCCATAAAGCTCATTGCAGCAGTAGCAACTGACATCGTGGTATCATTACTCATTATTTTCTATAAAAATACACTGCACGCAAGTACCAGACATAGTAGGTATCACGGCAGGGTGAGTGAAGCATGAATATTTTGTTGTAAGCCACAAGCGACGCCATGCCAGAAGACCGGAAGAAGAGTGGCGTACTCCTTCCTAACAACACACGTGCAGTAACTGTAGGTCCATCCAACTGCGACAAGACAAATGTTCTCATGTCACTGCTGCCAGATCCAGATGGGGTCCGCTTTGAGCATGTATGTATATTTTCAGAAACGCCATTTCAGACCAAATATCAACTATTACAGGAGATACTGCAGGGTGTAGATGCTGTGACACACACAACATTCAGTGAAAGCAGTGATACCCCTTCACCAGAAAAAAGTACACCCAAACACAACACAGTGTTCATATTTGACGACGTTGCTGTGGAGAAACAAGATCGAACTCTGTGATATTTCCATTTTGGTCGCCATATCACTGTTGATGTATTTTATCTGAGTGAGACATATTCCCGAGTTCCCAAAACAGCTAGTGAGGGGCAATGCTTACCTAGTTATAGCATTCAATCAGAACAATCTGAATTTTAAACACCTTTACCAGGCTCAGGTAGGAACTGACATATCATTCAATGATTTTGTAGAGATACATGCAAATTACTGGAACCACTCACACTATGGGTTTCCCATTACTGACAAAACAAGAAAACTGAATGTTGGCAGCTACAGACGAAAATTCCAGGAGTTCCTATATATACATAGCCATGGAAAGAGGTGAGTACATCAGGATACACAACACCATGAATAAATTCGCACGCATGCTAGGAGCTCCGTCTGATAGGATGAGTCTGCATAGACAAAACATTCGTTGTACACGGACGCGAAAATTAAAACTCCCTAAGTAAAGTCGGAGGCGTACGTAAGGAGCTGGAGGCGTATTGTCATAGCCTTCTGAGACTCAACAGTACTCTGAATGATCTGGTTAATGCAATCGAAAACAAAGTAAACGACTTAACTGAAGGAGAAATAGAAATAGTTGTTACTGAGAAGGGGACATTGTACGAACGGTTAATGCAATTGAAAATAGAGTAGGCTACTTAACCGAAGGGAAAATAGTTGTTACCAAGAAGGGGGAGCAGCATAAGAAGAAGAAGAGCGGATGTCTAGACCTTCATACTACACAGAAGTCCGATTAGTATACAACAAGATGTCAACCAAGCACAAAGTCATCAAGGCGCAGAAGGCCCTTCAAGAGAAGTTATGGTTGATGAGGTTAGGGCATTTGAAGTGGGACAGACACTGTGAGCAACCTTTGAACCAGTTACTGAACCTCTCGATGAACTCTCAGCGAAATTCCATAATGACGATGATGACGCTATTGCCGGTTTCATTCACTGTCACAGCGATCCTAGGATATACAAAACATTTGATGTCAGTGATAGAAAACCATACATGTTTGGCACACAGCCTATAATTTTAGATGAAAAAATAATACAGATCGGCGATAGACGGTTTCGAAGAACATCCGGTCTACTGAACCTTATTTTCCTAAGACCCGCAGAAACTGTAAATTATTCCCCTAAAGATCTGAAAATGCATCGTGAAGTATTGCTTTTGACTGATCTGCGTAAGACTGTAAAAAGCAATGTGAAATACAAATCTATTATAAAACATATACTGGATGGTGGAAAAGTGGCAATGGTGATGATACAGACATTCGGCATGAAAGAGTGAGCAATATATGTGTGTTATGACGACCCCAGTGAGCTAATAGATCGGCTAAAACTACTCATGGCATCAGCTGCCGATGGTAATGCAGCTCATTCGAACGAAGTTGTTTCAATAATCTCTGAGCTTAGAGAGAGAGGCATCAATGAATCGGTATAGAAACTGTAGTTCGAGAACTGCACAAACCAGCACGCGAAGGTTTGGACGACCTGTGACAGGCGAATGTTGTCGACATCAGGGAATATTCACGCTTGAATAACGGATTCAAACATATTTTAATGGTCACTGACACTTGCTCTAAATTTGTCTGTGTAATACCCGTGAAAACGAAAACAGAGAAGGATGTCGCTCATATGTTTGAGTGATTGCTGTAGACCGAGGTGAATCGAAGCCCAGACAACTAAACGGATCACGACGGAGGGTTTTACGATAGATATTTCAAAACTGTGATGGAGCAGTATGGAATACATCATTGCTCAACATTCACCCACCAAAGGCGAGTACTGTGGCACGTCTGAACAGAACAGTGAAAGCGCAAATGCTAATGCGAATCAATCTTCCTGACTCACACAAATGGAGCCATATCCTCCCGCAAACAATAGCACTGTAGAATCGAGACAAACATCGCACAATAAAAATGAGAGCAATCGATGTTCATGAGCCCTGACGTCTACATACCGTACACAATCATATTAAAATGTTAGATCCATGCAAACAGCAGTTAAATGTGAGTGATTAAATATGTATTTCAAAACACAAGACAGCATTTGAGACGTCATAACGCCAAGCTGGTCAGCATAGACGTTCACGGACTCCAAAGTGCACAGAATGAATCCTAGAAGCTACGTCTTACAAGACAGCAGTGGTACTGAAACTGGAAGATGTTTTTACACAGAAGAGTAAAAAAGAGCTCAGAACCACATTTGTATATCGTAAAGAGGGTCATACGGCGTCGAGAGAATAGAGCGTTAGTTGCATGGCTTGTTTCTCCCGCATCACAAAACAGCTGGATCGACGCTGATGATTTGCTACATAACAGGGTTCAAAAATGGTTCAAATGGCTCTGAGCACTATGGAACTAAACATCTGAGGTCACCAGTTCCCTAGAACTTAGAACTACTTAAAACTAACTAACCTAAGGACATCACACACATCCATGCCCGAGGCAGGATTCGAACCAGCGACCGTCGCGGTCGAGCGGTTCCAGACTGAGGCGCCTAGAACCGCTCGGCCACTCCTGCCGGCCATAACAGGGTGTACAGACCACGACCATCTCAATAGCGTACCTTGTGTGACAGGAGACGCTTTAGAGGAGGAGGGTATTCTCGACAAGCCACCAGTGGAATTACACATTCCTGGATATAACTATTATGGACCTGGAACAAAACTTCGAAAACGATTGACACTCGGTGATAAGGGGATAAATCTGCACAACGAAGCGTGTATGGAACACGACATCGCATAGGCAACAATTGAAGATCGTCACACCGCCGATCGAATTTTAATTGATACAGCTATACGTGTGAGAATGGATATTGGTACAGGTTAACGCATTGTATCATTTACAGTTTAAAGGACTATGCGTGATAAAATTAAGTTGGGCTTGGGTGTGAAGAAGTTCAGCCAAGTTAAGAGTGTTGCACGTAGGGCGCTAAGGAATGTCAGCCAAAGGATGCATTAAGAACTGCATCCTGACAGTGATGTACGCAGCAGAAAGGAGCGAGGAAAATAAGTTCGATTAAACCACCCAGGAATCTACAGATACTCAGGACGTCGGATGAAATTATTCCCTCCCTCATTCCTGCCTTAGCCGGTCTCTCAGCTGTGGGTTCACTGGCTGGGGGTGCTGCGTGTGACTTGCAATCCCCAGAAGGCATACAAGGAACTTCGCCGGCAGAAGATCTATACTCCTGTGTGGCCATCTGTGCATCATGTTGCTCCCGACATTTGTGAACGATATATAGGAAGGGGTATTAAGCATCCATTCCCCAGTTAATACAGCTATTGCCAGGACAGTCAAGAATGCACAGAGCTCTCAGGAGTAATTTCAGAAGGCACGAAGACATAACCGCATGATGGAGGCAGCAGCCATCGGAAAAGGGCTGCACTCGAAGCTGTACAAGAAAGGACTAGGTCTCCTCATAAAAAAAGCCTCCTAGCAGTCGTATCGGATAGGGCGCTTACAAATACAGTTCTGTTTAAGTTTGTTAAGAAGAAATTCAACATTCCGAGATTCCGAGGAGTGTTTATGCGGAATACATTACCGAAGCCTATGTGGAAATCAGGAGAAAGCGAAATTGTGAATCTGTATGTAGCAGGAGGACCTGGGTAGCATATGTTAAAAAAAGAGATACAAATAACGTCTACTATTTCGGCTCATTCGGCGACTTGCAATCCCCAGAAGGCATACAAGGAACTTCACCGGCAGAAGATATATACTCCTGTGTGGCCATCTGTGCATCATGTTGCTCCTGACATTTGTGAACGATATATAGAAAGGGGTATTAAGCATCCATTCCCCAGTCAATACAGTGTAATACACTCTGACTTTAAAAGAACGATCGTCTGTGTTATATGTAGATTACTTCCCACTAATTAATTTAAGCATAGGAGATTGGAATATCGCGCTGAATGAACTACAGACATATAACACCATCCTAAATATCACAGAGGCTGCCAATAAAATGCACCTGGAAATTAATGATAAAATTGACATTGTGGAAACTGAATCTGGTGTATACGACACGGACGAGTTAATTAAAGTGTTAAAACAGTCTGTAAAAGGGATTGCGCTCCGTGCAAACGTCAGTACACGTAAATCTGAAATAATGTCGGTGAATGCCGAACCAGAAAGGTTCAATAGGCCAACTATTGGGATTCACGAAGGAACAGGTTTTGAAGACGGAGACAAGGACATTTTACAGATCTGACCAGACAGTGGATATTCTCCCTGTCAGTATAATCCATGCTGCAACAAACTACTATCTCAACAATAGACTGATTCATTCAATTTCCGGATTCTTTCCACCAGTTGGAACAGGATATAAGATTGTTAAGGCTCATTTTTTGTTTTGGTTATTAGTCTTCTCACTGGTTTGATGCGGTCCGCCACGAAATTCTCTCCTGTGCTAACCTCTTCATCTCAGAGTAGCACTTGCAACTTACGTCCTCAATTATTTGCTGGATGTGTTCCAATCTCTGTCTTCCTCTAAAGTTTTTGCCCTCTACAGCTCGCTATAGTACCACTGAAGTCATTCCCTCTTGTCTTAACAGATGTCCTATCATTCTTATCAGTGTTTTCCACATATTCCTTTCCTCTGCGATTCTGCGTAGAACCTCCTCATTCCTTACCTTATCAGTCCACCTAATTTTTCTGTAGCACAACATCTCAAATGCTTAGAATCTCTTCTGTTCCGGTTTTCCACAGTCCATGTTTCACTACCATACAATGCTGTCCTCTAGACGCACATTCTCAGAAATTTTTTCCTCAAATTAAGGCCGATATTTGATATTAGTGGACTTCTCTTGGCTAGGAATGGCTTTTTTGCCATAGCCAGTCTACTCTTGATGTCCTCCTTGCTCCGTCCGTCATTAACTATTTTACTGCCTACGTAGCAGAATTCCTTAACTTCATCCACTTCACGACCATCAATCCGGATGTTAAGTATCTCGCTGTTCTTATTTCTACTACTTCTCATTACCTTAGTCTTTCATCGGTTTACTCTCAATCCATACTCTGTACTCATTAGACTGTTCATTCCGATCAACAGATCATGAAATCCTTCTTCACTTTCACTCAGAATGGCAATGTCAACATCGAATCGTATCATTGATATCCTTTCACCTTGAATTTTTATTCCACTGTTGAACCTTTATTTTATTTCTAACATTGTTTCCTCGATGTACAGATTAAATAGTAGAGGCGAAAGGCTGCATCCTTGTCTTACACCCTTTCTATACGAGCACTTAGTTCTTGGTCGTCCACTCTTATTATTCCCTCTCGGCTGTTGTACGTATTGTATATGACCCGCCTCTCCCTATAGCTTACCCCTACTTTTTCAGAATTTCGAACATCTTGCAACATTTTACACTGTCGAACGCTTTTTCCAGGTCGACAAATCCTATGAACGTGTCTTGATTTTTCTCTAGTCTTGCTTATATTATTAACCGCAACGCCTGAATTGCCTCTCTCGTGTCTTTACTTTTCCTATAGCCGAACTGATCGTCATCTAGCGCATCCTCAATTTTCTTTTCCATTATTCTGTATATTATTCTTGTAAGCAATTTAGATGCGTGAGCTGTCAAGCTGACTGTGTGATAATTTTCACACTTGTCAGCTCTTGCCGTCTTCGGTATTGTGTGGATGAAGCTTTCACGAACGTCAGATGGTATGTCGCCAGACTCATACATTCTTCACACCAAAGTGAAATCGTTTTGTTGCCGCTTTCCCCAATGGTTTTAGAAATTCTTATGGAATATTATCTATCCCTCCTACCTTATTTGACCTTAAGTCCTCCAAAGCCTTTTTAAATTCTGATTCTAATACTGGATCCCCTATCTCTTCAAAAGCCAGTCCTGTTTCTTCTTCTATCACATCAGACAAATCCCCCCCCCCCCCACCCTCACAGAGGCTTTCAATGTATTCTTTCCACTTATCCGTTCCCTCCTCTGCATTTAACAGTGTAATTCTCGTTGCACTCTCAATATTACCCCCATTGCTTTTAATGTCACTGAAGGTTGTTTTGACTTTCTTGTACGCTGAGTCAGTTCTTCCGACAATCATTTGTTTTTCGATGTCTTCACATTTTCCCTGCAGCCATTTCGTCTTAGGTTCCCCGCACTTCCTATTTATTACATTTCTCAGCGACTTGTATTTCTGTATTATTGAGTTTCAGGGGAAAATTTTTGTACTTCCTCCTTTCGTCAATCAACTGCAGTATTTTTTCTGTTACCCATGGTTTCTTCTTAGTTACCTTATTTGTACCTACGTTTTCCTTCGCGACTTCTGTGATAGACCTTTTTAGAGATGTCCATTCCTCTCCAACTGTACTGCCTGCTTACGTATTCCTTATTGCTGTATACGTCAAGCGTATCTCGTCATTCCTTAGTACTTCCGTATCCCACTCCTTTGTGTATTGATTCTTCCTGACTAATGTTCTAAACTTAAACCTACTCTTCATCACTACTATATTGTGACCTGAGCCTATACCAGCTCCTGGGGACGCCTTACAATCCAGTATCTGTTTTCGGAATCTCTGTCTAACCATGATGTAATCTAACGGAAATCTTCCCACATCATCCGGCCTTTTCCTCCTCTTGTAATTCTTGAACATAGTATTTGCTATTGCTAGCTGAAACCTGTTACAGAACTCAAGAAGTCTTTCTCCTGTCTCATTCCTTGTCCCAAGTCCATAGTCTCCTGTAACCATTTCTTCTACTCCTTCCCCTACAACTGCATTCCACGCTCTCATGACTATTAGATTTTCGTCTCCCTTTACATACTGCATTACGCTTTCAATATACTCATACACTTTCTATATCTCTTCATTTTCAGCTTGTGACGTCACTATGTAAGCCTGCTGGCATGGGTGTTGTGTGATGTCCTTAGGCTAGTTAGGTTTAAGTAGTTCTAAGCTCTAGGAGCCTGATGACCTCAGAAGTTAAGTCCCTTAGTGCTCAGAGCCATTTGAACCATGTAAGCCTGAACTATGTTGTCAGTGTCGGTTTGCTGTCGATTCTGTTAAGAACAACCCTATCACCGAACTATTGAAAATGTTACACATCACTGTGACAGACGAGAAGCATTTGAAGCTTTTAAAAGTTCTCAGTGCTGGTACATATCTGCCATTAACTTTCCACTCTTGGAAGGTTTTGAGTATCCAGTGCTACTGACAGCGAGCAGATATGGGCTGTTAAAACGTCCGTGCAGCTAGAAACACCGAAATTCATCTTACTTGCATTCAGACCTTTAGAAGATGGAATTTAGCAAATGATTCTACCGTATTTGACAACTGTAAATTGAGTAATGCCAGAGCTTACTTGAATTCAGAATTCTATCTGTACGACAATTTACTGCTACAACGGAACATGAATGTACACCGTCTAGCATTTGAAATGTATGCGAGGATCAGTTTTTCTTACTATGAAGACGCTGAAGTCAGTCCACGGAAATTCGAGGAGCTGCCAACAGTCATCGTAATAGATTGTTCTAAGCGGAATGAGATCCTTAAATCAGGACCAATAGATGTAAGAATCAAATCTGAGTCCTTATCTTTGTTTCTACGAAATGAGTTTTAGCAAACTCATAATGGAAGCTGTATGTGTGGACTTCAGGGATGTTCAGCATACACATACCCAAATAGACAGGTTTTGTAAACTCTACTGAAACCATCGACATATGCACAGCAACAAAGTTCTAATTGAAAATAGCGACCTGCTTAAAATTTGGTCTTGTGATGCGCTACCTTATGCCCCAACGCCCAATCCATTTGGTCCTAAGCAAAACATGGCATTCGTATCTTATATTCTGCATGGTTTTACTGAAAATAGAATTAATCATTAATTTATAAATATATTTTCGAAATCACTAGTGACGCATTTCCATGTTTCGGTTTTTCATTCAATCTACTCCAGCCAGGGGACTGAACCGCTGAGGAAAACATGTGACGTCATCTGTGGATAGCGTTGGGGTAGGTGGAGGGTGTAATTAATTTACATATCGAAACTTCCTGGCAGATTAAAACTGTGTGCTGGACCGAGACTCCAACTCGGGACGTTTGCCTTTCGCTGGCAAGTGCTTTATCAACTGAGCAACCCAAGCACGACTGACGCCCCGTGCTGACAGGAGAGCTTCTGTAAAGCTTGGAAGGTAGGAGACGAGTTCTGTAACAAATTTCAGGTAGTGATAGCGAATGCTCTGCTCAGGGACTACAAGAGGAGGAGGTATACTTGGAAAATTCTGGGAAATACGGGAAGATTCCAGTTATATCTACATCTACATCCATACTCCGCAAGCCACCTGACGGTGTGTAGCGGAGGGTACTTTGAGTACCTCTATCGGTGCTCCCTTCTATTAGATTGCATAATCGTGAGGCACAGATTCAGAAATCAGGTATTGGATTGTAAGGCACACCTAGGAGCAGATATAGATTGAGATCACAATTTAGGAATGATAAGAGCATGTTGAAGTTTAAGGACTAGTCAAGAAGAATCATTGTGCAGAGATGTGGCGTATGGAAATACAAAGGAATGGAGAGATACGCTTGAAGTTCTCTGAGGCTACAGATACTGCAATAATGAGTAGCTCAGTAGGCAGACCAGTCAAAGAGGAACTGTCATCTCTATAAAGGGCAAACACAGAAGTTGAAGGCAAAAACATAGGTGACTGTGAAGAAAACTTGGGTAAGAGAAGTTCGCCACTTTACCTTGGAGGATGTCTCCCGCAGTGGGAGACGAAAAGTCAGGGGAGAGTTTTATACATCGACCAGGGATTATCTGCCTGGAAGTTTTAAGTGAAGAGAAGAAATACTTCAGTCGATCGACGAAAGAAAGGAGTACAAAAATGTTCAAGGAAATTCAGGAATACAGAAATAAAACAGCTTTCGAATGAAATAAACAGGAAAATACAAAAAAATCTAAGGCGAAATGGCTTCATGAAAACTGTGAAGAAATCAAAGTAGAAAATGTCGGAAGTACTGTTCGAGCGTATAGAAAATCCAAAACAACCTTCGATAAAATTAAATGCAAGGGCTATAATATTAAGAGCGCATAGTGAATTCCAATGTAAATGCAAGGGGGAGAGCAGTTAGAAAAACAGGGATCCACGCGGAAGAGACATGGGACATAGAATCTTTGAAAGACCTCTAGATCAAACAATGCAGGAGGGACAGATAACACTCCACCTGAATTTCTAAAATCATTGGGGGAAGTGGCAATTAAACGACTATTCACGTTGGTGTGTAGAATGTATGAGACTGGCGATACACGAACAGACTTTCGGAGAAACATCTTCAATAGAATTCTAAAGAAAGGAAGAGCCGTCATGAGCGAGAACTCTCACACAATCAGCTTAATACCTAAGCCATCCATGTTGGTGACAACAATAATGTACAGAGGAAAAGAAAATTGAGCATCTATTGTTAAGACCATCAGTTTGGCTTTAGTAAAGGTAAACTCACCAGAGAGGCAGTTCTAAAGTTGCGGTTGATAATGGAAGCAAGACCGAAAAAAAAAATCAAAACATGTTCATAGGATTTGTCGGCCTGGGAAAATAATCGAAAATGTAAAATAGCGCAAGACGTTTGGAATTCAGAAAAAAATATCAGTAAGCTATAAGGAAAGACGGTTAATATACAGTATGCACAAGAACTGAGAGGGAACAATAAGAGTGGAAGACTCAAGTACGATCTCCTTTGATTGAAAAGGGTGCAAGACATAAGTGTAGTCTTTCGCCCCTAAAGTTCGATCTATACATCGAAGAAGCAGTGACGGAAATAAAAAAAGTTCAAGAGTAGGGTTAAAATGCAAGGTGAAAGGATATCAATGATAAGATTCACGGATGACATCGCTATCCTCAGTGATAGTGAAGAAGAATTAAAGGATCTGTTGAATGGAATGACCAGTTTAATGAATGCAGAGTAAGGACTGAGAGTAAACCGAAGAAAGAGGAAAACAATGATACGTAGCAGAAATGAGAATAGTGAGAACCTTGACATCAGAGCTGGTGATCACGAAATAGATGAAGCTACGGCATTCTGCTACCTAGGCAAGAAAATAACCCATGGCGAACGGAGCAAGGAAGACACAGAAATCAGCCTAGTACAGGCAAAGAGGGGATCCCTGGCCAAGATAATTCTATTAATTTGCGGAAGACATTTCTGAGTATGTACGTTTAGAGCACAACATTGTATGGTGGTGAAACATGGACTCATGGAAAACTGGAATACAAGAGAATTGAAGCATGTGAGACGCGGTGCTACAGCGGGTTCAAATGGCTCTGAGAACTATGGGACTTAACTTCTGAGGTCATCAGTCCCCTAGACTCAGAACTACTTAAAACTAACTAACCTAAGACCATCACACACATCCATGCCCGAGGCAGGATTCGAACCTGCGACCGTAGCAGCAGCACGGTTCCGGACTGAAGCGCCTAGAAGCGCTCGGTGACAGCGGCCGGCGCTACAGCGTGAATGATGAGGTTCTCCGCATAATCGTCACAGAAAGGAATATATGGGGAACACTGACAAGAAAAAGGGACAGGATGGTAGGACACCTGTTAAGACATCAGGGAATAACTTCCGCGGTACTAGAGGTAACTGTAGAGGGTAAAAACTGTATGGGAAGTAGAGGAAGACAGAGATTGGAATACATTTAGTAAATAATTAAGGACGTAGGATTCAAGAGCTACCGCGAGATGATAAGGTTGGCGCAGGAGAGGAATTCGTGGCGGGCTGTATCTAACCCGTCAGGACAACTATGACTAAAACAAGGAAGGGGGGATTGTTGCCGTCACGGAGCGCGGGTCCATCTCAACCAGTTGTGAATGGAAATGCACGTGATTAACGTTTGGAATCGGGTAATTCGCAAACGAACATTGCTCACAGTATGAGATTTTCACTCTGCAGCGGAGTGTGCACTGATATGAAACTTCCTGACAGATTAAAACTGTGTGCCGGACCGAGACTTGAACTCTGGACCTTTGCCTTCCGCGGGCAAGTGCTCTACCAACTGAGTTAGCCAAGCACGACTCACGACCCGCCCTCACAGCTTCAATTCTGCCAAACTTCACAGAAACTCTTCTGCGAACCATGCAGAACTAGCACTCCTGGAAGAAATGATATTGCGGAGACATGACTTAGCCACAGCCTAGGGGATGTTTCCAGAATGAGATTTTCACTCTGCAGTGGAGTGTGCGCTGATATGAAACATCCTGCCAGATTAAAACTGTGTGTTCTACAACTTGCCTGCGAAGTCCCGAGTTCGAGTCTCGGTGCGGCACACAGTTTTAATCTGTCAGGAAGTTTCATTGCTCACAGTCTCACATGAAGCTGCGTGTCTTCAACAGCCGAACAACGCATAAACTAATTTATAGGGTCCCATGAATCGCGCTTTGTCTGTTTTTCTAATGACACAAGGCAAAGTATCGAGTTCACCGGCTGCCCGATGAGGCATTTAAGACGCAGGTCTGGGGGGGGGGGGGGGGGAGGGAGGGGGCGGAGGGGGGTTGAGCTCAGTAGGAGGCCGTTCTGCGATGATTTGGTGCCGTTTTTCATATCATGACTTTTGGTTCACTCATTCAGCTATCGTGTGTATTACCAGGGTGTTTATTTCAACATTATCGCTGCGCAAGTTCTGCCCTTTTTTCTACGTCTTTATGATGAGTATACTATGACTACTTACATCTTCCAAGGTGACAACGGTCATGTTCACAGGACTGTACCATATGTTACTGATTTCACGAACATTCATGCACACTATAGATCTTGAATGGCTCACTAAATCGGTAGTGTTAATGTTAGAGAACATTTATATATGTGTAGTGTCTGTTCATTGGGACATGTCCAAAAGAACAGACACCATTCCCACAAACCTACGTATACGTGAAGAAATACATAAGTTCAGTTGCAATTGGGCATCGAAAAGAATCGGACGGCGACAAGTGTCTGTTTCTTCGAACATGTCATCAGAAAGAACAGTAACCACAGTTGTGTAAATATATACGCCTACGTGATCATTGAGATCGTTTCAGTGCGGATGCACTGCCATGTCATCAGAAAGAACAGTAACCACAGTTGTGTAAATATATACGCCTACGTGATCATTGATATCGTTTCAGAGCGGATGCACTGTCTCTCCTGAACTCTTGAGGGAATCCAGCGTGATGCGGCGAGCCAGAGTATGGTGGTCAGGTGGCGCTTAGTAAATAGTGTGCGACAATATTGGAATCTGGGTCTGACGGAAAGCGTGCTCAGATAGCCGAACAGTCTGCTTTAGGCGGTGGCGCGGCACGGACCTGCTGTCCCGGCCACGGGCGCGCGTGGACGAGGAAGTGTTTACACCGCCGGTAACCGCGCGTGTTGTTGTCTGACTCGATCGCCATGGCACACCATTTTCGAAAGACTACGCTCCAGTTTACGTTGACAACGAATTTGCCAGACCCAAAGCTTTCGAAATAGAGCGGTTTTTTGAGGGAAGAAGTTCGTTTACCTGCTGCAGACATAATTGGAATACACCTGTCCATTGTAAGCAGTACGATGTACGTAAAGATGACCGATGAAGCTGCGTGTGAAAGGTTCAAATGGCTCTGAGCACTATGGGACTCAACTGCTGAGGTCATTAGTCCCCTAGAACTTAGAACTAGTTAAACCTAACTAACCTAAGGACATCACAAACATCCATGCCCGAGGCAGGATTCGAACCTGCGACCGTAGCGGTCTTGTGGCTCCAGACTGCAGCGCCTTTAATCGCACGGCCACTTCGGCCGGAGCGTGTGAAAGAACTCTCTCCGCTGCTCAAAGAGGATTTAAATTTCGACACTCTGATGGCCATATCAGCGATGTAACAGTAGCTCCTTCAGGATTGGGTGTGAGGGTGATTCGGATTTTTGAATTGCCGTTTGAGGTGCCAGAATCGATGGTTACTGAATCGCTGCGACCATATGGAACGGTACTTAGTCATATGCCTGAACGCTGGGCAAGTTTTAGTACATATCCTGTGCTAAACGGCGTGCGACAAGTGCGGATCGTCCTTACTAAACATATCCCGTCTTATTTATACATTGGCGGATGTCGAGCTATTGTGATCTACGATGGCCAGCCACGCACCTGTTCTGGCTGTGGTGGAGAAGGACATATCCGCTCGGAGTGCATACAACGCCGCGTCGTGCAACTGCCACTAGGAGAAGCGTCACAGCGAGAAGTTCCCACGCAACTGCCGATGACGTACGTGTCGGTAGCTCGCCGGGAGGTGTTGCCCAGTTCGGAGCGTGTCTAAGACGTGTTTATGCAAAAGCAGACCGAGTTACGGGAGCATGGAGGTGACTCGGAGAATGTCCCTAGACCCACGTCACGTCAGTTGAGGGAGGAACCTTCCGAAAACTCACATGAAGCACGCGGCGTGGAAGTAGAGGTCGAGACAGTGGCGCCGGCAACGGCCCAACGAACGATCGACGAACACAGTGAGGCAGCAGAGGGTAGGGCACGCAAACAGCGATAGCCGAAGCGTCGCAAAAAGCGTCGCCATAGTTCGGGTGACGCGTCGCCCCCTAGCCTAGGGGCCACGGAAGGTATCCTAGCCGAAGACCTGTCTGACACAGAACATGTGCTTTTAGAGGACGCTAACAGGATTCCGTCAGATGGTGACCGGATGTCCTGCCTTTCAGATGGTTCCTCTTCATTGACACCCACTGGCCCAGCGCTGTCGACGAAGGAGTCAGGGATACTAATGTCCCAGCAGCCACGTCGAAATACATCAGAGGACGTTTCTCGGATGGATGACCACTGCGACTGGGCGGAACCAGTCGAAGACATACAGGAATTGCCACCCCCTAATGATGACCACTCACTTACCGGATGCACACCGCGGAACGACAACAAAGGAGGGCAGCCCGTTGGCGGGCATCCCTCTGAGCACGAATAGTGGACTAACGCCCATGGAGTTCTCAATGACATGACACGAGCATGACAACGACAACGAACCAAGGATATAAGGTGGGCACAGTGAACATTAACACCGCACGTTCGCTTGCAAAGATGCAACTTCTCCGGGACATGATTTCCGCCACTGACGTTGATATTCTGCTGATGCAGGAAACCTGCAATGCTGCTTTTCCCGACGTGCATGGATACAGCACTTACCTAGCGCCGACTCCAGATGGAGGACGTGGCACAGCGATACTAGTCCGGGAAGGGATTCCGATGTGTGACCTCGATTACCTTCCTTCGGCTCGGGGTTTGGCTATGACCGTGAACGGCGTTCGTATCGTCAACATCTATGCACCTTCCGGATCTGACAATCGACAGGCGCGTGCACGATTCTACTCGGAGGAGATTTCCCCCCTATTCCATGGGAGGTATGACCACATCTTGGTAGGGGGGTATTTTAACTGTGTACTCACACCGAAGGATCAAACTCCTAATTTCAGCTCCTGCCACGCATTGAACACGATCTGTCGGGACATGGCCCTTATGGACACGTGGGAAAAGATCCATGGGCAGCGAGAGGGCAACACGTATTTTACTAGCTACTCGGCGAGCAGGCTGGATCGGATTTATGTTTCTGACGGATTAAGAGATCACGTGTTGGCTGCTGAACGTTGGCCCACAGCTTTTACGGATCACCTTGCATATTTATGCACGTTAACCCTCCCACGGCAGAGGGTCTGGCGGAATCGTAGTTCCTGGAAACTTAATTCATCCTTATTGGTAGATCTCGAATGTCGCCAGCGGATCGAAGAAACATGGCAGACTTGCACTCGCCGTCTGCCGCCGCACCGTACGGTTCTTTTGTGGTGGCAGCAGTGTGCAAAACAGGCGATACGAAGAGCTCTCATCACGTATGGCAAGGAAAAAGCGGCCGGCCGGAGTGGCCGAGCGGTTAAAGGCGCTACAGTCTGGAACCGCACGACCGCTACGGTCGCAGGTTCGAATCCTGCCTCGGGCATGGATGTGTGTGATGTCCTTAGGTTAGTTAGGTTTAAGTAGTTCTAAGTTCTAGGGGACTTATGACCACAGCAGTTGAGTCCCATAGTGCTCAGAGCCATTTGACCCATGTTTTTTAAGGAAAAAGCGAAATGGCTCCGAGATACACTTGATTATTACTACATGGTGCTCCGCGACCTGTCCTCCAGGGCCCCATCGCCCGAGCGTCAAGCGGAAGTCCATCGCATTCAGGCCCGCATTTTATCGATCACGAGACGTCGACTGGAGGGGCTTTCGATCCGTGCTCGGTGCTTGGACAACGTCGATGGAGAACGTATTGGCATGCATCATGTGTCCAAGGGACATGCGCGTAACCGCCGATCCCTAATCACAGTCCTCCATGATGACGATGGTCGACCCTTGACGTCACAACAGGACATTGCTGCTGAGTTTCTGGAGCATTACCGCCTCCTTTTCACTGGGACGCCGACGGACAATCGGACAGGGAAGAAATTTTGCGACAGATGCAAACGGAGGTGGGTGGTGCGAATGCAGAGGCGCTATTGGAACCCCTAACGGAAGATGACATCCGGGGTGCACTCGCGAAGGGTGCGGTGCATAAATCCCCTGGGCCAGATGGGTTGACACTCGAATTTTACCGCGCATTTGCGGATTTAATGATGTCCCAGTTGGTGTTTATGTATAATGAGTTATTGAGCCCTGACACGGACGTTCCGTCGCAGTTCATGGCGGGACTACTTATACCAATAAGATCTTTGCGCGAATGTTGGCGGCAAGGCTCAAGACTGTAATATCCAAGACAATACCACCAGACCAGGCTTGTCTAGGGCTTCGGAGCGACATACATTCTATCCTCGGTGAATACCGTGACGTAATTTTCCTGACGGAAGCTTGTCGCATGCGAGCGGCGTTCGTATCGGTGGATTTTGATCGTGCCTTTGACAGGATCAACCATGATTTCCTTGACTCGACCATGCGACGCATGGCGATAGCACAGGATTTTATTACCGTCCTCATGCGCCTTCTTCGCGGCGCTTCACCGACGGTGAGAGTCAATGGCAGGGAGGTAGGAACGATTCCTGTTCGCAGCTCAGTTAGGCAAGGATGTCCCTTGTCGATGATAGTGTTTACAGTAGGGTTCGAACCATTGATGCAGACTCTTAGACGGACTCTAACAGGCGTCCGACTCCGTGCGAGCTCCTTCACGTGTCGTGCATATGCCGAGGACTTGATGATACTCGTCCGGTCGGAGAACGAAGTAAGTCAGGTGGTTACCCTTCTTACTACGTACGGAGTAGCTGCAGGAAGCAGGGTCAACATGAATAAAACCAAGATCATGCACATCGGTCGAGGGCTGGACGCTCTGCACACTCCGTTTACGACGGTGGACATCTTGCGATGCTTAGGTGTATTGTTCACCCGATCGCTACGGCAATCAGCGGCGGCGAGCTATCGACGTCTCCTCCAGCACGTCCGACTGCACTACACTAATGTTCACCTAGCCTCGCGACTGCCGCACCTGGCACAGGTACTGCCAATGCCACATGGTATTGCTGACAGATTAATGGCGGCCTTTGGATACTATGTCAGCCAAGGAATGTTGTTTAAGATCAAATACAAGACTTTAACTCACCCACACCATTCTGGAGGACTTAACCTCACGGATGTGCGGAACAAGGCTCTAGCTCTATACCTGCGAGCGACGCTACGCACTTGGAACCAACGGCAACACGCCATCACTTGGCCATCCTGGATGTGCTTCTTCCCACGTCCCTTGAACCACCGGTGGCGGTAGGCACAATCTCGCCCTCTTTTTCTCACGTCGCGCGATTTTTTGTTGATTTTAGTTATGTTCAGTTACAGATACCTTCTACAAGAATAACCACTACCCGTGAGATGTATCGATACTTGCGGCGTCATCATGGCCGCAATGTTGTCGAACTTAAATACCCAACACGAAACTGGCGACAGATTTGGCGAGCTGTCCATACACCTCTCCTCACCACAGCAGCGCGATCGTCATGGTATACACTAATCAACCGCAAGACAGTCAACCGCCAACGATTGTACGACATTCGCATGGTAGATTCCCCGCTCTGCCTTATATGTGGCATGCAGGACACCGACGAACATTCCCTGCAGTGCGGTGAGGCAATGGATGTTTGGCGGCTGACGCAACGCATCATGGCCCTCCTCCGACGCACCGACGAATCAACGATCATGACGGACGATTTATTTTTCCCTGACGCTGTATTTTTCCCCTCACAAAAAACTTCGGCAATCCGATGGATTGGAGGACACGCATCGCACTACGTGCTCTCGCGGACCTTGATATCGGGCATGGACTATTGGCATTACCTACTGGAACAACACGAAATCATCCGACGCCACTCTAAATATAAAACGCATTTTGCGAACTTTCCAGGCAGCATGTTTCATAACCCCCCGAAGCGATGGGGAGTCCCAGGTTTACGTTGTTTCGAGGGATAGTGAAGTGAAGTGACGAGCCCTATATTTCTTTCCCTTCTTTTTTATATATGATTTTTCTTTTGGGGCATTAAAATTAAATTAATAAATAAAATATCGTTGTTACTAACAAAAAAAGGGTAGCGTCTAAAAAACAAAACAAAAAAAACAAAAAAGTCTGGAACCGCGCGACCGCTACGGTCGCAGGTATTAAAAAAAAAAGTGGTTAAGGCAACCGCTGGTGTAAAACAGGAATTCCAGGTTCGAGTCCCCGTCCGCCATAAATTTTCGCTTGTTGCCCCCGAACTCATTTCAGAGCTCAGTGACAGCCGATATTAGGATTTATTTCATTTCATCATCTAGGGAACATTACAGGGATCGTTTGCAAGAGCAGATGAAACCTTTCACCATTCCTATATTTTGACGGCTGTATGGGACTTAATTAGCTTTGGGTGGATTTGGTTTACGTGAACTTACGAACCCTCTCTCTCGCCTAGTGGATACGATATTCAGTGCTAGTGACGGTGTTAAGTCGGTATTAGTGTGATGTTTCCAGCGATGATTACCTTCTGGTTAAGTGAGCTTATTATGTTACATTCCTTTCATAAGCCTCAGTTCTCGTTCTGGAAGCTGCTTGCTACTCAGCTCACTAGAATTATCACGGCCAAATGGCTCGTAGTACACCAAAAACTAATGACTTAATGACGGACTGCACCTCAATCTGTTTCATGGCTATTGCATGTTGATGGACCGTCTGTGCAGTGAGACGGCTGACGCCATTTTGGACCCACGAGATCTTGTTATAAATATGTTCCTATTGCATACAATTTAATGTTATCCTTGTACTTTAAGGCATTTGTAACATTACTGCAACTACGTTTTACACATCATCTTATGTTTGTGTGGCACAGTGGTTCTAAATGTCTCGGTTTCGATCCTCTGTCGATCCTGCAATTTATATCTTGTTTCACCTCTGGCAATGTTTGTCATTGTGGAAAATGCGTAGTGGTTCAGAGCCCATGCTTAAGTGTAAGCCTCCCTGTAACTGGCCTAATCTCCTTTTCTCCCCTCTCTCTGCCCATTTTCTCCTTCCCCCTATCCGTCCATCACCTCTTCCCCTCTCCTCCCTCCATCTCCTATTCTTCCACTTCCTCTCTCACCGTCTCTCTGTTCATCTCCTTCCTCCTCGTCATGTCCACTTCCTCCCCACCCCCACCCATCTCCCATTACTTGCCCAAGGCAGTGTTCACACACTGATTCTGTTGCCATGTGAATGCTAAGCAGAGTGATACCTTCAGGGAAATGGCGTATCACTTATGCACCTGTGTGACCCCTCCTGTCTCTGACCTTGAACTTGTTTATGGTTATTGCACAAGAATCCTTGATTGGGATTTCAAGTCGCTTAAAATGAGTGAGTAAATCGGTTGGGATCATTGATATACGTGGTATTACAGAGATCTCACTAGCTTCCAGATCTGTGAGGATAGTACAGGGGACAATTATTGATCTACAAGAAAAAAAACGTAAATTAGTTACAAACTAACGCGTGCACACATTTTATTCAATATGTAAACGTCAATACAGATATTCGGATTTAGGTTACGACTTGTTCGATATGCTTATCGTCATTGTCTGTGGTGTGGTGCAGATGCATAGCGAAGTGTCAGAGCATCGATGCTGTCGATGACCTACTGAATGGCTGTTTTCTGCTATACAATAGTTTTGGGGCTATTGATGTACACCTTGTCTTCAATGTAGCCGCATGAAAAGGAGTCGACTGTGTTCAGATCGGGAGAAACGGCGGCCAATTGTGGCCCATGCCAGTGGCCACTGGGAACCCCAGAGCCAGAATGCAGGCCCCAAAAGTGCTCCTCCAGGACATCTCTCTCCTGCTGCGATGGGGTCACGCTCTGTCTTGCACGAACCATATCATGTCGAAATCAGGTTCACTTTCGATAATAGGGATGACGTCATCTTCCAAAACCTTCACGTACCGTTCGGTAGTCACCGTGCCATCAAGGAATGTCGCACTGATTATTTTGTGACCTGACATTTCACACCACACAGTCACCCACTGAGAGTGAAGAGACGTCTCGATCGCGAAATGCGGATTCTCAGTCCCCAAAATGAGACAATTTTGGTTATTGATGAACCCATCCAAATGAAAGTGGGCTTCGTCGGTAAAATAAACCATACTAATTCCCATCATGCCCCACGGCCAACCGTACAATTTGAAAGTCCTAACGCAAACCGTTCAGAAGCTATGACGATTTTATTTCATATAGTTCAATGACTGCCACCCTGCAGCTTCAGTGACATTAGTACTTCATGTAGTTTTAATCTGCAGACGCTTAAGGCTACTGAGTTAATCATAATTACAGCTTCGCTGTTTTTTATGCAAACCGACTGCGAGAGAGGTAACAAAACCGCACATTTCACAGCGTGGCATAGTACACTCCTGGAAATGGAAAAAAGAACACATTGACACCGGTGTGTCAGACCCACCATACTTGTTCCGGACACTGCGAGAGGGCTGTACAAGCAATGATCACACGCACGGCACAGCAGACACACCAGGAACCGCGGTGTTGGCCGTCGAATGGCGCTAGCTGCGCAGCATTTGTGCACCGCCGCCGTCAGTGTCAGCCAGTTTGCCGTGGCATACGGAGCTCCATCGCAGTCTTTAACACTGGTAGCATGCCGCGACAGCGTGGACGTGAACCGTATGTGCAGTTGACGGACTTTGAGCGAGGGCGTATAGTGGGCATGCGGGAGGCCGGGTGGACGTACCGCCGAATTGCTCAACACGTGGGGCGTGAGGTCTCCACAGTACATCGATGTTGTCGCCAGTGTTCGGCGGAAGGTGCACGTGCCCGTCGACCTGGGACCGGACCGCAGCGACGCACGGATGCACGCCAAGACCGTAGGATCCTACGCAGTGCCGTAGGGGACCGCACCGCCACTTCCCAGCAAATTAGGGACACTGTTGCTCCTGGGGTATCGGCGAGGACCATTCGCAACCGTCTCCATGAAGCTGGGCTACGGTCCCGCACACCGTTAGGCCGTCTACCGCTCACGCCCCAACATCGTGCAGCCCGCCTCCAGTGGTGTCGCGACAGGCATGAATGGAGGGACGAATGGAGACGTGTCGTCTCCAGCGATGAGAGTCGCTTCTGCCTTGGTGCCAATGATGGTCGTATGCGTGTTTGGCGCCGTGCAGGTGAGCGCCACAATCAGGACTGCATACGACCGAGGCACACAGGGCCAACACCCGGCATCATGGTGTGGGGAGCGATCTCCTACACTGGCCGTACACCACTGGTGATCGTCGAGGGGACACTGAATAGTGCACGGTACATCCAAACCGTCATCGAACCCATCGTTCTACCATTCCTACACCGGCAAGGGAACTTGCTGTTCCAACAGGACAACGCACGTCCGCATGTATCCCGTGCCACCCAACGTGCTCTAGAAGGTGTAAGTCAACTACCCTGGCCAGCAAGATCTCCGGATCTGTCCCCCATTGAGCATGTTTGGGACTGGATGAAGCGTCGTCTCACGCGGTCTGCACGTCCAGCACGAACGCTGGTCCAACTGAGGCGCCAGGTGGAAATGGCATGGCAAGCCGTTCCACAGGACTACATCCAGCATCTCTACGATCGTCTCCATGGGAGAATAGCAGCCTGCATTGCTGCGAAAGGTGGATATACACTGTACTAGTGCCGACATTGTGCATGCTCTGTTGCCTGTGTCTATGTGTCTGTGGTTCTGTCAGTGTGATCATGTGATGTATCTGACCCCAGGAATGTGTCAATAAAGTTTCCCCTTCCTGGGACAATGAATTCACGGTGTTCTTATTTCAATTTCCAGGAGTGTATTTTCTTTCTCGCAGTCGTGTTTAAAAGAAAACCTATAGTTTATTAGATCAGTGTTTAATAATGTGAATTAAATCAGCCAAGGACTTCCAGAGATTTATGTTAACAACGATAAACAACAACATTTCTTTATATAATAATGTAGATGAATTCACTCTGTTCTACGTTCAAAAGTTAAGTACGAGACTATACTACGAAGGGTCGTGCACTTAAATGTAGCCCCTGTGAGTATAAAAGAAATGCAGTGAAATTATAGAAACGAAGAGCTGAAACGGACTCTGAAAGTGAGTCCCTGCTACATCACTACACAACTGCGCACCTCTAAGCATATTCAGATACACCAGGTTTACGGTTCGGATATCGATGGCGGCAACTTCGCGGCGGATGCTGTCTTTCCGTTCCTGTACTGCGTACGAGGTAGAGCCGTGGCCCTGGGGGTAGCGTCTTTGATTTATAATCAAAACGTCTTCGGTCCCGGATTCGATCCCCGCCATTGCCTAAATTTTGATAAATAATCAGCACTGGCGGCCGAAGACTGCCGGCATAAGAAGTCAGCCTCATTTTGCCAACGGCCTTGTCAAAGAGGGCGGAGGAGCGGATAGGGGTTCAGGACATTCTCTTGTCCTAGGGGTAGGAAATTGCCCCTAAAGGCGGAAGAATCAACAATGATCAACGACATGAGGATGCAGAAGGCAATGGGAACCACTGCATTAAAGACACGTAACGTATATCCACAGGTCATGTGGCCTGTAATTGAAGAAGAGTCATGATGATCTCTCCATTGGCAAAATATTCCGGAATAGTCCCCCATTCGGATCTCCGGGTGGGGACTACCAAGCGGGAGGTTACCATGAGAAAAAGATTGAATATTCAACGAAAGGATAACGTTCTACGAGTCGTGGCGTGGAATATCAGAAGCTTGAACGTGGTAGGGAAACTAGAAAATCTGAATAGGGAAATTCAAAGGCTCAATCTAGATATAGTAGGGGTCAGTGAAGTGAAGTGGAAGGAAGACAAGGATTTCTGGTCAGATGAGTATCGGGTAATATCAACAGTAGCAGAAAATGGTATAACAGGTGTAGGATTCGTTATAAATAGGAAGGTAGGGCAGAGGGTGTGTTACTGTGAACAGTTCGGGGACCGGGTGGTTCTAATCAGAATCGGCAGCAGACCAACACCGACAACGATCGTTCAGGTATACATGCCGACGTCGCAAGCTGAAGATGAACAGATAGAGAAAGTGTATGAGGATATTGAAAGGGTAATGCAGTATGTAAAGGGGGACGAAAATCTAATAGTCATGGGCGACTGGAATGCAGTTGTAGGGGAAGGAGTAGAAGAAAAGGTTACAAGAGAATATGGGCTTGGGACGAGGAATGAAAGAGGAGAAAGACTAATTGAGTTCTGTAACAAGTTTCAGCTAGTAATAGCGAATACCCTGTTCAAGAATCACAAGAGGAGGAGGTATACTTGGAAAAGGCCGGGATATACGGGAAGATTTCAATTAGATTACATCATGGTCAGACAGAGATTCCGAAATCAGATACTGGATTGTGAGGCGTACCCAGGAGCAGATGTAGACTCAGATAACAATATAGTAGTGATGAAGAGTAGGGTGAAGTTCAGGACATTAGTCAGGAAGAATCAATACGCAAAGGGGTGGGATACGGAAGTACTAAGGAATGACGAGATACGTTTGAAGTTCTCTAACGCTATAGATACAGCAATAAGGAATAGCGCAGTAGGCAGTACAGTTGAAGAGGAATGGACGTCTCTAAAAAGGGCCATCACAGAAGTTGGGAAGGAAAACATAGGTACAAAGAAGGTAGCTGCGAAGAAACCATAGGTAACAGAAGAAATACTTCAGTTTATTGATGAAAGGAGGAAGTACAAACATAGTCCGGGAAAATCAGGAATACAGAAATACAAGTCGCTGAGGAATGAAATAAATAGGAAGTGCAGGGAAGCTAAGACGAAATGGCTGCAGGAAAAATGTGAAGACATCGAAAAAGATATGATTGTCGGAAGGACAGACTCAGCATACAGGAAAGTCAAAACAACCTTTGGTGACATTAAAAGCAGCGGTGGTAACATTAAGAGTGCAACGGGAATTCCACTATTAAATGCAGACGAGAGAGAGCAGATAGGTGGAAAGAATACATTGAAAGCCTCTATGAGGGTGAAGATTTGTTTGATGTGATAGAAGAAGAAACATGAGTCGATTTAGAAGAGATAGGGGATCCAGTATTAGAATCGGAATTTAAAAGAGCTTTGGAGGACTTACGGTCAAATAAGGCAGAAGAGATAGGTAACATTCCATCAGAATTTCTAAAATCATTGGGGGAAGTGGCAAGAAAACGACCTTTCACGTTGGTGTGTAGAATATATGAGCCTGGTGACATACCATCTGACTTTCGGAAAAGCATCATCCACACAATTCCGAAGACGGCAAGAGCTGACAAGTGCGAGAATTATCGCACAATCAGCTTAACAGCTCATGCATCGAAGCTGCTTACAAGAATAATATACAGAAGAATGGAAAAGAAAATTGAGAATGCGCTAGGTGACGATCAGTTTGGCTTTAAGAAAAGCAAAGGGACGAGAGAGGCAATTCTGACGTCACGGCTAATAATGGAAGCAAGGCTAAAGAAAAATCAAGACACTTTCATAGGATTTGTCGACCTGGAAAAATCGTTCGACAATATAAAATAGTGCAAGCTGTTCGAGATTCTGAAAAAAGTAGGGGTAAGCTATAGGGAGAGACGGGTCATATACAATATGTACAACAAACAAGAGGGAATAATAAGAGTGGAAGATCAAGAACGAAGAGCTCGTATTAAGAAGGGTGTAAGACAAGGCTGTAGCCTTTCGCTCCTACTCTTCAATCTGTACATCGAGGAAGCAATGATGGAAATAAAAGGAAGGTTCAGGAGTGGAATTAAAATACAAGCTGAAAGGATATCAATGATACGAGTCGCTGATGACGTTGCTATCCTGAGTGAAAGTGAAGAAGAATTAAATGATCTGCTGAACGGAATGAACAGTCTAACGAGTACACAGTATGGCTTGAGAGTAAATCGAAGAAAGACGAAGGTAATGAGAAGTAGTAGAAATGAGAACAGCGAGAAACTTAACATCAGGATTGATGGTCACGAAGTCAATGAAGTTAAGGAATTCTGCTACCTAGGCAGTAAAATAACCAATGACGGACGGAGCAAGGAGGACATCAAAAGCAGACTCGCTATGGCAAAAAAGGCATTTCTGGCCAAGAGAAGTCTACTAATATCAAATACCGGCCTTAATTTGAGGAAGAAATTTCTGAGGAGGTACGTCTGGAGTACAGCATTGTATGGTAGTGAAACATGGACTGTGGGAAAACCGGAGCAGAAGAGTATCGAAGCATTTGAGATGTGGTGCTATAGACGAATGTTGAAAATTAGGTGGACTGATAAGGTAAGGAATGAGGAGGTTCTACGCAGAATCGGAGAGGAAAGGAATATGTGGAAAACACTGATAAGGAGAAGGGACAGGATGATAGGACATCTGTTAAGACATGAGGGAATGACTTCCATGGTACTAGAGGGAGCTGTAGAGGGCAAAAACTGTAGAGGAAGACAGAGATTGGAATACGTCAAGCAAATAATTGAGGACGTAGGTTGCAAGTGCTACTCTGAGATGAAGAGGTTAGCACAGGAAAGGAATTCGTGATGGGCCGCATCAAACCAGTCAGTAGACTGATGAAAAAAAAAAAAAAAAAAAAAAAAAAAAAAAAAAAAAAAAAAAAACTGCGTATGAATTTGTTTCATAGGCCTTTCTCTGCAAGTGTCCAAGTGTCCACACTGGAAAAAAATCACCTGTTGTTAGATCTGGCGAGCGGTGTTGGCCTTAAATGTTTACTGACAATTCGTACGTCAGTGAAGACATCATGGACGTTTTCCAGTGTATCTTAGACGGGTTTCATGTTGCACCATCTTCCTGAAAAAAGCCGTATTGTCTTTAATATTCAGTGAATTGAGCACAAAATGAATCAAAAATTTCCATATAAGCAACCGTGTCAACAGACATCGGTACAATAATGCACGTTCCTGTTACACCTTTCCAAACACCGGCTTTTTCGTAGTGGAGTGATTACTGACACATAGTTTTAGGTTTCTCCGTTGGCAAGTACTTCGTGTTCTGTGAATTCACGTTATTGGAAAGATGAAACCATGATTCATCAGCCATGAAGAAATGGAATCACTCTAAGAAACAATCGTTGATGTTATGCAAAAGCCACATGCAGTAATCTACACATTTCTATTGTCATCCTCCCATAATAGTCGCACAAGCGACACACGACATGGTTTTAAATTAGACTTTTCAAAATCCGCTGGCAATTTCTCCCAGTTATATGCACCCGCTGGGCCAGTTTACATGTAGACTTCTTTCGGCTCTGAATAATTATTCTTCGGCGAATGTCTCCATTAACTGAAGGAATACCTTGTCATTTTACATTCTGCACAGATCCGTAGGCGTGACAGTTTTTATACAGTCTCTGTATTCCTCTCGTTGCTGGTTGTTCTCTGTTCAGGTACTTGAGCCCGAAAATTTCCCGAGTTTCCTTAATCGGACGTGTTTCACATATGCTTCCACAATTTCAATTATTTCTTTATCGAGAAAGTCACTTTTGCAGACCGCAAAGAGAAACGTCCAATTTCACTGATGAAATAAACAGAAAAGCTGACAGAAGAACGTTAACAATTGATTATTGCGTTATACTATCTGTTGTTGTTGCTGTTCACTCTGTTTCAGAGGTCGAAATGTCGCATTGGAATTCGAAAGGGAGGAGGGCTACTTTTAACTGCGCCATGATGTATCATTTTACGAAAATTATTGTTACAAGTAATACATCGAAACTGATGTCAGTGATCATCATGCGGTTGTGGCAACAATGATTGCGAAGACACAAAGGACAACTAAAACAAACAGAAATATATATATGTTCACTAAACTAGATAAAAAAATCAGTAGTGTCACATTTCAGTGAGGAACTTGAAACTTTCAGCACAGGGCAGGAGCATGTACAGGAACTCTGGCACAACTTTAAAAGAATAGTTGACCATCCACTGGATAGATATGTACCGAGTAGAACAGTTCATGATGGTAGGGAAACTCCATGGTATACAGTCACTGCAAAGAAACTTCTAAAGAAACAGAGATTAGTACATAATCACAAAACGTAGGGCTATACATAGAGAAATGCTGAATGAAATGCTCAAGAGAGCAATGAGTGAAGGCTTCAACAACTACCGTAATAGATATTGTCAAGTTGTCTTTCACAGAATCCAAAGAAATTCTGGTCGCATGTAAAAGTTGTTTTTGGCTCCAAAGTTAGTGTCCAGGCCCTAACCAATAAGACAGGAACTGAAATTGAGGGTAGCAAAGCAAAAGCTTAAATGCGTAACTCTCTTCTCAAAGGTTCCTTTACAAAGGAAACCCCACTAGAAATGCCCCAATTTAATCCTCATACCATTGGAAAGATGAATGAAATAAGTATTAGCGTCAATGGTGCTGAGAAACAGATGAAATCTTTAAAACTGAATAAAGCTCCAGGCCCCGCTGGAATCCCTGTCAGATTCTATACTGAATTTGCGGCTGAGTTATCCCCTCTTCTAACTATAATCTGTCGTAGATCCCTCGAACAAAAGCCGTGCCCAGTTCCTTGAAAAAGACACAGGTCTGCAATAAGAGTAGTGGAAGTGAATCACAAAACTACTGCCCAATATCCTTGACTTCGATTTGCTACAGAATCTTGGAACACATTGTGCTGGCGTGTGTGACCGAGCGGTTCTAGGCGCTACAGTCTGAAACCGCGCGACCGCTACTGTCGCATGTTCGAATCCTGCCTCGGGCATGGATTGTGTGATGTCCTTAGGTTAGTTAGGTTTTAGTAGTTCTAAGTTCTAGGGGACTGATGACCTCAGATGTTGAGTCCCATAGTGCTTAGAGCCACTTGAACCATTTGGAACGCAGTGTAAGCTCAAACAAATGAGGTATCTTGAACGAAATGGGCTTCTCAATGCCAACCAGCATAGATATCTAAAAAATCGAACATGTGAAACTCAACTCTCACTTTCCTCAAATGTCATACTGAAAGCTTTGGATCAAGGCAGGCTGGTAAATGCAGTATTTCTTGATTTCCGAAAAGCGTTTGACTCAGTACCACACCTACGCTTATTGTCAAAAGTACGTTTGTATGGGGTATCAAGTGAAATTTGTGACTGTATTGAGGACTTCTTGGTAGGGAGAAAGCAGCATGTTATCTTGGATGGAGAGTCATCGTCAGATATGGAAGTAACTTCGGGTGTGCCCAGGGGATTTTGTTGGGACCCTTGCTGTTCATGTTGTACATTAATGGCCTTGCAGACAATCTATAATAAAATCAGGCTTTTGGCAGATGATGCAGTTGTCTATAATGAAGTGGAATCTGAAAGAAGCTGCATAAATATTCTGTCAGATCTTGGTATGATTTCAGCTTGGTGCAGAGTTTGGCGACTTTCTCTAAATGTTCAGAAATGTAAAATTTTGAGCTTCATAAAACGAAAAAAGGTAGTATCCTAAGACTGTAATGTCACTGAGACACTGTTGGAATCGGCCAAATCCTACAAATACATGGTTGTAACGCTTTTTAGTGATATGAGATGGAATAATCACATAGGTTCAATCGCGGGTAAAGTAGATGGCGGTTTATTGGTATAATACTGTGAAAGTGCAGTCAATCTACAAAGGAGATTGCATACAAATCGCTCGTGCCATCGGTTATAGAATATTGTTCAAGTGTGTGGGACCGCTACCAAATAGGACTAATAGGGGAGCAGCAGGAATAGTCAAATGTTCGTTTAATCCGTGAGAGAGTGTCAGAGGGAAACTGCCCGCGCTCCACACGTGTATGGAACAGGAAGAACCTGTAATAATTGGCACAATGGGACGCGTACCCTCTGCCTTGCACCTCACGGTGGTTTGCAGACTATGGATGTAGATGTAGTAAATGTGTAAGCCTCACTTCTCACTACGTCTTCTGTTATTTAATTAACTTTTAATAAATATTTGGTTACTAAAGATGTGTCATAGCTCTTTCCATCACCACTAAGATTTGTAATGAGGTCGTGGCGTCTGCGGCAGTATCTCATAACTTCGAAGGTTAAAAGCTCACTTTTTTCGTTTAATTTATGTTTCACAAACTGTGAAATACCTTTTTTTCAGGAAATGTATTCGCAGTTGCGAATAATGAACCACCTTCTACATCTACATCTACATACATACTCCGCAATCCACCATACGGTGCGTGGCGGAGGGTACCTCGTACCACAATTAGCATCTTCTCTCCCTGTTCCACTTCCAAGGGAACGAGGGAAAAATGACTGCCTATATGCCTCTGTACGAGCCCTAATCTCTGTTATCTTATCTTTGTGGTCTTTCCACGAAATGCAAGTTGGCGGCAGTAAAATTGTACTGTAGTCAGCCTCAAATGTTGGTTCTCTAAATTTCCTCAGTAGCGATTCACGAAAAGAACGCCTCCTTTCCTCTAGAACCCGAGTTCCTGAAGCATTTCCGTAACACTCGCGTGATGATCAAACCTACCAATAACAAATCTAGCATCCAAAATTCTGCCAATGAACCGAAGACGACTATCTGCCTTCTCCACAACTGCCATTACATGCTCGTCCCACTTCATATCACTCTGCAATGTTAGGCACAAATATTTAATCGACGTGATTGTGTCAAGCGCTACACTAATAATGGAGTATTCAAACATTACAGGGTCCTTTTTCCTATTCATCTGCATTAATTTACATTTATCTATATTTAGAGTTAGCTGCCATTCTTTACACCAATCACAAATCCTGTCCAAGTCATCTTGTATCCTCCTACAGTCACTCAACGACGACACTTCCCCGTACACCACAGCATCATCAGCAAACAGCCACACATTGCTATCCACCCTATCCAAAAGATCATTTATGTAGATAGAAAACAACAGCGGACCTACCACACTTCCCTGGGGCACTCCAGATGATACCCTCACCTCCGATGAACACTCAGCATCGAGGACAACGTACTGGGTTCTATTACTTAAGAAGTTTTCGAGCCACTCACATACTTGGGAACCAATCCCATATGCTCGTACCTTAGTTAGGAGTCTGCAGTGGGGCACCGAGTCAAACGCTTTCCGGAAGTCAAGGAATATCGCATCCGTCTGATACCCTTCATCCATGGTTCGCAAGATATCATGTGAAAAAAGGGCGAGTTGCGTTTCGCAGGAGCGATGCTTTCTAAAGCCGTGCTGATGCATGGACAGCAACTTCTCTGTCTAAAGGAAATTACCTTCAAGGAAAGTGCCTTCGGCTGTATATTACGGTGACGACAGTGAAACTTTGTTTCGGACCAGGACTCGAACCCGGATTTCCCGCTCTACGCGAGCAGTCACCTTAATCGCTTCGGCTGTTCGTGGACGAATCACGGACAGACACAAGTTCCAGATGTCCTCGTCCTTGTGTCACAACCGGCACTAGTATGTTACGCATGTTCTTTCCTGAAAGGACATATTTATTGAGAGTCGAGGGTTTGGTACTGTCGAATAAATACTATGCGCCAGTACCAGAGTTATTAAGAAGTCCGATGCAATGTTCCTTCGTACATGCATTTCATATTTATTCGCCATTACCAGAACCTCGATTCTAAATAAGTATGTTCTTCTTGGCTGGGATTGTACGTAACGTACGAGTCCAGATATGCCACAAGGACGAAGATACATGAGTGTTAGAGATTGGCCGTGTTACTTACATGGATAGCCGAAGCTAACCGCTCTTATAAAGCGGGAAATCTGGGTTCGAGTCCCAGTCTGGCAGAAATTTTCATTGTCATTCCAATATACAGCGGAAGGTGGTTCGTATTCACAACACCGAATATATTTCCTGTGTTTCTTGACGGCTGCTGTCGCCGCAGTGCCTGTTCCTTCGGAAATGCATACACTGGAAAATTTCATCGTACATCTTAATAACACAGGCACTGCTCTTTCATACCTTTATTTTCATTTTCGTCTTGTAGGTCGTTTGGTGACTATTTTTCCAACTGTTTAAGTGTGAAAGAAAGTAAAATATGACTGAGACGGTGATTCATCGATTTATTTAAATATCACCGGCACCAGTTACTTCCAAAGCTCAAAGTGACCACATCACATGACAGTTTCCCGTATGTACGAACGATACGTCACTTCCTCTAGAAAATTTGTTATTTAGTTTGATTTCCACTGGTTTTGACGATTAACAGGCAGCTCGATTAACTAGCTGTTCCGAAATATTTGCGTTCACTGCTGCCTTGCTGTCACCAATGCGTAATCGCCTGCTGAGAGTAGCGCGAGTGATTCGGCGCTTTCACCCGGACGACAATAGTCGCTTTGATTGCGGCAGAAACTGCACAGGCCGCCTACTGAGTCTCACGCTCCAATCCTCCTGGACATCTCCTCACGTTAAGCCTCTGCAAGGCCTACAGAGTGCGCGCAGGTTCCTCTGTGGCCTTTATGTGGTCAAGGTGACTGAAGCAAGGTTATGATGAACTGCTTACACCTTTGAAGGACCCGTTATATGGTGTATATTTAATGTATATTTCACTGTACGGTAAAAATTTCTCAAATTTTTCTCGAAATTTAAGTTCGTGCCGATGACTGGATCATTAGGATAAATTATATTTCTTTAAACTTTGTGTGCTAGCGTTAGACATATAGAAGGATATATTAAGCAGCACTGAGACTTTGGGTTAGACTTTGAGGTGACTCTTGATAGTATAATGGGAAGTATGAAATCCAGGTTCGAGTCATTCTGACACAATCTTGCAACTGTCACTTGAGAAGTCATAAAGACATTAACTCCGTTGCAGGATAAAGAAGTTACAAGTTAGTCCGGCAATTGTTTTAACAACAATGCGAATCGTCTCTGTTGAAATGAAACCGATAGTTAGGTATTTCTATGGCTTCCGTGATTCTTCACCTGTAATGAATCTAATTTCAAGAGTGATGGGAATATAGGCTTCTGGCAATTTAGGCTTCTGGGTTCCAGTGTTCCATGCACGAACGGGCCACAGTAGCAGCAAGGTAACAAATATATTTTAATTTCTGAGATGTTTGGAGCCATTACCCCTTTTTTTGTCTCTAACTACTGTTACTATCCACGCAATGGCGGGAGTGTGGAAACGAAACACTGAGGAAATGTATTCAACAATTCCAATTTTTCAAAGAAAAACGTGGTAGAACACGCTTTCATATGTCGACACGAAACTAGCATCCTACAGTGTTCAGTCACATGGAGACACAACAGCACTACTGAAGATCGCAGTGGAGGGGTCGAAACATCAAGTTAGTTCATAATGTGATAGATAGGATTGATACAATCTAATAACACAGAAGGTTATTGTTACTCACTGCTAACGTTTTTGGACTGCACTAGCTCATTAAGATTTAACGTCTCCTAAATGATGAGGCCACTGGAAGCAAAGCTTAAGCTTTAGTTACAGAAGGATGAGCAAGGAATTATGCAGTGTTATGAATATAATGATAATTTAATAACATATCACCAGTTGATATTTTTTATGATATTTTCATTGTGTAGCTCATATTACTCTCTTTGGAAAACTCATTATGGAAATGATGGCTTTATGCACAACTGGTTTGAATCATACTTAACAAATAGAATCCAGAATTTTGTGTTGAATAATTCAAACAACGTTGAAAAGGTAGAAATTTTTTGTGGCAAGGAAAATGAAATCAAAAAAGGGAGTCCCACAGGGTTCAGTTTTAGGTTCATTGCTATTCCTTGTGTCTGTGAATGACCTTTCCCTTAATATTCAACAAGAAAAATTGATACTTCTTGCAAATGGTACTAGTGTTATAATAAACCCTGTTAAGGAAAAAGCAACAGAAGAGTCGATAAATGATATTTTCCAAAGAATTGTTACGAGATTTTCTGAAAATGGACTCGCTAAATTAAAAAAAAAAGTATCTACATTCAGTTCTGTACAAAAGACAGGGCACACCAAATACTGATGTAGCACGTGAGCAGGAGTCAGTAAACAGCGTAGAATGCTCCAAATTTTTGGCTTTGCATTTTGATGAGAACTCGAACTGGGCAAAGGATATTTCCAAGCATATCGATCAATGAAGTTCAGTCTCTTTTGTTCTTCATATAATTGATAATCTTTGAAACAAACGTATCAGCCTCTTGACATATTTTGTGTATTCACAATTAATAGTGTCTTACGGAATAATTTTCTGGAGTAACTGATCACTTAGGAACAAAACAATGATTTCAAAAAGGGGAACAGTAAGAATAATGTTTGGTGTTTACCTGTGGCTGTCAGTTGCAACCACTTCCAGCAGTTAGGCTCTTATACTGTACAGTGACAATACATATTTTCGATAATGAACTTCGTCATAAATAAAAAAAGAATGGTTCAAATGGCTCTGAGCACTATGGGACTTAATTTCTGAGGTCATCAGTTCCCTAGAATTTAGGGTACCTAAACCTAACTAACCTAAGGACATCACACACATCCATGCCCGAGGCAGGATTCGAACCTGCGACCGTAGCGGTCGCGCGGCTCCAGACTGTAGCGCCTAGAACCACTCGGTCACGACGACCGCCGTCACAAATAATCTACGACAATTTTAGAACAGCAGTGATGTCCATACCTGCAACAGTAGAAGAGAAAAAGAGCTTTATACCCAGTGTTGAAGCTACCAGTTTCTCAGAAATTTCAATATGCAGCTGCAAAAATTTTTGATCATTTGTTCATGAACATAAAATAACTGACATAGCAAAGCAACTTTTAAATGTAATTTAACATCATTTCTCTTGGAAAAAATGTGTCGCTGCATGAGTAGTACTAAAAATAATAATGCATTCATTAATGTTAACACTTATCTAGCGTACATAACTTATAAACTGACTCATTCCACATCATGTCGATAGAAGAACCGTCTATGTGACCTACGGAACATGTAACTAACAAACTGTCATTTTCAAAGGAACATCCAGAGGGGACCAGAGTTGCAGGCGGCGGTGCCCTTTACCAGAGACGTTCCAGTGCATCTCCCCCTGTGCCCCCCCTCCCCCCATCACCTTCTCCCTTCCCACCCATTCATTCTGACTTCGAAAATCTCAAAATATATGTTTCTCCGAGCATCGTGAACAGCAACAAAATCTCGGAAAGCATAATTAAAAAATACATTCACCAGGTGTTGACTGATTCGTCTTCATTGTTCACATCTTTAACATCCAATAGTATTACAATGTCCACAGTTGTACTTACACTCAAGTATGTCATTTGTTCTTTTTCTTCGACATACTCTTCACAAATTTCCTTGTCTCCAGAAGCGTCCTCTTCCACCTCCCTTCCAAATGTTGGAAGCCTCTACCTTTAATACCTCTTCAGCATCAGTATCGACAACAACGATGACTGCTAAGTCTACTACCTCTGTTACCACATCTGTCACTGCCACCAAAAGTTAACATAAACGATATTAAAACTTCACCTTGGCTGTTAATATTAGTAGGGGGATAGTACTGTAGCTAGGAACAGTTTTGAAACTCTGACGTTTAACCAGCCCTGTAACAGAACTTTAATATATTTTCTTATTCCATTCTGAGATGATAGCATGCAGTTTATGTATGCTGCAGTCTTTTTCCTGAAATTACAAATATTGCTCCAGTAAAGTAAGGTTTTCCATAGATAAATGTTCCAACATTCAGCATGGTCATGTATGAAGGAACCGAATTCTATTCAAGTTTAAAATTCTTGCAGTCGAGAAAATCTCGTCAGTATTGTATGTAATAGTCTATGTGTTACATTATTTACTGCACACCTTTAGCCAGTAAGTGAAATTAAGTTAACAAGAAGATGCTCCATCACTGACCGTTTCCAAGTTAAAAACATTTTGAAATAGGAGCTATTGGCAGCTAACGCAAATTAAAATTCTTAAGACATTTACGAAACTCAGATCATTTGAAAATATACATATTCCATCGTAAAGAGACCTTCTAGTCCAGAATACAAGATGGTGCACGGCTGAAAAAGTATAGCTTTATCGTCCACACATTAAGTAACTCGTTTTAAATATATACACAAATTTACTTGCCATAAAACTCTGTATCTGAGGAATTAACAATGTCCTGCAAACAGATTTAATAAATTAAACATGGAGAACTCATGATATTTAAAAACGCTACAAAAAATACTACCTCATGTCTCACAACGACAGAAACACTAGAAAATATAGTAAACTGCTCATGGCAGTTTATAATGGTCGTTCCTTTGAGTAATACTATTGTCAGTGACTAGTTTGAAACACCGACCAGAAAACAATGTTCCTAGGTACACTGTCCTCTACGTCAGCGTTTTTCAAACTGTGTTCCGTGTAACAATTGTGTTCCGTGAGAAGTGAATAAGTGCTCCGTCAAAAACTGTTAATAACTTGACGTTTGTTTTTTCAACATTTTGACGATGATAGTTATTTTTTTAAAATTTTATAATGAGTTCTCTGTTATTAGCTATAATTTAAAATTGAAATAATCGGTGAATAAAACAAGTTTCTCTTATTTTTAAAATTTTATTATCCTTCAAAGTAAACGATTTGTTCCATCGAAGTACCAGGATTCTTATAGTGCTCCGTCAGAGGAAACGTTGGGGAATCCCTGCTATACTCTACTCCCCTCCCCTACTAACGATCGGGCTGTTATAATTCGCATTTCCATATTTAGAAAAGTATTTGCTAAATCTCTTAGCTTGAGCGGAATCTTATTTCTTCGTTTAGCAGTTCATTTCCTATTATTTGCACCATTTGTCTTCTTCACGCCACTCACTGCGTTGAATAGACCACTATAAAACAATATTAAATTTTTTGTAAATTGGTAAGATCATCGGTCCGTAAGCCTACACACTACTTAATCTAACTTAAGCTAACACACACACCCATGCCCGAGGGAGGACTCAAAACTTCGACGGGTGGAGCCGCGCGGACCGTGACAAGACACCTCAGACCGCGCGGCAAAAAGCAATATTAGGTAACACGTGCATTGACGACAACTGACAACCACAGCAATGGCAATTTATGCCCAGATCGATGCGAATCATAACATCATAACGTTTGCGAACAGCAGCAGCAACAACAATCGATCCCAACTGAACTCGGCAATGAGCTAAAAGTTACCCCAGCAGCACCACTGGATGTCTATCAACCCCCCCTCCCCCCCCCCCCCCCCTACCCGTCCCCGCCTTCCCCATTTCCCGCTCTTCGCTCTAGACTCCGACCTACCTAGCCTAATCACAATACTCACAATACTGCCCTGTATTCAGACGTTTAGGTTAAATTTGAATGGGTAGGTAAAATTTAAGTTTTTATTTCGTGTCACGTGTTCTATAAATTTTACTGTAATGCACCACATTCGTCAGATAATTTTTTAAGTAGTAGCCATTTTAGTGATGCTATAACTGATTTATGAAAACCAACGCAAATTCCCCATGTGAATTTCATCCTCTTGAACCATGTCGCTGAACAGTTGATTCTTCTTTACTGCATTACAGCCTCCTGGGTATATGAGGGCCGTTCAATAAGTAATGCAACACATTTCTTTCCGAAAACAGGTTGCTTTTATTCAGGATTACAATACTCCATATTATTCCCCACATTTTCAGCTGCAAAATCCGTTCAATGCGATGGCCCTAAGCCACCTTAGTGGGTATGGTACCACTCTACAGATTGACGTCGGAGCTAACATATTACTGCGTCAATAACCTCGTCATCCTTCATTAGACCGAAAAGATGGAAGTCTTCTGTTATGTCGCAGGGAACTAGTGGGCACACACTTTCGACTATCCCAACTGGTGGACATGCGTGTCAGCGCCACTAACAGGAACGTGTTGTTGAACAGCAAGGTGTTCGATTATGCCGGCTGGAGTGGCCGAGCGGTTCTAGGCGCTTCAGTCTGTAACCGCGCGACCGCTACGGTCGCAGGTTCGAATCCTGCCTCGGGCATGGATGTGTGTGATGTCCTTAGGTTAGTTAGGTTTAAGTAGTTCTAAGTTCTAGGGGACTGATGACCTCACAAGTTAAGTCCCGTAGTGCTCAGAGACTTTTTTTTTAATTCGATTATAATTCGTCGATCACTTTGAGTGAGAGTATCCGAATGTTCCAACATTGCAGGAGCCACAACTGTGTGCGGCGGGCCGGCCTAGACGTCACGTCCATCCACTCACCACGCTTCTGTTTACGGCCAGGGCTTCATAAACATTCAGCAAGAGCATATGAATATCTGCGAAGCTATGGTTTTCCGCCAGTGTAAAATTTACTTTGCAAAAATTTTCTAATCTCTCAAACAGCTCATCTTTGCTCGTCATTTTTTCCCATCGAATGTAGAGAGGAATGGTTTTTAGTTTTTTTATTCAATTGTTTTCGATTGAGATGTGTCTTTGAGATTTGAAGATCTTTGGCGACCAGTTGTAGAGAATAAAATATAATAATTTTAAAAAACTATAAAAGAGAATTTGGTTTCTTCGATATAGGGAAATATGGTTCAAACGGCTCCAGATGGCTGAACTATTTTTTTTTTTTTTATTTGGGGATTAGGCGGAATGCGGAATTGAATTCTTGGTTTGGAAACTTGAAATTTGACTCTGAGATGCTGTTTGGTCCAGAACCTACACGAGTATACTACTGCCCTACACGATATTAGAGACGTGTAACAGTTGTTTGGCTCTTCAGCGTAGTTCTCTTCGTGACAAAACTGCAAAAACTCCAAATGCTCAAAACGGGGATCCTTGTGTTCAGCGCCTCTTTCGTCTAGACTCAGCTTATTTTATTACATATAAAGTGAAATACCGCAACTCAAACTGCCGATCCCAGACAAAGACTTTTATTTTGCCAGATACATACAGTCCATCGACAATAAGTTGGCCAATGCCCATAGTACCTCGGGGTGAGCAGGTCAGGGGGGAGAGGGGGGGGGGTGGATGATTTCTCTAAGTTATTCAGTGCTGTGTGCACGCTCCTTGTGCGGATCAATAACCATGATACTGATAAAGATATGACGAGTTAAAAAAGTTAACAAATACCGATGATAAAATGTTACGTAAATCGGTGTACTACAGTATCGAGACATTTTATGTGAAGCAGGGACATGTGTAGTGAAACATGCTCTTGCACAACTTGCATGTCTGCGTACAACTATGTGGCGGGCGGTGCGGTGTATGCAACAGTCGACTGTCGGCGGTTTCTCATTATTCTCAATAAAGAAAGGGCTCTGAGCACTATGGGACTTAACATCTATGGTCATCAGTCCCCAAGAACTTAGAACTACTTAAACCTAACTAACCTAAGGACATCACACAACACCCAGCCATCACGAGGCAGAGAAAATCCCTGACCCCGCCGGGAATCGAACCCGGGAACCCGGGCGTGGGAAGCGAGAACGCTACCGCACGACCACGAGATGCGGGCTCAATAAAGAAATATGGAAGAGTTGTCTTCATTATCCATCGTAGTTGATGGTGGCGACGCAGCCGCATACAGTTCTATTATATTAGTTCTCATTCTTCTGACTGGTTTGATGCGGCGCATCGGAATTCCTTTCCGGTGGCAACCTTTTCATCTCAGAGTAGAGCATGAAACCTACGTCCTCAATTATTTGCTGGATATATTCCAATCGGTCCCTTCTTCTTGTCGGTATTTTCTTTATATTTCCTTCCTCGCCGATTCTGCGGAGAACTTCCTCACTCCCTACCTTATCGGTCCACATAATTTTCAACATGTTTCGGATCTCTTCTGTTCCAGTTTGCCCACAGTCCATGTTTCACTATCATACAATGCTCAGAAATTTCTTCCTCAAATATTCCTTGAGAGTAGTAGGCTTCGCCTGCCCCAGAATGCCCTTTTTGGTAGTGACTGTGTGCTTTTTATATCCTCCTCGCTCCATCCATCATGGGTTTTTTGCTGCCTAGGTTCCAACATTTCATAACTTCGTCTATTTCGTGATCCAAAATTCTGATGTTAATTTTCCTTAACTTCGTCTTTTTCGTGATCCCGAACCCTGATATTAAGTTTCTCGCTGTTCTAATTTCTGCTAATTACTGTCTCCTTTGTTCGATTCACTCTCAATACCTATTCTGTTCTTATTACACTGATCATTCCATTCTAGAGACTCTGTAATTATTCTTTTCTTTCACTGAGGATAGCAATGTCGCGAGCGAATCTTATCATTGATACATTTTCACCTTCCACTTAAATTCCATTGTTGAATCCTTCTTTTGTTTCCGTCATTGCGTCTTCGATGTATAGATTGAACATCAGGGGCTAAGGACTACACATGTCTTACACCCACATGTAGTAAAACCAGTACACGAAATAGCCTCAGGCTGCAGTCATGACATTACAAATTTTACTGCATGATCGATTTAGAAACATCACGTCTCATCTTCAGAGGCATCTTAGTACACATTTAATCAATGGTTTCGTGTTAATTTCCCAGACCATAGCAGGTACCGATAGATCGGTAACCACACCCTATGACAACAACACGGTGCAAGCGACGCTACACTATTGGGTAAGGTGCTTTGTCTCTTACCCACAGGTGTGGCGTCACTTGCATCGTGTTGCGGTCGTAGGGCGTGGTTGCCGGTATTTCGGTTGAGAACTTGGTGTGCTCTGTGAAATTAACGCGAAACCGTCGATTAGATATGTACATGTTAATATGGTAAGTGGTGTCGAAATCTATCATGTAATAAGTCTGCCTGGGGACTGGGTGTTTCTGTTGTCCTCATCATTTCATCATCATAATCATTTGTGTCAATGACTAAATTGGATTGTGAAAAAAATGGACTGTGTAAAAATTGGGATTTTCTAGGGTGCTGATGACTGCGCAGTTGAGCGCCCCACAAAACAAACATCATCAAACGTCCCCATGAGTACTAAAAGGTATCCGCTAAATTTCGGATGTACGACATATCACACAAATCTGAAATATATAAATTCAGCTAAATAATTTGGAATTAAAATTAAGAATATATTAAATTGCAACGTTTGAGGAAGTGGAGAAAATGGTCAATAGATTGCAATGCAATAAAGCAGCTGGGGTGGATGAAATTAAGTCGGAACTCATCAAGTACAGTGGAATGTCAGGTCTTAAATGGCTACACAGGATAATTGAAATGGCCTGGGAGTCGGGACAGGTTCCATCAGACTGGACAAAAGCAGTAATCACACCAATCTTTAAACATGGAAACAGAAAAGATTGTAACAACTACAGAGGTATCTCTTTAATCAGCGTTGTGGGTAACATCTTCTCAGGTATTGTTGAAAGGAAAGTGCGAGTATTAGTTGAGGAGCAATTGGATGAAAATCAGTGTGGGTTTAGGCCTCTTAGAGGTTGTCAGGACCAGATCTTTAGCTTACGACAAATAATGGAGAAGTGTTATGAGTGGAACAGGGAATTGTATCTATGCTTTATAGATCTAGAAAAGGCATATGACCGGGTTCCTAGGAGGAAGTTATTGTCTGTTCTACGAGATTATGGAATAGGAGGCAAACTTTTGCAAGCAATTAAAGGCCTTTACATGGATAGTCAGGCAGCAGTTAGAGTTGACGGTAAACTGAGTTCATGGTTCAGAGTAGTTTCAGGGGTAAGACAAGGCTGCAACCTGTCTCCACTGTTGTTCATATTATTTATGGATCATATGTTGAAAACAATAGACTGGCTGGGTGAGATTAAGATATGTGAACACAAAATAAGCAGTCTTACATATGCGGATGACTTAGTTGTGATGGCAGATTCGATTGAAAGTTTGCAGAGTAATATTTCAGAGCTAGATCAGAAATGTAAGGACTATGGTATGAAGATTATCGTCTCCAAAACGAAAGTAATGTCAGTGGGAAAGAAATATAAACGGATTGAGTGCCAAATAGGAGGAACAAAGTCAGAACAGGTGGACGGTTTCAAGTACTTAGGATTAATATTCTCACAGGATGGCAACATAGTGAAAGAACTGGAAGCGACGTGTAGCAAGGCTAATGCAGTGAGCGCTCAGCTACGATCTACTCTCTTCTGCAAGAAGGAAGTCAGTACCAAGACTATCTGTGCACCGTTCAATCTTTCGACCAACTTTGTTGTATGGGAGCGAAAGCTGGGTGGATTCAGGTTACCTTATCAATAAGGTTGAGGTTACGGATATGAAAGTAGCTAGGATGATTGCAGGTACTAGTAGATGGGAACAATGGCAGGAGGGTGTCCACAATGAGGAAATCAAAGAAAAACTGGGAATGAACTCTATAGATGTAGCAGTCAGGGCGAACAGGCTTAGATGGTGGGGTCATGTTACACGCATGGGAGAAGCAAGGTTACCCAAGAGACTCATGGGTTCAGCAGTAGAGGGTAGGAGGAGTCGGGGCAGACCAAGGAGAAGGTACCTGGATTCGGTTAAGAATGATTTTGAAGTAATAGGTTTAACATCAGAAGAGGCACCAATGTTAGCACTGAATAGGGGATCATGGAGGAATTTTATAAGGGGGGCTATGCTCCAGACTGAACGCTGAAAGGCATAATCAGTCTTAAATGATGATGATGATGATGATGATAAATTGCAACGATGGGATAGATAATGTTGTGGAGAAAAGCAAACAAAAGACTACAAGTTATTGGAAGAAGTCTTAGGAAATGCTACAGGTTTACTAAAGACACTACTTAAACTACTTTTATCCACCCTATTGTGCCGTATGGGATCCGTATCAAATGGGATCGACGGAGGATATCTAAAAAGTTCACAGACTGACAGTTCGTTTGTATTATCGCAAAACAGGGAAGAGATTGCCACGGATATTGTAGACAAATTGGCTTGTGAATCACTAAATCAAAGATATTTTCCGTTGTGTCAGGACCTTCTCAGGAAATTTCGATCATCAGGTTTCTCCTCAGAGAGCAACTTACATAGGAAGAAATGATCATCATAATAAAATATGAGAAATCGGGGTTAGCTAAGATTTAAGTGTTAGTTTTTCCCACGTTTTCGAGAGTGGAATGTTAGAGAGGTAGCTTGATGGTGGTTCGATGAACCCTCTGCCAGCCACTTAATCACGTAGATGTAGACAAAGGAGTGGCGCCATACCTGCAGCCTGAGGCTACTTTATTTATTGTTATGGAAAATATGTGTATAGGAGAGCGCCTAAGTGTGCTTGCCGCTGGTTTTAACAAACGAAACTACTTACGCACCAGTGTTCATTTAGTGATTTCAACTAAGATTATTGAGACCGATTTATTCCTAATCACTCGAATTTCTAATTTAATCGATGGAGGAGAGAAAGGAACGGAAAGGGAAGGAATTAGTGATGTCAGCTGCATCATCACTTTGTGCAGCGTCAGCGGTGACGAGTGTAAATGAGTGCTGGACCGGGAATCGACCCGGGGCCTGGTGCTTCCTAGGTAGGTGCGTCAACCACTGCGTCACCCGCGACACAGCGTTTATCGCGACTGCGAGGGCTATCTCGGTACGTGTTTCGGCCGACCCACACTCCCATCGATCGCCACCTAGCCGCTGCCCCTTTCCTTTTCCTCCGTGCTCGCTACTCCGAGTTCCCTGCTGGAGTTCGGACGTACTTGAGCATCTGCACTCAAGATGACCAAAAGAACAGACACCACGCATTCATAAAATCGAGTTTCTCCGGTACATAAGAAAGGGCCTGAGTTTACCCCGTACAGCTGTATAAACGCCCCAGCCCGCCATCCCCCCATCCCCCAATCACGACCACCACGACGCCTCTGGATTCCCTCAAAACTGTGACAAATCCGGAGAAACCCGGACGTGCGGCAGCCCTACATGTATAACACTCAGACTCAATTGTAGTCAGTAGGGCTGCGCAGTATGGTAGTTTTGGTACAGTAGATAAATGACGTAGTAAATAGTAGGACTACCGGAAATATTGGTAGCATTGGAACGGAAAGAAACTAGCATCCGACTACTTCTCTTTTCTTTGTTCTTTTTGTTTGTTTTGTAGACAATTAGAGTCTCACATAGTTCAATACTGGTCATCTGTTTATTTTACATCCCTACAAAACGTAAACTGCAATTTATATAACCGAGCGAGGTGGCGCAGTGGTTAGCACACTGGACTCGCATTCGGGAGGACGACGGTTCAATCCCGTCTCCGGCCATCCTGATTTAGGTTTTCCGTGATTTCCCTAAATCGTTTCAGGCAAATGCCGGGATGGTTCCTTTGAAAGGGCACGGCCGATTTTCTTCCCAATCCTTCCCAAAACCGAGCTTGCGCTCCGTCTCTAATGACCTCGTTGTCGACGGGACGTTAAACACTAACCACCACCACCACCACCACCACCAATTTATAAGTGATACAAATTAGTAGCGTAACTATTGCTCTCTTATGTAAGCAAAGCAATTACTTTTGATGCAAGTACAGTTTACATGCACAAACACAAAAAATCTATACAGTAATTGCAGTTACCTAGTACTCAGTAGAACATTCTTCGTCACAATGAAAGGCAAAAATTTCCTATTATTGCTCATAATGCGAAAATTGTTTATAAATAACAGTCACATGTTTCACATAAGCTCGACAAAATACTGAAAAGTTGTTTGATTTCTTTTTCTTCTTACGTTGTTTTTTAATGTTACCTCTTTTAGGCAACTGCTTTTCCTATCGCTATATGATAAATCCCTAAAAATGGTTCAAATGGCTCTGAGCACAATGGGACTTAACAACTTAGGTCATCAGTCCCCTAGAACTTAGAACTACTTAAACCTAACCAACCTAATGACATCACACACATACATACCCGAAGCAGGATTCGAACCTGCGACCGTAGCAGTCCCGCAGTTCCGGACTGCAGCGCCTATAACCGAACGGCCACCGCGGCCGGCGATAAATCCCCATCTTTTACATATCATCATCATCATCATCATCATTTAAGACTGATTATGCCTTTCTAACTTTGTTCCTCCTACTTGGCACTCAATCCGTTTATATTTATTTCCCACTGACATTACTTTCGTTTTGGAGATGATAATCTTCATACCATAGTCCTTACATTTCTGATCTAGCTCCGAAATATTACTTTGCAAACTTTCAATAGAATCTGCCATCGCAACTAAGTCATCCGCATATGCAAGACTGCTTATTTTGTGTTCACATATTTTAATCTCACCCGGCCAGTCTGTTGTTTTCGACATATGATCCATAAATAATATGAACAGCAGGGGAGACAGGTTGCAGCCTTGTCTTACCCCTGAAACTACTCTGAACCACGAACTCAATTTACCGTCAACTCTAATTGCTGCCTGACTATCCATGTAAAGACCTTTAATTGCTTGCAAAAGTTTGCCTCCTATTCCAGAATCTCGTAGGACAGACAATAACTTCCTCCTAGGAACCCGGTCATATGCCTTTTCTAGATCTATAAAGCATAGATACAATTCCCTGTTCCACTCATAACACTTCTCCATTATTTGCCGTATGCTAAAGATCTGGCCCTGACAACCTCTAAGAGGCCGAAACCCACACTGATTTTCATCCATTTGGTCCTCAACTGATACTCGCACTTTCCTTTCAACAATACCTGAGAAGATTTTACCCACAACGCTGATTAAAGAGATACCTCTGTAGTTGTTACAACCTTTTCTGTTTCTATGTTTAAAGATTGGTGTGATTACTGCTTTTGTCCAGTCTGATGGAGCCTGTCCCGACTCCCAGGCCATTTCAATTATCCTGTGTAGCCATTTAAGACCTGACATTCCACTGTATTTGATGAGTTCCGACTTAATTTCATCCACCCCAGCTGCTTTATTGCACTGCAATCTATTGACCATTTTTGCCACTTCCTCAAATGTGATCCTATTTCCATCATCATTCCTATCCCATTCTACCTCGAAATCTGAAACATTACTGACCGTATTTTCACCTACATTGAGCAACTCTTCAAAATATTCCCTCCATCTGCCCAAGGCATCCACAGGATTCACCAGCAGTTTGCCTGACCTGTCCAAAATACTTGTCATTTCCTTCTTACCTCCCTTTCGAAGACTGCTAATTACACTCCAGAATAGTTTTCCAGCAGCTTGACCCACAGTCTCCAACCTGTTTCCAAAGTCTTCCCAAGATTTCTTCTTGGATGCTGCAATTATCTGTTTGGCTTTGCTTCTTTCTTCAACATAACTTTCTCTGTCTACCTGAGTTCTAGTATGTAGCCATTTTTGATACGCCTTCTTTTTCCTTTTACAGGCTGCCTTGACTGTGTCATTCCACCAAGCTGTTTGCTTCTTCATACTTTTACACACTACTGTTCCAAGACATTCTTCAGCCACTTCTAGTACTGTGTCCCTGTACCTTGTCCATTCCTTTTCCAGTGACTGTAATTGACTACATTCAACTAACTGGTACCTTTCTGAGATCGCTGTTATTTACTTATGCCTGATTTCCTTATCCTGAAGTTTCTCCACTCTTATCCTCCTACATATGGACCTGACCTCCTGCACTTTCGGCCTCACAATCCCAATATCACTGCAGATTAAATAATGATCAGTGTCATCAAAGAATCCCCTGAATACACGTGTGTCCCTCACAGCCTTCCTGAATTCCTGATCTGTTATTATATAGTCAATGACAGATCTGGTTCCCCTGCCTTCCCAAGTATACCGGTGAATGTTCTTATGCTTAAAAAAGGAGTTTGTGATTACTAAGCCCATACTGGCACAGAAATCCAAGAGTTGTTTCCCGTTCCTGTTGGCCTCCATATCCTCTCCAAATTTACCCATAACCTTTTCATACCCTTCTGTTCGATTTCCAATCCTGGCGTTAAAATCACACATGAGCAGAACACTGTCCTTGTCCTTTACTCTAACAACTACATCATTGAGTGCCTCATAAAAACTATCCATCTTATCTTGATCTGTCCCTTCACAATGCGAATATACTGACACAATCCTAATTTTCTTGCTAGACACTGTCAAATCTATCCACATTAGTCGTTCGTTTACATACCTTATTGCAACTACGCTGGGTTGCATTTATTTCCTTTTATATATATATATATATATATATATATATATATATATATATATATATATATATACGTTGTCGAATTCCAGGGAAACATCCTGCAGTAGTACCGGTAGTTCCATATATATATATACGTTGTCGAATTCCAGGGAAACATCCTGCAGTAGAACCGGTAGTTCCAAAAACGTTCGATACTTGCGTTCATTCAACATGCCGTCGATAAAATACAGATCAATGAGTTCGTTCCCCATGATGCCATACCATATGTTAACACACCAAGGACGTTGACTATCAACTTACTGTAACCAGTGGCGATTGGCTACACTCCAGTAATGCTACCGTTCTACCGCCTTTTGTGGATGTAGACTCATCTAAAAATAGTACACCGGCAAAGAGTGTGGGGGTCGTTTGCATTTGTTGATGTGCCCATTCACAAAACACTACCTGTTTATGGAATTCTGGGTCATGAAGTTCTTGATGCAGTGACACATGATAAGGATGATACTTATGACGACGCAATATTGTGACAATGCTGTCTATGAACATATTGGAATCGTGGTGTAATTTCCGGGTGCTTATCCGTGGACTGTGGTGCACTGCCGCTAGTACAGCTATTTATTTACTTTTTCCTGTAACAGGTTTCCTTCGTTCCCTTTTGCCCGTCTGCCATCGCACATAAAGGCGTTCACAACCTTGTAAAAGAATGAACGAGAGCGAGCTTTCTCTGAGAAACGCTCAGCGTAAAAGGCAACAGTAGCCTCAACATTTCTCCTACATTCTCCGTAAATCAGGTGAGACGTGTTGGGCTCACGTATTCGTTGGTTTAAACCTTGGTTCCTATTCTGTGTTTGGTTTCCCGCGGTTATTGCGATTATGCTGTTGTTCGCTCTCTCTGTGAGAGACAGCAGCGGTGCGTATAGATATTCGCATCTTGTACTATCTTTGGTCTGGTGCTTATAGTTTCCGGCAGTGTTGTGTGTGGGGAGTCGGTCGGTTGGCGTGGAGCAGCGAGGAAATCTCTGCGGTGCGTAGTTTGGCCGGGCCCGCTGGCGGTCTCTACGCAGTGTCGGAGTGTGTGGCGCTGTTCCTATTGCTACGAGGTCCGTGGCTCACCAACTGTGGACACGAAAGCTGAGTTTTGATTTAATTTACCAGCAAGTCAAGATTGTTCACAGTGTGCCTTTTGGTTCTCATTGTTGGCTGTTGGGACATTCTTGCGGGCAACAACGTGTGTGTTCGATTTGACGAAGGTTTAGCCGCCATCCGGTGGAGTCTAAATGTATTTCGTTATTTGCAATAGAAGTGCATCAGCGGAATTTTCTGCCTTGTGACCGTTAACGTTCCGGTTACCTGCCCTGGGCACTGACGTAAATTTCAAGCAGTGTAGTTTCCTCATCGTGATGTCACTCCCCAGCACGGTGTGTAGTTCGACAGCTTAATATATGCTTGGTTGTGGGCGTCCATGCCTTTTACGTTTGCATTGAGTTCCCAGTTGTGTGCTGTTCGAGTGGAGCGCAAGTTACCTTGTCGGTGGATCTGTTGACTTTCTGTTGGTTGGGTTGTCGTCAGATCGAGAATGGTTGGGCCGACTGCCTGTCCCACCTAAGTGAGCGTTAGTATTTCAAGTGCTGGGCGACTCCCGAAACTTCTGAGAACTGTTACCTGCACTATCTTTCCTTATTTTCTGTTGTGTGTATTTGTATGGCTCATAGCCGATGGTTTTGAATTAAAGTTGAATTCTTTTAGTGGTGTTTTAAGTCATGGGTCTTCACCTATTTTAAAATTAAAAGTTTCTTGCTTGTCAGGTGTTAGATTGTTTGGGCCTTCAGCCTGATTAATATATTGTTTAAAGATAAAGCCTTGGGCATTCTGCCTAATAAAAATTATTTTGGTTGTGTTTTAAGTCATGGGCCTTCAGCCATTTTAAAATTAAAGTTCTTTGTTTGTCAAGTACTAGATTGTTTGGGGCTTTCAGCCTAATTTAAGCTAAGGCTTTATTGTTTAAATTTATTTTACCTTGAGTTTTAAGTCATGGGGCCTTTAGCCGTTTTTAAATTAAGGATCTTTGTCTTTCGAGTATCAGACTGTTTGGGCCTTCTGCCTAAGATAATGCCTTCTGGCTTGTGCTTTTTTATTTAATTTTACCTTGAGTCTTAAATCATCAGCCATCAGCCGTCTTTAAATTAAGGTTGTTGCTTTTCAAGTGTTAGATTTTTGGGCCTTCAGTTTAATTATAAAACTTTCTTAACGTAAGGCCGTCTGCCTGCTAAATATTCTTTTTGGCGTCTGAATTTTGAGTTAATGGCTTTTAGCCGTTTTTTTTAATTTTAAATTAAAGTGGTTGTGCCCTTAAGGCCGATAACTAAGTTCACGACTTTGAACTGTAATGTTCGGTCAAATAAATAAAGTTATATGTGTTCGAGTGTAACTGACAGCCGCTCATTTTGGCCCCTTTCCTCAATTCCAAGTACCTGTCCTGTCCTGCGGGTTTAGCAGGGCGTTTAATCAGGATCATTCTAATTTTTTATTTTGTGGTTGAAACATTCGTCGTCGTTTACACGTCTGTTCTTCAAATGATAGGTAGGTGTGCAAGCGATAAACACTGCGCAGGTATTGTAACGTTTAGAGCCGCTGTCTTTTCTGCGTCTGCACGATTCATGAGCTCCGGTCACGGTGTACTGCCTTTTATGATACGTCGCAGTTAGCTACACGGTGGCTCGTCGAGTAGTCCGCTGCTTCGATATGTCGCCTGAATACTACGTTACGAATGGGGTTTGCAATTAGAAGTTATGGCCTGTACCCTTGCAGCGTGGAGGTGGGGTCCCACATGCCATTGGTGTTCAAGGGCCATTGAGTAGCGTGTCGTCAATTACGGTTTTGTACCGGTTTCTGTCCCTCCGATTACAGTGCCGTGTATGGCGAGACGAAGAAAATGCTTCAGACAAAACTTATGTAGATCTTAACTTTTTTCGTCCGATTTGTAGTTTTCGAGACATTTCAGTGTCTTCAGTTAAAATGAATACACTGTATATCCTTACTAAGTTCCTAAACGGTTCACCGTTTCCGATTTACAGGTGAATGTGCAAACAATAGGATCGAAATAGGGTAACGCCCAAAAGGTATGCAGCACACCTGATGTTCAGGTAACACGGGTACGACGTTAACTGACCGAAGCTGCTTGGAAAACTGTAGTCGTCTTCGCTTGCTTATTATATTCTACTGTAGCCTATGTTAGTTTTGCAGCTCTGTAGTTGAGCCGGCGCAGGTTGATCCCCAACAGTTACAATCGGCTGGCGCGGCAGTTTCGCACACCTACCTCAACCAATCACTGAAAGCGATTTTACAAACGTCTCTATGGCAACGCCTCAGTGTCGTCCCAGCTCTGTAGGTGCAACTGCATTTCCTTGCAGCCGTTAGCCTTTCGCAGTCGGAATCTGACAACGGCGCTTCGAGCTGTCAGGAATCTTCTTACGGCGCCTCATCTACAGTCGTCAGTGCTATGAAGTGTATACTCCAAAAGACGTTGCTGGGACAACGTAGTTAGAACAGACGACTGCCTGACGAAGTAAACAGAAGCAAGACAATGGGATGTCACTAGTAGGACAGCTGGCTCACTGTTGCCCGCACAGTGGCAGCCGAGGGCGGGCGCCCGGGGCCAGGGACGGAGCGGCGGGCGACTGCTCTGTGGCCGACCTGTGCGCGCAGCCTACCCTTGAGCACGGACGCGGGCCTCAGCAAGGTGGGACATTGATTTCCGAATGCTGCGCGATATGCAGTGTCTGGCCCACCTTACACAGTCGCAGCACGTCCGCTTTTTAAGCGGGCAGGCCTTGGCGGTCGGCGAGACTCCGTGTTCGTCCCACCGTCCCGCATAAATTAAGCGATTTTAGCGACATAATTGAGGCAAATCTCGTTCGACGACGTGAATAGAGTCGCACGGAATCGCTCTTAGTAGGATTAGTGCAGAATATCGTGATGGGAAGAAGCTAGTTTCTGAGAAGCACTGTCATGTTCGCATGCTCTTAAAGGCGGTCACGATAACTTCAGATACACTACTGGCCATTAAAATTGCTACACCACGAAGATGACGTACTACAGACGCGAAATTTAACCGACAGGAAGACGATGCTGTGATATGCAAATGATTAGCTTTTCAAAGCATTCACACAAGGTTGGCGACACCTACAACGTGCTGACATGAGGAAAGTTTCCAACCGATTTCTCATACACAAACAGCAGTAGACCGCCGTTGCCTGGTGAAACGTAATTGTGATGCCTCGTGTAAGGAGGAGAAATGCGTACCATCACGTTTCCGACTTTGATAAAGGTCGGATTGTAGCCTATCGCGGTTGCGGTTTATCGTATCGCGACATTACAGCTCGCCTTGATCGAGATCCAATGACCGTTAGCAGAGTATGGAATCGGTGGGGTCAGGCGGGTAATACGGAACGCCGTGCTGGATCCCAACGGCCTCGCATCACTAGCAGTTGAGATGACAGGCATCTTATACGCATGGCTGTAACGGATCGTGCAGCCACATCTCGATCCTGAGTCAACAGATGGGGTTTGCAAGACAACAACCATCTGCACGAACAGTTCGGCGACGTTTGCAGCAGCATGCACTATCAGCTCGGAGACGATGGGTGCGGTTACCCTTGACGCTGCATCACAGACAGGAGCGACTGTGGTGGTGTACTCAACGACGAACCTGGGTGCACGAATGGCAAAATGTCTTTTTTTCGGATGAATCCAGGTTCTGTTTACAGCATCATGATGGTCGCATCCGTGTTTGGCGACATCGCGGTGGACGCACATTGGAGGCGTGTATTCGTCATCGCCATACTGGCGTATCACCCAGCGTGATGGTATGGGGTGCCATTGGTTACACGTCTCGGTCACGTCTTGTTCGCATTGACGGCACTTTGAACAGTGGACGTTACATTTCAGATGGGTTACGACTCGTGGCTCTACCCTTCATTCGATCCCTGCGAAATCCTACATTTCAGCACGCTAATGCACGACCGCATGTTGCAGGTCCTGTACAGGCCTTTCTGGACACAGAAAATGTTCGACTGCTGCCCTGGCCAGCACATTCTCCAGATATCTCACTAATTGAAAACGTGTGGTCAATGGCGGCCGAGCAACTGGCTCGTCACAATACGCCAGTCACTACTCTTGATGAACTGTGGTATCGTGTTGAAGCTGCATGGGCAGCTGTACCTGTACACGCCATCCAAGCTCTGTTTGACTCAATGCCCAGGCGTATCAAGGCCTTTATTACGGCCAGAGGTGGTTGTTCTGGGTACTGAGTTCTCAGGATGTATGCACCCAAATTGCGTGAAAATGTAATCACACGGCAGTTTTAGTATAATATATTTGTCCAATGAATACCCGTTTGTCATCTGCATTTCTTCTTGGTGTAGCAGTTTTAATGGCCAGCAGTGTATTTAACATACAGCGAAGGGGAAAAAATCGCAACACAGATCATAATTAACGTAGAATAATGAAATTTCTGGCATACGTTTGTCTAGGTAACATATTTAAGGAATTAACATTTCAAGACCACAGGTTTGGTTCAAATGGCTCTGAGCACTATGGGACTTAACATCTATGGTCATCAGTCCCCTAGAACGTAGAACTACTTAAACCTAACTAACCCAAGGACAGCACACAACACCCAGCCATCACGAGGCAGAGAAAATCCCTGACCCCGCCGGGAATCGAACCCGGGAACCCGGGCGTGGGAAGCGAGAACGCTACCGCACGACCACGAGATGCGGGCTAGACCACAGGTTTACGTAAGCACGAGATAAGCCATTGCAAATGTGAAATGCTGTCACAGTAATAACTGGTGTAACCGCCAGAATATTGCATTCAAGCATCCAATCCAAACGTGCTTAAATTATGTTGTTCAAGTGCCGGATGTCAGTTTATGGGCTGGAGCTCCGTGCCTGTGGCACTTGGTTGGGCAACACAGGGGGGTGGGGGGTGGGGGCGAATGCTGGTTGTGGATGACGTTGGAGTTGTCGTCCGATGATGTCCCACATGTCTTCGACTGGAGACAGATATGGTGATCAAATAGGCCATAGCATGCTGAGTTACAACAGCGATATCTGGGCGAGCGTTATCCTAATGGAAACCTCCTCTGGAGTAGTGCTAATGAATAGCAGCGCCACAGGTCGAATCACCAGACTGAAGTGCAGTTTTTCAGCCACGGTGCGTGGGATAACGACGAGAGCACTCCTGCTGTCATACTATACCACACCCCAGACCGTATGTCCAGGTATAGGTCCAGCGTGTCCAGCACTCCAACAGGTTGGCTGCAGGTCTTCAACTGCCCTCCTTCTTGTAACACATAGGCATCACTGTGTAATGTTGATGCATTAAGTTGTTCTGAAAGCGGTGCTGATATTCAAGACAGTAAAAGCGGCTTAAAAGCTGTGAGCTATCTGGGGAAGTTAACCTTGCATTACTGAGCAACTGTTTCACCAGGTATCCAGTCTAGCTTACCAAATTCCCAACCATACTAACATTAATTATAATCTTTTAGCAGTCATCTTACGATAACCGGTGATATATATATATATATATATATATATATATATATATATATATATATAAAGACAATTTAAATAAAAAGAAATAAATCAGTTAATATTTGGACATTTATCTTAACATTGGTCGTTGTTCCGTTAAAATTTCAGCATATTAAGCTTGATTCATAACTAAACTGGTGCCTTATTTAGGATTGTGAAAATGTGAGTTAGTAATCTTACGGAACACATCAAATATGGAGCCAAAATTGGGAGACTGCATACAACACTGCATTCATAAAATAACACACGTAGAACGTTGAAACATATGCAAGAGGAAATTAACCACAACCAACCGATTCAATTTTCACCCAAAGAAGTTACGTCCGTAGCACAATCCTGTCCGTGATGAAATTACCACACACTGGTATACTAAATTCATACTAACTCTCTGTGAAATCTTCCCGAAAAGAATAGCTGAGAGCTACTTTGATGATTACACCACATGCTTCACGTGGTCAATTTGATTTACACAAAGAGTGTAAGTCCACAATAATTTTGATAATTAAATTAAATTTCATCGAAACGCAACTTACAAAAGAAAAATCTCGAACTGTTTACTATCGTCTTACTCTTAACCTTATGGGTCAAACAATTGTATAAGCACGTGGTACTGGTCTCACAAAATACACCCCACGTGGGTTGAACATAAAGAAAAGTTGCTATATTGAAAAATATTGTCAAGACGAGACGTTATAATCTCACGCACATTCGCATTTAAGATTGATGATCTTAGAGTCACAGATCATCCACACGTGGTTCCACTTTACTCACAAAGTAGTGACAAAGCAACTACTGGAAGATATTCTGAACTTCACACTCGAATTACACTGCGTTGCAATTTAAGATAACATTAGATATTTTAGGTCTAAACCTGAAATAAAGGTGATTAAATTTTCAGTTAGGCTGAACTTAAGAAATCCATTGTCCTATGGACTTCGCAGAGACGCGCTTAGCCGAGATCTTACCACTTCAGACGCTCGCCGCGGACCGACTGGCCTGGGCCGCTACCGAGGGTGATTAAGATACAAACGGAAGTGACCAGAGAGGCAGCTTCCTATACCAACATGACAACGGACGGACAGGACCATACTAAGAATAGAAACCTCTCTGCTTTTAGAAAGCGTAGCTACCTGTTCCGACGTTGGTCCTACTGTTCTCTAGCAGACATGCTTGTCTACTACCATCAAGCATGCAACTAGAAATACATTTGCTCATTCATCCTCTCACACAGAAGGGAAGGGGGATGACAGTATCTTATCATATACAGTATATAAAAGAAAGCGGATGTAGGTTCCATATGAGACTGTGTGATATGAATTACATATAAACTGTGTTTTAAAGTGTAGTAGTGTGACAGATCGTTCTTGTTTATGTGTAAAAGTAAAACGTTCCACTGCTCAGTCTCCTCCCAGATAGTCAGAAACACAACAGTAAATTTAGAAGTGGAATGTATGCCGTAAATGACAACAGTTTTAAAAAATTAACGTGAAAGGAATCCAACAGAGACCTTTCAACTGGCACAGAGGCAGAACCAGTCACAGAAAACACAACAGACCTACCCACCAATGAGCTATCGCTTGACACCCCTACAGTCGCATATGGCGGTGGTTTTTGCTCAGTGGAATGCACCCTACAGCTTGTCTAGCTCGAAGCTGTCCTTGTAGTAACCGATTTATAACAGTCTGTTGGGTCACTGTGGTGCCCACTGCTGCTAAAATTGCTGCTACAGATGCAGTACCATGCGCTAGAGCCGTACTCGGCTGCTACCATGTTGCCGTAATGAGCTCGGTCTTCTTGCGACCGTACATTATCGTGACTACCGCTCCCAGTAATCATATGCAGTAGCTACACAGCTGCCCAGTTTTTCTGCAGTATCGCAGAAGGCACATCCAGCTTCTCGTAGCCCTATTACACGATCTCGTCCAAACTCTTTGAGTTCTTGACAATAGCAACTTTGTCACCCTCAAGGCATTCTTGACTAACAGCACCTCACCGCGTCCAATCTCAAAAGCAACTAACGCTCAAGACCGTTAGAGCGTGTTTTTAAAGCATACCTGATTTGCATCGCTAAAGTGGCGCTAATAGCAACTGTCGCGAAATTTTAATAGACATGTTCTTTTTGATATAGAAACACGCCTGTCAACTTTCATTAATGTCGCATAACTTCTTGATGCATCGATTTTTTTCCCTTCAGTGTAGTAATAGCAATAGCACTGGGAGAAGGGGGGGGGGGCAATTGGACAATTGTGCTACGATACACAACTTGTACAGCATCAATGGCAGAGGCCCATGTTATTGCTACTGGAGTTTTGAGCCACATAATTTTCACACTACTGCATCATTTATGAAAAATGAGGGTCATGTCGTAAAACTAAAGTGCACCATAAAATTCGTACAGCGTTTGTCCTGAATATATGTTTACACTAGTAAATACCACAAATGTAGTAATCGCGCTACATTAATAAATAGCACAAATGTGGTAATTGCGGTTAACAATAACTGTAGAATGGGGGGCATTTTAAAAGAGTGTGTCGTCACAGGACTGGAAAGTAACTGTAAAAATTCCTTCATCTGGAACCTTCTAAACAAAGGTCGAAGACTGTTTAATATACAACGTCAACCGCAGGGAGGGTGACAGCAACTCCCGTGGTGAACATTGGTAGGTGCTTTACGAATAATTCCCAGGTGATTCAGTATGGAACAAAACCTACGTGAATAAATTTAAAAAAAACGGGTCTTCAAATTTTACAAAAATTCTGGTTGGATGTTATTTTGGAGAAGGAATGAAGCTTGCTAAGGTGAGGGAAGAGTAAATAAGTTTTTCGTAGTTAGGTATGAAGTGTTAGTAGGCCTCCGAAACATAGAAAATAAAAGGTGCTTTTTAGTTGGGGTACCTGTAATTCCATGGACAAAATTTATATTTGAGCCGCGGGATAAGAAATTCGTACAAAGTTCGTGAATACTTTGAAAGAAAACATTAAAAAAACTCATCAAAGCCGTTAAAAATTAACTCATACCTGTAATTCTCCGTAATTCCATTCGACATGGGGTGCAATAGGTGATAGAGTGGATGTTGTAGAAATGGAATAGAA